>NC_086339.1:318746-637492 GCF_032445375.1 Bacillus rossius redtenbacheri | reverse complement strand
TTGCAATATTAATACAAGCACATGTATAAATTAATTATTTAGTTAAAAATTATTTAGATTAATTTTAATTAATAATGAATATCAGTAAATATGCTGAAAGTTTATTAAGTTTATTAAATAATAAAATAAATGTGAGCAAGTATTCAGTTCTCGCGAGTGATTGTTGACATCTAAACTCAGTAACGAGCAGATTGATGTCATGTTGCAAATAAACACACACACATACATAAATATATATATACCTATATATAAAATATACGAAAATTTGATACAAAATTGTACGTAGAATTCTATAAAATAATGCTGAGCGTGATAAATATATGAAAAGTTTTCATTAATTTGGGGAATAACCGTAATAATTTAACACATATTTTAACAAGATGGTAATAACTTTACTGAACCCAACCTGAACCAGATTAGGTAGGGCTAATTTTGATTTATTTCCTACAATTTTTTTAAAGTGTATGCATGTGTTGCTCTTCAGGTAGTTTTGAAACTGTTATAATGCAGTTCAGCTTAAGTTCAAGGACATGCCTATTGTTTAAATTATAATTATATATTTAAAAATGTATTGTATTTTTTGCATATATTATGATACATGGAATAAATTAAAGGATTATGTTAAAGGTTTACCTATACAATTAAATCATATTTTACTAGTTTTATTTACTAGAAATTTATATAATTTTTTTATTTTAAAGGAGTCATTAAACTTTATTTTTTCTGAGGTATTCTTACTTTATATATAAGTTTATAAGACTATTGTATTTCATGATGTCATGGTGGCCGAGTAGGAGTCTGCCTCTGTAGCGTAGTCGGCAACGCACCGGGATACTGTGCTGGGGCTCTGGGTTCGAATCCCGGGTAAGACATGGATGTAATTTGTGTTGTCCTTGTCGTCTCCTTGACGCTTACCCATACATTGACAACTACAACTACAATTTCACAGCGACGCTGGGTTACATAAAAAAAAAAAAACATTAAGGGGGTGGTAGATGATTGGCACATTGGTGACTCAAACTTGTTGTGCCAATCATCTTTTATAAAAAAAAAAGTAGGTGAAAATGTATAATAGTTTGAACTCTTATCAAAGTTAAGCGCTATCAAGAATGGTTGGTGGTACTTTGATGGGTGACCATGATTTTTATAAAACAAAAAAAAAAAAAAACTATATATACAAATTTATTGCGCGGGTCCGCCATATTTTCAAGGTTTCAGAGACTTCTGCACAGGTGCAACACCGTGGTTACGCATTTACATTCCATGTTCTCGAAACTACTCCCGCCAAATGCCGATACCAAGAGCTAAGATGTTCACACATCAAAAATGTATACAGGAATAAATGCCATGAGGAAAATAATTAAGTAATAATAACAAATACTGAAAAAAAAATAGTTTGTTACCATTATTTTAATAAGCCCCTCTTTTTAAGGATTACCATTGGCAATAAGAAACTCAAAATAAAATATATAATGGCAGTTTTTAAAAATTTGTTTTTGCGGAACAGTTAACCAAGATCAGGACCATCCTAAATCACTGCATGCACAAACATATTTTTTTCGTTTTACTTCTCGGTGGGGTGGAACCTCTATCTTCTCAGGTGAGAAATATTTGTTTTTTGATGTTGTGTTGATGTCGCTGGGGGCTGATCCCGTTTTACTTGGTTAAAAGACCCGGCTGCTCAGATGGGTGGTGGAGGGGGTTCGAGCCTCGTGGCCTGGGGTACCTAGCCTAGCGCAGGTGTGTCACCCTCCCGCTCAGTAACTGTCTCGGAAAGTGCAGCAGGTTCGTGTTGTCGGAACGGGATGACGAACCTGGAAAGTTTCCTCGCCATGTTCGCGTCTCACGTCTCCGCTGCCAACACTCCACTCCTCCGGCAGCTGCGAGCTCCTCGAGACGTGATGGCTTTGGCGATTCCCGCGATACTGCAGCGACACGTCTGTCCGACATGCCAGATTCTCCCTCCCCACGCGTCTAACGCCCGTGTTCCCACGCCTCTTCTTCTTTCGTTCATTTTTCCTCCCACGCGCACCGGCGGTGCTGTCCAGGCAAAGAGGTGGCAATGTGCAACAACTGTCTGAGCGTCTGGGAGTGGCGCTTGTGTTCACGTACTCTGGTGTGTGTGTTGGTCCACTAAGCGACTGGGAGGAGTAAGTCAGTGTAATGATGGATTGTGTTCACGTGGTCCGGCGTGTGTTGTTGGTCCACAGAAGAGTACGGAGTCGCTGAAGAAGGCGCAGAGGAGCGGCCACAGCCTGGACTCGGAGCAGCGGTCGCTGGTGGCCCGGCTGGAGGAGGTGCAGTGCTCGCTGAAGAACCTGCTGCATGTGCAGAGGCAGTTCGCGAACATCGCGCGGGACTCGGCGAGCGAGCGCCGGCAGCGAGCCCTCAGGACGGAGCTGGAGCGCACTCGGCAGGACATCACGCGCATCAAGGAGATCCTGCTGGTGCAGGTGGCCTACCTGACCATTACCTCGCCGTTAACCACTCTCCGAGCAAACAACTGATCTAAAATTTAAAAAAAAATTGCAGATTAATAATGTTAGCAGGCTTTCACGGCCACCGACGTTTCGGTCGACACTGCAGTCACCATCATCGGGGAGCAGTTACCTACTGCCTGGTGATGGTGACTGCAGTGTCGACCGAAACGTCGGTGAATTATTTGCCAAGGACACGGCTGCAACCCAGAACAGATGCCAAGCTACTACAAAAAATTACAGTATTTTACTATTATTTATTGCGTACATCATATGCATATTAATATGGTTCAACATAGTTTCATGTACAAATATAATTACTTAGTAAATCTGTGCGAATAGTTGCAATAAAAAATAATACATGTTATTTCTCTTAAATTATCATCTTTATTGAATTTTCATCGGACAGTTAATTTCGGTCTTCCCACATTAGTATTTGCAAAAATCAAGATTTTAAAGTATTTTTAAGCTGTAACCAGTGTAATGTAGTTTGCCATTACATAGATCTTTTTTATTATTTTGCTTCATTCAAAATTAATAACAGTTGGTAACACTTTCTTGATTCAAAGAATGACCCACTTGTTCCATCAACGCATCGTCCTCGCTTCATCCCTCATTTCTACCTACATACGCCTCAACATTTCATTCACTTCCAAGTACATGAAATATACCTCAGTTTTTAATTTTAATGCTGGTGTTTACTTTTATGTTAGCATAATCAGACCTGCCAACTCTCACAATTTTGGTGTGAGGCTCACGATTTTAAGGTTCATCTCACGCCCTCACGCTGATATATAGTGTTTCCTCACGATTTTTCGGGGCCCCAAGATTTTGTTTGTAAAAGTTACAAAACGAGTTTTACGAAAGCTTACAGCAACGAGTTCCATCAATACTTGAGTCACGTAAAGGAAGCAATTTTGCATTTTGTAGCGTGTGCCGTGCTTATTTTTTAATCTCGCTTAGTGGAAGAGGAGACATTGTGAAACATGCCGCTACAAAAAAACACAACTAACACGTGAAGTGTATTGCTTCCAATAAAAAAATTAATTTTGCTGTGAACAGTGATAATAGTGTTACATGAGCAGAATGTTATTTTACATGTTTTTTAGTTGCGGCCCTGCATGATCACTACACGACAGTGCTAAATTATGTTCAAGTAAAATAAATCTGCAACCTATAATTTGTTGAAATAAATTTTGAAGCAGAGGCCATGTACATATGTACAGATATGTCACTTAAATTTAAAGATTCTCATTTGTTGTTTTTTATATCTAACCTGTATTTATGGGCCTGAAAATTTTTATCGAGGACCTCATGATTTTTTAAATTTGAATGTTGGCAGGTCTGCATAATGTTAGTTCATAGAGTTTTTTGTGTTTGTTACTAAAGAATGTTATGCTTCCCATGTAGATATTAGCATTCAAATATTGTGACATTTTTCTCGAATACATCGTGTTTTGGTTTCGCAGGATGTCCTTGAGAACATGCGAAAAGAAGAAGTGCGGAAGGATTTTTTGTGCGGTCAAAATGGAGCCGTGAGACTTTCAGAAGAAGCACTCGACAATTTGGATGATTTTTATGTTGAGATTTCCCTTGTACGAGGCACTGCAGATGAATTTCCAGCATTTCAGGTAAGCTGCTGTGTTGAATTGAGTTGAGTTTTCCATAATTATTAAAAAAAAAATTATAAAATCTTATAAACATATATTTTCCAAACTAAAATTTTTTTGTACTGCGCATCATTGAATTAAAAATACATACAAAATGCATGTCCTTGTGTGAAGTAGATACAGATGAGCAAAAGACAAACTGTGACAAAATACCATAAAATGCCAGATACTTAATGGGCTAGTTAAATTTAATAGTACTTATGTTTGATGCGCCGAGTATAAATCCAATATTAATATTCTGAGTATTCTCGTACTAAGCGTAAATTGTTGAATTAAGGTATAGGGCAATAAAATTTGCAATAAATTCATCAAATTTGTCAAAAATAGTTTATATTTTAAAGTTAAAATTAACATTCTACATTAAAATACGTTAATAAACTTAGCAACTGCACAAATATATTTTAGTTTTCATGAGATTCAAATTAAATATAAAATAAACTTTTCGATACTAGTTCCATAGGACTATTTTGAAAAGAAAATTGTAATGTCTAATTTACATCAATGCTACAGTGTTAATGAAAGTTGTAGATAGTGTAGTGCAGTTGGGACTAGGATGGCAGATCCAAAAGCCATTCTGACATATGTGCAGAGTACTGTTGTTGAGCTGGACAGTGACTCGGCGTGACGGGCGCTGGTGGTTGTCTCAGGATCAGCTCCAGCAGAGCTGTGCAGTGTACTGTTGTTGAGCTGGACAGGGACTCGGCGTGACGGGCGCTGGTGGTTGTCTCAGGATCAGCTCCAGCAGAGCTGTGCAGTGTACTGTTGTTGAGCTGGACAGTGACTCGGCGTGACGGGCACTGGTGGTTGTCTCAGGATCAGCTCCAGCAGAACGCAGAGCTGTGCAGTGTACTGTTGTTGAGCTGGACAGGGACTCGGCGTGACGGGCGCTGGTGGTTGTCTCAGGATCAGCTCCAGCAGAGCGCAGAGCTGGACAGGGACTGGGCGTGACAGGAGCTGGTGGTTGTCTCAGGATCAGCTCCAGCAGAGCTGTGCAGAGTACTGTTGTTGAGCTGGACAGGGACTCGGCGTGACGGGCGCTGGTGGTTGTCTCAAGATCAGCTCCAGCAGAGCTGTGCAGTGTACTGTTGTTGAGCTGGACAGTGACTCGGCGTGACGGGCGCTGGTGGTTGTCTCAGAATCAGCTCCAGCAGAGCTGTGCAGTGTACTGTTGTTGAGCTGGACAGGGACTCGGCGTGACGGGCGCTGGTGGTTGTCTCAAGATCAGCTCCAGCAGAGCTGTGCAGTGTACTGTTGTTGAGCTAGACAGGGACTCGGCGTGACGGGCGCTGGTGGTTGTCTCAAGATCAGCTCCAGCAGAGCTGTGCAGTGTACTGTTGTTGAGCTGGACAGGGACTCGGCGTGACGGGCGCTGGTGGTTGTCTCAGGATCAGCTCCAGCAGAGCTGTGCAGTGTACTGTTGTTGAGCTGGACAGGGACACGGCGTGACGGGCACTGGTGGTTGTCTCAGGATCAGCTCCAGCAGAGCTGTGCAGTGTACTGTTGTTGAGCTGGACAGGGACTCGGCGTGATGGGCGCTGGTGGTTGTCTCAAGATCAGCTCCAGCAGAGCTGTGCAGTGTACTGTTGTTGAGCTGGACAGGGACTCGGCGTGACGGGCGCTGGTGGTTGTCTCAAGATCAGCTCCAGCAGAGCTGTGCAGTGTACTGTTGTTGAGCTGGACAGGGACTCGGCGTGACGGGCGCTGGTGGTTGTCTCAGGATCAGCTCCAGCAGAGCTGTGCAGTGTACTGTTGTTGAGCTGGACAGGGACTCGGCATGACGGGCACTGGTGGTTGTCTCAGGATCAGCTCCAGCAGAGCTGTGCAGTGTACTGTTGTTGAGCTAGACAGGGACTCGGCGTGACGGGCGCTGGTGGTATTCTCAGGATCAGCTCCAGCAGAGCGCAGAGCTGTGCAGTGTACTGTTGTTGAGCTGGACAGGGACTCAGCTTGACGGGCGCTGGTGGTTGTCTCAGGATCAGCTCCAGCAGAGCGCAGAGCTGTGCAGAGTACTGTTGTTGAGCTGGACAGTGACTCGGCGTGACGGGCGCTGGTGGTTGTCTCAGGATCAGCTCCAGCAGAGCGCAGAGCTGTGCAGTGTACTGTTGTTGAGCTGGACAGGGACTCGGCGTGACGGGCGCTGGTGGTTGTCTCAGGATCAGCTCCAGCAGAGCTGTGCAGTGTACTGTTGTTGAGCTGGACAGGGACTCGGCGTGACGGGCGCTGGTGGTTGTCTCAGGATCAGCTCCAGCAGAGCTGTGCAGTGTACTGTTGTTGAGCTAGACAGGGACTCGGCGTGACGGGCGCTGGTGGTTGTCTCAGGATCAGCTCCAGCAGAGCGCAGAGCTGTGCAGAGTACTGTTGTTGAGCTGGACAGTGACTCGGCGTGACGGGCGCTGGTGGTTGTCTCAGGATCAGCTCCAGCAGAACGCAGAGCTGTGCAGTGTACTGTTGTTGAGCTGGACAGGGACTCGGCGTGACGGGCGCTGGTGGTTGTCTCAGGATCAGCTCCAGCAGAGCTGTGCAGTGTACTGTTGTTGAGCTGGACAGGGACTCAGCTTGACGGGCGCTGGTGGTTGTCTCAGGATCAGCTCCAGCAGAACGCAGAGCTGTGCAGTGTACTGTTGTTGAGCTGGACAGGGACTCGGCGTGACGGGCGCTGGTGGTTGTCTCAGGATCAGCTCCAGCAGAGCGCAGAGCTGGACAGGGACTGGGCGTGACAGGAGCTGGTGGTTGTCTCAGGATCAGCTCCAGCAGAGCTGTGCAGAGTACTGTTGTTGAGCTGGACAGGGACTCGGCGTGACGGGCGCTGGTGGTTGTCTCAGGATCAGCTCCAGCAGAGCGCAGAGCTGGACAGGGACTGGGCGTGACAGGTGCTGGTGGTTGTCTCAGGATCAGCTCCAGCAGAGCTGTGCAGAGTACTGTTGTTGAGCTGGACAGGGACTCGGCGTGACGGGCGCTGGTGGTTGTCTCAGGATCAGCTCCAGCAGAACGCAGAGCTGTGCAGTGTACTGTTGTTGAGCTGGACAGGGACTCGGCGTGACAGGTGCTGGTGGTTGTCTCAGGATCAGCTCCAGCAGAGCTGTGCAGTGTACTGTTGTTGAGCTGGACAGTGACTCGGCGTGACGGGCGCTGGTGGTTGTCTCAGGATCAGCTCCAGCAGAGCTGTGCAGAGTACTGTTGTTGAGCTGGACAGGGACTCGGCATGACGGGCGCTGGTGGTTGTCTCAGGATCAGCTCCAGCAGAGCGCAGAGCTGTGCAGTGTACTGTTGTTGAGCTGGACAGGGACTCGGCGTGACGGGCGCTGGTGGTTGTCTCAGGATCAGCTCCAGCAGAGCGCAGAGCTGGACAGGGACTGGGCGTGACAGGTGCTGGTGGTTGTCTCAGGATCAGCTCCAGCAGAGCTGTGCAGAGTACTGTTGTTGAGCTGGACAGGGACTCGGCGTGACGGGCGCTGGTGGTTGTCTCAGGATCAGCTCCAGCAGAGCGCAGAGCTGTGCAGTGTACTGTTGTTGAGCTGGACAGGGACTCGGCGTGACGGGCGCTGGTGGTTGTCTCAGGATCAGCTCCAGCAGAGCGCAGAGCTGTGCAGTGTACTGTTGTTGAGCTGGACAGGGACTCGGCGTGACGGGCGCTGGTGGTTGTCTCAGGATCAGCTCCAGCAGAGCGCTGAGCACTTGCTGGCGCTGGTGGATGGCAGGGAGGCGGAGATCATTGGGACCACCTACGCCAAGCTGAAGGGAGTCATCACAGCCATATGCATGTCTGGTTACTTCGACTATCTGGCCAAGGAGACCAGTTTGTATTCAGTAAGTGTATTAGTCTGTATCTTGTTCTTGTTTCTTCTTTCAAGTACAGGCTGTCCTCATTCTGGCAAGACAGGGAAGTAGGAATTTGCTTGAAATCCTGAAATGTCATGTAATACCCGAGTAACAGTAATTTGGAGTAAAGTGTTATCCATTTGCCCAGATTAAAAAAAAATGGAAAGTTGTTTAGTGCTTAGTAAAAAAAACTATAAAATGGCATATTCTCTTTTTTTTTTATTTTTTTTTTATTTTAGACCAGTCATGGTTTTGGTGGAGTCTGTATTTTCTTTATTTGTTTCAGAAAATTGCAAAATTAGTCAATTTTTTTTTAAATTATTCATTGAAATTTATTTTGATCATGGTAAGTCAGGAAAATGTTATTACTTATATGTTGTGGACACCTGAGCCAGATAAATCTAAATAGCTTTATTAAAAGTAAGAATTTACAGGTCTAAAATGTATTTGTTTTAAAAGTATAACACTTATTGTTAAGGGGCCCCTCTTTTTAAAATAATATATTTTTATTTAAATCTACAAAAAGATGTGCTAAAAGTTTTGTTCAAAAGTAAATAATGTAAAATTAATCCAAGAAATAATTATTAGTTTGTTTATTTTTTAAATAAAATTATTGTAACGATTTAGAAAAGAGTAAACAAAACTATCTTCCAGGGTATATCTATTTTAGTTGAAGTTTCCTTCAATTCTTGTAATTCCCTAATAATAGTAAGAAGGCATAAGTTGTAATAAGTAATGCTGAAAGAACAGATATTAAAATCTTTCATAATTAATGAGATGTACCTCCACCCTCTGTGGCTTATGTATTTTATACTTAAGTAGTAAATCTTTTTATTTCAGCATGCAAAAAAAAAAGATAACCTGAATATAAGAATACAAAATATTGTACATGTTGTTTAACTAAATTTAAAAATAGTCTTAAATAGCCACAGTATATAAAACTATTCACAAACACAACTAATTTGAATGCGTAAGTTTGAACTGCAAAAAAATTTTGTATTGAGGTATTTTATTTTATGTATTTAATTTTTTTTCTCGTGGAAGCACCATGGAGTCGTTCGAGATACAGAACACATTTCCAGTCATACAATGTAAAATATATGCACATGCATTGCTATTTTCATAGATTGAAAGAAAAAAAATACAAACATGTTTACTTCCTTAAAATAAACTATGTAGTACATTTTTAGGGAAAAAAAATTAAAGTGTATACATTATAATGGAAAAATTATTTTAGTTATCTCTTTTTTATATAGTAGATTTTAGCCTATAGGCATAGTATAATAGATGTAACTGTTACTATGAAATAAGACATATAAATAACATTTGAATTTTCTATCAAATTAAAGAAGTATTGTACAAAGTAATAATAAAATTTAAATAATGCTGCTATTTTTAAATTAATTTTACATAAATCATCATCTTATGCATTTAGTATGTGCAGGTTGTATAAATCATATCTTCTGTAAGCCTGCTGATGTGCAGCTTGTGATGCCTTGCTAGCGGAGCACCACATGACGGTGGGTTGCGGTGGTGGTGTTCCAGGGCGCTGCTCAGAGCAGAGGGGCGGGGGAGAAGGGCTGCGGCGAGGACGACGCAGAGATGGCAGACCGGTGCATCGCGTCGAGCCAGGCTGTTGCGCGAGGTGTGTGGGGTGCTGCAGTTCCTTCGAGAGCACTGCTTGTATTTCTGTCTACTGATCATCTCTTTTTGTGATGGGTGTGAGGTCAGCATTTGCATCGTATATTTCACCCTTATTGGACAAAGAAATCATTATAAACTTAAATACGCTAGATCTGGAATCACAGAAATACGTACAAAGTCTGTCCAAGTGGGAATGTTAACCTTCTGCTATTTACGTTACGTCCACCCGTAGACTTACGTGACGGTAACTCACTGTCTTGTCGGTCCTCGCCTCTACGACCTGCGTGTCGTGTCACGAAGGCCGTCGCGGGTGGACCTCTCTTCCGCCACGAGGCCTCCCACGCGGGCCCAGCAGTAGTCCACGCTGGACCACATGTATCACCAAACTGAGTTAAAGGAGGGCTTTTATAAATGAAAAAAGGTAAACCGTAGAAACTGTTATAAAAATACCAAGACAATAAAATACAGATACAGAACTAACCTTGAACCCACCTGATCAGCTGATATACTGCATTGCTGGAGAACATTCCCTCTCAAGAATGAGTATGTAAATGTGGGAGGGATGTGGCCTGCAACTGCACAAAGTGAACAAGTAAACGTGTGTCTGGTTAGTTCCTTCATGCAGGCAGTTTCATTTGGCCAATACATTTGGTTTGTCAATTGTGTGGTTATTTATTCATTCAAAATGTTTTATTATTATTATTATTATTATTATTATTAATGTTTGATTGTATATAATCTTCAGTGTAATTGCAAAGCATACTTTCTATTCTTAGCAGTACAGCGAAACCCCTTATTTACGTCACCGTTATTTACGTTTTCCCGTTATTTGCACTATATTCTTCAGGTCCCGTTTAGTTCCCATATAGTCCAATACAATACTTTCCCGCGAATTACGTCTCTAAAATCGAATCCATCCCACTATTTATGTCACGTGTAGAGCTAGTAGGCCTAAAAACATCGTGAAAAACGTAACGTTTATAGTCGGCAATGAACATTTTAAATCGCAAAATATGCATATTTTATAACATGAAAAGTTGCTTTTATTTCTAAACATGTAATAATTTAAGCCTAGGCGTGTAAAAGTACGAGTAATTATAGCAGGAGACAATCTAAAATGCACGAGGGAAAAACGTAAACTCACGAATGTACAAACATGGCTGCTTGTAACTGTAAGTTCTGATACTGTATTTATGTCACAACTTAGCCGAAATACTGGTACGAGACATAAACATCACAAGATAAAATGAGCGGAGTCTTGGTAACTGTTTTATACGTCTTTTATAATTTCGGAAGTATTGTACAGTTGACGCATATTTTTTAAACTAACCATTTATTTCTGGGGATCGTAAATAATTAATTATTATCGTAAATAATTAATTATTGGTATCAAGACATCACGATAAACGTAAACTTGAACATATCACGGCAGCGAGAAAACTGGTGCGTATACCAATAAACTGGTATTAGAACTGGATAAAATTGGTACACGGGAGGTGGAGCTTATATTTTTTTCCGCTAAGCTCGCATCTATTGGCTGGCTGCTGATGGCAGGGCATGAGTCTGGGCGGAGCGTTGAGTGCGCATGCGCCGCCGTGTCGTTACAGCAGCTGACCGAGTACAATGACCTTTCTCCGCGTACGGGGCGCTATTGATGGTAAATTTTCATCAATTTGCGGCCTTTTTTTTTTTTTTTTTTTTTTTTAAATTTACTCTGAGCAATGTGTATGTAGCCCGTATTTGTTATAAACCCTGCCGGTTGCAACTGTATTTATAATTTAGAGAGGCATAAATCTCCTTGAACAGCCAAAAAAGCAAGCAGAAGAAAATTTCAGATTTTTTTTGTTAGGAAGTAATCAGAAAAATATAAGTAAAATTTGTTGTTAGTGTGTTTGTACCTGCATTATAGTATGTGCTATTAAACAAAAGGAAAAAAATTCTAAATAAGGTAAACTGTACTCCTTTTTATACTTTTCCCTTTATTTACACTTTCCTGCTTTTTACACTTTTTTATTTTGTCCCCATGAAAAGTGCAAATAAGGGGTTTTGCTGTATAACTTGTTGATTGTTATTTTACAGGGCATCAGATACATCTTAGAATAGGTAAGAAGTTCATAGAATTGTCAGTACCTCTGATATGTGTTTTTTTTTTTTCTTCCAGATAATGTAAAAGCATGTAATGGCTTTAAAAGATCTCCTCAAGAAGTGGTTTCTTCCTCAACTGAGGAGGAAATAGCAAAAGAGGTAAAGTATTCAGGACTATAGCTATCTTCTTGTGTGCGGAATGTTTGAGCTTGCAGCGACGTATTGTCTGAAGTGGATATAGTCTTTGTTTTAAGAGTTAGTGGGAGCCACAAGTCTACTTTACTACAGGCCATTTAATTAAATGTTAACCCTCTTTTTATAAATCCCCAAATTTAGGTTTGTATACATTTAAAAACGTGTAGGTGAAAGTAGGCATGTAGATAAAAATCAGAAATGACGTAACTCTTCTTTGCTGGAACTAGTAAGTCTTATTAACAGCATTTAATTATTATGCATTCAAATTATTATACAGTATAATATTAGGTGTGAATTTGTACGTTAGGTATAGTTTGCAGCTGTTCAGTCGAAAGTGAAATCTGAGTGTTGATGTGGATTGTTGTTTAGAGTTATGATCTGTACAGGGTTTTTTTTTTTTTTTTTTTCCCCTCTATTTTCAATCAAGAGTATTGTGGTTACTGTTCAGCATTCCTACACATTTTCATTTGTATCAAAAAGGTAAGAGCTACCATACGTAAACATATCTGGGCCTAAAAATAAAAACAAATATGTGGATATGATAGACTGTTTAGGTTTATAATTGAGAGTCAGTTGTGTTCCAATATTTATTCTTTTACCTGCAGATTCCTTTTGTGTGTGTGTGTGTGTGTATGTGATTCTTAAGTCATAAAATAAATTATTTTTTTAAAGTAATTCATTCTGAGATTGAGAAAAACTGTTTTCCAGTTGCCCTCAAGTGTTGCGGGAAGACAGAATGGTTCTATGTTACCGCAAGTGAGAAAAAGCACTCGTGTGAAAGGTAAGTTTGAAAAGAGCAGTTATATCTTGTCCTTGGTTATTTATAAAGGGTCCAAGTGTGGACATGGCTGGTATCAAAAAAGTATATTTGTATGCTGTATGAAGCCTCGAAGCATTTCAAATATATTTTAGGGAGATGAGAAATCATCTAGGAATAAAGCATAGCTACAGGTGTATTTTTGCGAGGCAGTGTTAAGGTTAATGTTGTTGGCAGGTTTGGTGCTCATTTGGCCTCGACTTGACGAAGTTGATATTTGCTAAATGTTTTCCCCGTATTATTTAGAAGTAGCAGGTTAATTTTTTTATGTCACTGAAAAAAAAAAACAAGGTAGCACAGTTGAAGCTGTCCAAGTTTCCATCTCTGCTTTAAAGGGCATGAAATGCATGTCACACACCCGAACTGTTAGTCAAACCTTGATGGTAGAAAACTTAAGGGACCTTAATTTTGTCTCTTTGCAATAATGAGGTTTGTGTTTAGCAAACTTTTACAAAATTTCATCAAAATTTGTGTATAACCACTAGGGATGGGTCTACTCCACATGTTGATTCCGATTCCACAATTTCCCTCGATTCCTATTCTAATTCCTAGTTTTACTTTCTTTCTGAATGAAATAATGGAAATTCAAGCAAAGGTTTAACCTAAAGTATAACACTTACGTCTAAATATACGTACATTTTCTGAAAATTTAAATTTGAGAAGCTTGTGAGTATTGGTTGATTGTAGTATTTGTTACCCTACCCCTTCATTAAATACACCATAAGATTATATGTCAAGTCTGCAATTGATAAATTATCATCTGTTAAGTGAAAGATAATATTTTTACAAGTAGAGAGAAAAGTAATGGTAATGTTATATTTATGAAATGAAATTACATATTGAAATGGGGTTACAAATTTTTCCCCATTAAGTACAGAAATCTTACTTTGGTTAGTACACTGTTATGGATAAATATATGTAATTTACCATGTCTCTTGTGTTTAAGTGCTAGGTTGCATAAACTTTGTCTTATTAGTGGCCGGAAAATATGGTAACTGTGGCAAGAATAAATTCATGTTAATTTATTTTCCATCCAAATTATCGACAGTTCTTATGACCTACAATTCTAGATACTTTATGATTCCTTACATGGTACAATCTCTCCGTACAGACAGGTTAAGGCGGGCTTTTTAAAAGCAGCAATTTAAAAAATTTGATAATGTTATCAAGTAAAATTATTGTCCGTAAACCGACTTTACAGACAAACCCTTTTTTTTTTCTATATCACACAGAAAAATAAAGCAAATGTTAGGAACTACCTAACAAAAAAAAATACATATTACCATCATTTTGGAAGAATAACATTTCTAATTTTTTTTCTCCCAACCTTACAATGAATCAAAGCAATGGCATAAGTTTTGTAATTTTTTTATTGTAACTTTTCATTGTTTCTGTACAATATTCTGTAGTATTTGCATTAACCATTATTTACTGCATGTAAATCTTTATACTTTGAACAAAAATAACTTAGTATTATTACGTAATAACCATACTTTTGTATTAACAGGGTTGGTGTTAGTGAGGTTTCACACTCGGATAGCCACCCTAGGACGTGTGTGTTGATTGTAACAGTTGGGTCGTCTGAAAGAAGGCCAATTGTAATGACGTGTTTCCTCGCCTATTCAGCCCGACATGTCTCATGTATGGAAACGCAGGAATTATTGTTTTTTTCAAGTAGTCTGTATTTAATGCCGGCTTGCGCATGTGTTACTGTATGTATGTGTCTTAAAATCTTGACATGTTTGTTTCGTTAATATACATGTATTTATGTCTTGTTTTAACGAAATCATCAAACAATTGACTTAAGAACAAAGCATTAAAAAACATTAAATACGAACCAAAGTATAAAATGTACAGTTTTCTGTCAACTGAGTTCTAAAAGTTTACTATTCCCTGAGAGTTTAGTGTGACAACCAATTTTTTTTTGTACTCAATTGTAAAGAAAACTTGCTGATAAACAATGACATAAAGGTAATTCTGGGCCCGTCCTTCGCGATCACTATATTTGAGTACTTCGTTTTTTTTTAATCACTTTTGTCTGTGTTTCTTCCTTTTTACAGGGATTTTCTGGGATTTAAATCTGGCTACTATGGTTCCGAATAACTATGTTAAATCCGGCTTTACTATATTAGTCATCTCAAAATTTACGTGGCCAGATGTAACAAAAAAAAACTCCACATAAATAACCCTAAAACATTATGAAAATCCTGAGGAAATTTTGTCCGCATCGGACGAGAAAATATTTTGTGATCCCGAAATTATTCCAGACTTTCGAGATTCCGTACAGCCGTTTTCGTAAACAACTAAATATATTTATTTATTTTCTGAAGTGTTAGTATTTGAAAACAAATTGAATACAAATAATAAAATACGTATTTGTTTTGATACTTGAAAATTTAATTATTCCCACATGCTTAGTTTTTATTAATAGATTTATTTTACATGCTCATTTTTCAGTGTCTTCTAGAAGATTATCTGGATATGTTTTGGAAAGCTGTGTGCCCGTTTCAGACAGTAGACTTGGAAGAAAGGCCCCTTGTTTGTTCAGTGTGTAAAGACACTTTTGTCAGACAACATAGTCTGAGGTCTCACAGGTGTTACCACGCTGCCAAACATTTTTTCTCATCTGAAATTTGTCATGAAAGGTTTTTCAAGTGCACATGACCTACATTACAAAAAAAAATAACATTGCGAGTTGTGTAAAGCAACATTTTCCTTGTGTGAGAACTTAAAAAATACTTGCGTAATCACACATGAAACTAAAATGTGGTGCGTGATAAGCCCCATGTTTATGTGTATCACAGGAAAATGAGTATTTTAATCAAATGATTACATTTTAATGGTTTGAAGTCTTCACTTTAAAACTGTGCCCCATCCATAGAGTGACTGGATTTTTATAACTACAAGAAGCAGGAAACTTGTTGGTAAAAATTTGATTTACAGTAGATATATTCTAGAGAAAAAAATCACATTTTGCTAGCTAAGCAATAGCAGAATATTTTACTTTTTCAATATATGTGAACATAATTGTAATTGATTGGATAGCATGTAGAAGAATGATATTCTGTAAAGAAAAAAAAGAATTAATAAACTTGCTTCATGCATAACTTAAATTACACTCTGTAATAAGTAAATGTTTTAGTGTGTGTGTAGTAGCTCATCATTCTTTCATATGTCGTCGCATGTAATCACTGCTGCAGAGACGCCAATGTTGCTTATACCACACATCAGTCACATACCTACCTCACCTCGGAGCAAATGGGCTCTCCCTTCCCTCATCACGCGCGTGCACACTGGCCAGAAGATCAGATCCTCGTGTTAGCCGGCACTAGTGTTGTCATGGCGTTTTCAAAACAGGACTAGTAAAGATGGAATGTGCCAGAGGTCGTACAGCACGAGTGTCAGTAAGGTCTTCAAGATGTTTGCGGGGAATCTGCATTGCCTTGCAGGACGACGCTCGGCCGCACGCACACAGGCTGTGGCTGCTTTGTTCGATCGCTGGAGCTGGGGAGTGCTGTACCATCCACCGCACTCCACCTCGTGACTTTGACTTTATTACTAAAATGTACGAACCACTTGGTGGCATGCGCTTCAGAAATGTTCCACAGATTCTTCCGGCAGTAGACCGCTCCATTCGATTTGTCAACACAACAAATGCTGCTAAAGGTATTATACGACTTCCACATTGCTAGGAACGGGTTACACAATGCTGGTATTGAAGGACAGTAAAACTTTGTAACATTTATCGCTTTTGTAACATTTGTTAATGTATAGTTGTCACTATTAAAGTTCCAACCCTCATATAATAATTTTTTTTTTTAATATTAACTAATTGTTGATTTTTCTAAGACCATAAATTAATGTCTGTGGACAGTATTCTCTCAGTTGAAGTAATTCTAATGAAAAAAGTTATTTGCTAAACACTATTCACAGGAGGAACTGTTTGTAGCAGTCAATCACTATTAATAACAAGGCATTCCATTAAATTGTAGGCATGTCGCCAGCCCTAGTGTTCAAACTTCTTTGTTTTAGTTTTTAGAGGGTTAGTTTTGGGACATTTGGTAAGAAAAGGTTCCTTAAATAGTGCATTCCATGATATTTTCCCCAATTTCCTTGACTTTTGTAGTGATTCATCTCTAGTTACCTCATCAACGAGATGCAGAAACAATCTGGTCAAAATAAAGAAGTCCAGTTTATAAAATATGCAATGAGATGACTAATTTTCTTATGTACTTTATTGATCATATAAAGTGTTGTATTACTGTACTGTAACATTTTGAACTAATTGGTATTGGAAATGCTCATTTTTCAGTGGCTTCTCGAAGATTATCTGGATTTTTTTTGGAAAGCTGGGTGCCGGTAACAGACAAAGACACAGAGTCGGAAGAAAGGCCTCTATGTTGTTCAGTGTGTAAAGCCGTTTTCCCCAGTCAGCGTAGTCTTCAGTCTCACATGCGTACCCACACTACAAAAGGTTTTTTCTCGTGTGAAATTTGCCATGAAAGGTTTTCTTTAATTGCCGGCCTCAAAGATCACATGCAGACCCACGGTACTAAAAAACAACACCGTTGCAAGTTGTGTGAATCAATGTTTTCCTTCCGTGGGGACCTAAAAAAACACATGCGAAGGCACACTTCAAAAAACCAGTTTGATTGTAGTTCTTGTAAAGCTAGTTTTTCAAGGAAAAGTGTACTTCAGAAACACATAACAGCAATGCATTCGTGTGAGAGGCCCAATGTGTGTCATCTCTGTAACACCACATTTCCCCGTAAAGTATCGCTTAAAATTCACTTGCGCATCGCCCATGCTATTGGAGCACCGTTCCATTGCAACGTTTGCAAAGCCCAGTTTTTCAAAAGAGCCGACCTCTGGGCACACTCCACTTCCCATCCTGATGAGAAACCCGTGCCTTGCGCGGTTTGCAAAGCCAGGTTCGCTACGGAGAACCATCTGAAATCCCACATGCGTTTTCATTCCGCCAGAAACAAGCAGTACGAATGTTCAGATTGTGGTGCAGTGTTTTCATCGCGAGATACCATCATAGTTCACTTGCGTATCCACTCTGGTGAGAAACCATTCAGCTGTGATGTTTGTGGGATGAGTTTTGCCCGGAAAGAAATCTTTAAAAAACACTTCTTGATCCATTGTGATGATAAAGATTTCTCATTGCCAAAGGGCAAAATGAAATGGAAGTATACAAAGAGTGTTATTAACACTTGGAACTGCAGATATTGTAAAGCCACTTTTGCTCATAAAAATGAATTTAAGGTACATACGCTTGTCCATAATGATAAAAAACCATTCTCATGTTCAGTTTGTGGGGCAAAGTTTATTGGAATAAATTATCTGGATTCTCATATGCAATCTCATTCTAATGAAAAACCATACCATTGTAGAATTTGTAAAGCCAGGTTTGGCTACACCAGCAGCCTTAAACAACACATGCTGATTCATCTAGGCATAAAACCTTACAAGTGTACCATCTGTGGGTCCTCTTTTTCTAGAAAGGGTACTCTTTATTCTCATATGTATATTCACGTTGCAAAGAAATCTGAAAACAATTTTGCAGAAAAATAAAAATTTGTGTTGCAAGACTCCAAAAATTAATGTAATACTCATAGCTATATATATAATCTTATAATTTTATCTAATTGTTTTGCAAAACGTTTTCCAAATTATATTTTAAACTATATCCAAACCTCACTTCTATGGATTCTATCAGCTCACCAAAATATGTCTCTGTACTGCCAATCTGTATACAAACAGACAGAAAACGAAGGGGGGGAAATTCATAAAAAACAGTTGATTCTGATACTTTGGTTTGTGAATAATCTTATGGTGAGAAATTTATGTTTGTTGTTTAATATGTACTTCTAAATATTGAGTTTTTCTAATTAAGGTGGTTACATGATTACAAACACGAGGTATTACTCCTATCAAGTAAAGTATAATTAGAAAAATACCTATTTGTAAATTTGTCCAAGGGTGACTGGGACAGGCCAATGTCAACGAAGAAATGAATTGATGCCAGGTCATTTATGCCAAGACTCAAGTTGTAGCAATAGAAGTCATGATATGCTGTCAGAATTGCAGATATAAATACAGAATAGTGATTAAAATAATGAAAATAGGTGTGAAAATAATAAAGAGAACAGAAAATTATACAGGACATTAACATACTTATTATGTTAATCTTCTCCACAGTATTATTATATGTACTTCTTGATATTCAGATGATAAGGTTTTAATTGGTAGGTAGATGTCTTCACAGTAAAACTATATCCCATCATTGTGATAAATGTTTAAAGACAGGTTACAATGCAAAATTTTCGATTACATCATCTCCAGACAGCAGATATTGAACACTTAGTGCAAGACCTGATAATAGCATTTATTTTTTTCCTTTTAATCTAAGTCATACAGTAGATCCTTTATTGACACTTGTTTAACTGACATTTGTTATAACAGACTCCTTTGTTGCCTCTTAATTTGGTCAATTGACGCCAAAGTCGTTACTGCAGACATCTCCGTGTTACAACTTACGAACAGACAGGGTTGGTACTTCTCGAGTGGCTTGTACATACACACAGCCAAGCTTGCTCGCTAGTCACACGTGAATGATTCTTGCATGTTTGCATCATGGATATCAGTCTGCATCCCGCGACAGTGAAAGAAAGGAAGGTAGGACGTGACACAAATATTTACGACGGCCGACTCACCCTTCACCAGCCCATAAAGAACAAGTGTATCTGTGCAGGTTATTCAGTGATGTGCCGAACAGCGACACACACGACCCATTCTATTCCAAACAGTCTTGTAGCCAGTCATTAGTTCTTTATTGTACAGGCACAGTGTGTTCATTTAAATAAATTATTACAGGTCATTGCGTTCAGTGAAATATTATGTATAAGTTTAATTCTATGTAGTTTATTGTGTGTCAGATTTAGGCTTAAATTAGATGATGTACGATAATGTCTACGCAACAGGCTAGTTCTGCCGACAAGCTGTGAAATTAAGTGGTGAAGTGATATGAGTTGGGCCAGCGATGTTCAGATATTGCACATGCGCGTGACTTGCCATAACCCCCTGTTGACACCATCTGCAAGAATGTTGGCATTATTAAATTCACTACAAAAATATGTCATCGGTGTGTGCTACCAAAGTGACTCATTCACGTAGCTCGCTAGTGGAAGTGATGTAGAAAATGCTTCTGCAATGTTGTGTGTCAATGTTTTGCCTGCCATGAATTTTTGGGACTGACTTGTAGAACTCTTAACAAAAGTCGCACAATTGTTTGTGCTGGATTCTTCCGTAGTGTGGTAGTAATTTCATATAGTAATGTACATAGTACAAACTCGCCATATGGATAAAACAAGAATTAGTAAATCTGCCTGTAGTTACAGGAAGAAGAAAGTTTTGCCAACCTGCCCCTCCTTAGAGGGAAACAATCACTTGTCACATGCACTCTCTCACTTCATGTTGTTCTTTCTCTTACCCCGCTCCTGACATCATCACCGGAATATAGTAAATTTTTGCAAAAATAGATTACCAATCATGCAACAAAACAGGGTTTATACATAATATAGTTGCCAACTTTATCTTGTTTATTATTTCCTTTAATGCACCATTTTCGAGCAAAGATGCAAAATGAAGCATTTGTAGGTCTAGGAACATAACCCAGGGCATTAACATTGTTCATTTTGGGGAAACAAGATTTAATTGACGAATGTTTGACAGAAACGTAACTTGTCCGTTAATCAAGGACTTAATTGTACATTAAATTTTCACTTTGTAAGTTTTTATCATCTTTTTGGTATGTGAGTTCTCCAGCAAACATTATTGCCCGGAACCCCGCACTGGCCCTTTTCATTTTTATGTTCATTGTTTTCTGGTTTCCTGTGCAAAATATGGACCTTAATTAGAAAGTGAAGAGTCAACATTGTTATTAGCATCATGTAATTTTAAATTGCTGGTCAATGCCTTTTGATTTCAATTGAGTTTTCATCATATTGTATTAAACAAAACTTTCAAAGATTTTACTGCCTCTTATAAGAACACAATTTCTCCCCAATTTAATTGTTAGCTACCAAAGTATATTTTATCAGAAAAAAAAATCAACATTTCTTAGAATAAATTAGGAAAATCATTATTTCAATTTACGTTACATGTTGGCATACGTTTATTACTTTTCAAATTTCCCAGTGAAAGACCTCCGAAGGCCCCCATCTTTCATTTCTTTGGGCCTGTGCTTCAGGAAAAACAATGCATTTACAGACCGTCTCTCTTGCCCAGCTGTACTCACCGGCTCGCTCGCACTTGCTGAGTAAACACTGGGTGCAGTGATGATTATTCAGATTGGAATTTGTGAAAATTTCCCTGTCATAAATTCTACTCTGAAACTATGAATAAAAACTACAATGAAATCTTGTTACAATGAGGTTACTAGAAACCTGCATCTTTTTATGTGCACTTAATTAGCTTTAAAATAAATTGAGCATGTAAATTTCTGTTTTTCTGTACTGTCAATGAATTGAACTAATTGATTTATTGGAAATGCTCATTTTTCAGTGGCTTCTCGAAGATTATCTGGATATGTTTTGGAAAGCTGCGAACCAGTATCAGACAATGAGAAAGAGTTGCAAGAAAAGTCACTAAGTTGTTCGGTGTGTAAAGCCGTTTTCCACAACCAGTACCGCCTTCAGTATCACATGCGTACCCACACGGCCAAAAGTTTGTCGTCTTGTGAAGTTAACAAAAAAAAGTTTACTTTCAGTACCAACCGGGAAGACCACGTGCAGACCAATGCTATTAAAAAACAGTATGATTGCAAATTGTGTAAAGTTAAGTTTCCCATGCTTAATGAATTAAAAAAGCACCTACACAAGCACATTTCTAAAAATCCAGTAGTTTCTTTTGCTGGCAAAAATTATTTTTCTTGTATTTTTTGTGGAGCTAGTTTTCCCAAGAAACGCACAGTTGTGAATCACATAGAAACACATTGCGACGAAAGACCCTTCGTGTGCAACATTTGCAAAGCTACATTTTCCGGTAAATTGACGCACGCTTATCACATGAGTCATGTCCATGGCGTGGGAGCACCGTTCCACTGCTCAGTTTGTAAAGCCCCGTTTTCAAAACAAGCTGATCTTTGGTCACATTCCACTTCCCATCCGTCTGAGTTTCCGCTGTCTTGTTCGGTTTGCAAAGCCAGGTTTTCTGCCAAAAGACATTTGAAAGATCACATGGCGTCACATGCTATCAAAGAGGATGAGTTCCATTGTGCGGTCTGTGGTGGGATATTTTACTCTCGAAGTAGCATTGTCGGTCACATGCGTAATCATTCTGGTAAGAAACGATTCAGATGTTCCATTTGTGGGATAATTTTCAGTCGTAAAGGTAACTTTCAAAAACACATGTTGATTCATTGCAGTCAGAAAGAATTCTCGTTGCCAGATGGTAGAGGGAAATGGAAGACCAGGGCGAGGGAGAACAAAGTGTGGGATTGCAGGTATTGCGAGGCTGTGTTCGCCAGCAAAGGTGAACTTGTGGTTCATTCGACCGTGCACGACGAAGAGAAGCCGTGTTCGTGCCCAGTGTGTGGGGCCAAGTTCAGTGGTGATCGCAGCCTGGCCAGCCACATGCGAACCCACTCTAGCGAGCGACCGTTCTGCTGCACTGTCTGCAAGGCCAAGTTCGGCTACAGCAACAGCTTGAAGCACCACATGCTCACTCACAGCGGCGAGAAACCCTTCAAGTGTAACATCTGCGGCTGTCGGTTCACCCGCAAGGACAACTGCAAGTCTCACATGTTTATTCACTTTGCAAAGGAAATAACAAAAAAGTTCAAAATTAGCTGAAAAATAGCTTACACTGGCAATATTTTTTTTTTCCTCTTGAATACTGGTGCAGTTTTTATATTAGTTTACTTTGTTTCTAATACAGTACTTGTGTCATTCTTAAATTTGTTACAATTTACATTCACTGTATGTAGAGTCTTGTGAAATATTTCTCGAATACTCACTTTTTTTATAACTAGGTCTATTCAACAGAGCAACTTTGAGTAAACATCAGTTTAGCCTCTTGGTTACACTTTGAGTGTGGGAAATAATGCAGGCACGTGACCGTATTATAGTATCTCGGGCAGTCTTGTGTCTGAAAGTAATGTGAAGTACAGCATGCAGTGTTTCAGAACTGTGCGATGTGGGAAGATGGTTGGCACTGCATTTCTAAAGCCACTCAGGAACATTTTTATCACAATTTGGGTTTTATTATTATTATTATATGTGTAAACATCTTTGCTCTCAGTATATGGCATTGGTAGTATTAGTTTCGTGAAAATGGAACGGGAGTCGATGAACGCAAATGTGACAACGATGGCGGACCCATGTGTAGCAACATAAACCCGTATGTAGTCACTTTCGTAAACATTAGGGTACATGCCAACATATTTGTGTGCCAAATGAAACTTTGATAGTATAACTACCCTGGAATAGGTATGGTAAACTAAAATATTCATAGTAAAAAGTAAACTAAATTTTAAAGGACCTAAAAATAATTTACTTTACAATGATTATAATACATATTCTCCTAATTCTTTTCCAATGGTGTTGGTAGCATAAGCAAAAATAAATACAAAAATATACATAGTGTTTTAAAATTTTAATATTTTAGTGTGGACATGTTTATATTTTTAACTATTTAGTGAATTCTAATATAATTCCTTGTCGATAATCAAGTCGAAATCTGGGATCTATTGGACTTAAACTTTTAGTACGATAAATGTTAGTAATGCTTTAGAAAACCAAAAACATGTTACAAATCTTTTGACACCATGTTCGTCCCAATACAATTAATTTTCCTGACTAATAAATTATAGGTATTTTTAAAGTTGCTATTGTATTTTGTTATGACCGTTCAAGTTTATAAAATGTATTCCAGGATAATTTCATTACCATAAAGTTTACTTTAACGCACCAATACACAAAGTACATAATCTGTAGGTCTACCATTTTGACGTCGGCTCATGGCTATAGCAGTTTCTGCATGCGTGCTCATTAGACTTTTAACCTGTTAAATTTTCATTGTGTGGTGCACACTTAGTTCATTGTATGTGTGATGCATACTAAAATTTCACCCTCAACCCGTGTAAAGAATTATAAACATAAAAAATGATAGTACCATCCTGTTAAACAGAATTATAGTTAGGTTTTAAAAAGAGGAAATATTTTCAGTTATTCCCTAAAATTTATACCTTTCGTACATTTATCATGCTCTGAGGTTGTTTTAAAGAAATCTATGTTAGAATTGGTGTCCCAAGTTTTGTGTTTTAAGTTTATTTGCAACATGACAACACATGATTCTGCTCGTTACAGAGGTTACATGTTCACGCATCGCTGGCGAGTACCAGAAGACTCATTCTTCCCTCTTCTTAGCTTTATAACTAAATATTTTATTGTTTTATTGTATGTGGTCTTGCCTACATTTCACACACACACACATACACACAGAGAGAGAGAGAGATAGATAATCAGTTGGAATTTCTTGCAATAAATTTTTAATGTTTAACTTTTAAAGAGGGCATTTTTTTAGAACTTTGGATTTTTTGTGCGTTGTCCCGTCTTAAAGTATAAATATTGCTATCAGTCGTGCATATATCTGTGGTTGTCATAAGTGTGTTATGTGCAGTTCAACTTCACTCTTGTGATTTGTGAATAGTGGTTTGTGCAGTAGTAGTGTTTGTACTGGCCTGTTCTGCCCACGGAGCTGACGACGGACAGTTTTTGTCCAGCGTGCCATCAGTTGGGACCGTTTTTACCACGTCTACCATGGATTTGCAAAATGTTCTGTCATTGGTCTGGTTTTGCAGTGGCTCTCTTGTCTTTTTAAAGTTAATTTGGATTGAATTATTAATCACATTTGCTTAAAGATTCTGTTGAGTATCTCATTTATTTAAATTATATCTTGCGACACGTGGCAGGGTAATTTAAACTTGCTCTTTAATCACTATGTTGAATGCTTAACTCAGGTACAGAAAGAACATTATGATGTAAATAAGTATATGTACTTCTGAATTGTAATTGTCTCTTGACATACTATGAACACGTTACCATTAATATTGTTTCAAACATTTAATAATCATCACTGATGGAAAAAAATTCCCCCAGTACAGCTTCTTTAGATAAAAAAAAAACAGCAACAAAAAAGTTTTCAAAGTGTGTATTAAGCTAGTAGGAAATGAAAATGCCCTGCGCATGATTTATAAATCTCACCACAGTAACTTTGTCAACATAATGTTTATTTTCTATAAAGGATCAACTTAACTGTAAAATCAAAATTTTTTATTTGCTGTGAGTTACTTCAATCAGGCAAATTGCACAATTCATGCTAATCATAGTTTGGGGTGCATCGTGGTATGCTACTGGTATTTCTAAAATTGTTATTGGTATTGTGGGTACGTATGTGTTATGGCTATGACTGTTATCAGAAAAAGCAAAGTGTTCTACATTCTGAATCATGGTGAAAGTAAGTGAGAAAGTATAATAATTGCATGTTGTATCCCTAGGAAATCAGTTTTATAACTGACATGATTTTAAGATAATCTATCTACTGTGTAATTGCAGTTGCTTGAATGTTGAATATTGACAGAAAATGCATGTAAACTCTTTAATTTTGTGTTATTTATTAAATTATATTATATTACATTAAAATTAAGTATGTAACTACAAAAAAAAACCTGTTTCTGTAATGCTTTATGATAGATTTTATAAAAATTTGTTTTTTACTTAACGATGCTTTGGCAATTGCCTTCTTTACTTGACTCAAACTTTAAGAAGGCTGGTAAAGAAACGAGAGAAGGAATCCCGAAGGAGTTCATAGTTCTGTATGTAAATAGTGATTGTACGCTTGTTACTTAATTGAAGGCTATCACTCGCTATATGTAAAAAAAATTATATTAAATAATTTGCTACTGTTTATAGACTATATTTATATTATTTTATATGTGGGAAATAATTCTTATTCCTTTAACTGTAGTATGAACTTTGTAAACAAATTGTACCAAAAATACTGTATGTTATGTCTTTTTCCATGAATTCACTTGGTGGTTATGATTTAAGCCTGAGTGTTAGGTATAAGTTAACGAATCTGAAATAGTGTGTTTAGTTTCAATTATTGTGAAGCTGTGCCAGTCTTCCTGGTAAAATGATCACAACATTGTTCCTATTGAAAAAAGGATGTATGTTTCTGTATTAGATTTACCAATTTTTAAAAGACTTGGAGCTTCAGTTATGTCATTATTATGTGATGAATTATTAGAAATAATATTGGTTTTTGTGTACATATCTTATCATATCGTGTATTTAAACCTCCGAAGGTACAATGACTTTATTATGACTTGATTAAGTAACTTTTTGTCAAACTTAAAAAGAGCATTATTTTTGCATTATTAATTAAGGCACCTAATGTTGTCTGTAAAGAATAAAGATGATAACACAAGACATTTGTAAAATGCAGAACCTGCTCATTCATTTGTGAATTTGTAATTTCAAGGTTTAGTAAATGTGTTCAAATGTTGATTTTTTGGTGGGAGATTTTTTTATTCTTGATCAATGAGCTTTCATCCCAGTTAATGTCATCCATAAACTACAAAGTTTCTAAACCATTTGACATTTAGCTTCCTTATATACTTGTTTTAAGTCACTTTTATTTTTAAATTTATAATATTGCTTGTAGTAGTGGTTTTAGAGATTTATTTCATTCATGATTTTCTCTATAAATTCCTATCAAATTTTCAAATGTCTGTTTCAGACAGAGTAGTAATGGTCTTAGTCCACATTGGACATGAACTAGGATAAAAATCTCTTTAATTATTGGCATCTGTATACAGTATATTCTCATTTATCCTACCTTCGCTTATCTGACATCCCACCGTGGAGTTAAGGCTCTATAAAATGCAGTTAAATAACGATTTGTTTATAAATTGTCTTGACAACTTCACAATTTAATTACTTGGGAACTATACCAGATATTTCTGAATGGTTTGCAGCATACGACATGTACACGAATAAAGTTTTTTACCCCATATTAATACACATCAATGTGTGCACCCGTAGTGGCTCGAAGAACGTCCAGTCAGTATTCTAATTCATGCCATGTACGCTCCAGGATATCCACGGTAACATGTTGAAATGCATTGCGGATGCATGTCTGTCCTGTACGTCTGTTACCTTTGTTCGGTACACCATGTCCTTTACAAAACCCCATAAGAAAACGTCTAGTGGTGTTATGTCAGGTGATCGTGGAGGCCACCGAATCGGACCATCGCGTCCAATCCATCTATCCGGAAATCTCTCGTTCAGAAACTGACGAACAATCAGGGACCAGTGAGTTGGTGCACCATCCTGTTGGAAGATAACATCAAGTTGCAGGTGTTCCAACTGTGGCACTGCAAACTCTTGTAACATGTCCAAGTACACACCGCTGTTGATGGTCGACTATGAAAATGATCAGACCGATAATGCAATTGTGCATAAGTCCGCACCACACATTCACTTTGGGACTGTCTCGTTCCATTTCACGTGTCACATGAGGGCGCTCAGATCCCCAGATACGAACGTTATGTCGATTCAGTTTGCCTGATACGTGGAATGTTGCCTCATCGGAGAAACAAATCATCTTTAGAAAGTCATTGTTGGCATCAATCTTAGCTAGCATTTCCACTGCAAACTGTTCCCGCTGGGGGTTGTCTGTCGGCTTTAGTGCGTGCAGCAACTCAACCTTGTGGGCATACAGTCGTAACCTTGAATGCAACACTTTGTGCACTGTTGATCGTGGCTTTTGCAACTGTGTGGCCGCCGTACGCACTGACTTTGACGGACTCCTTGCAAATGCTTGCCGTACCGTGTCCACGGTAGCTTCTGAAACAGATGGCCGACCTGCTCCCCGTTTATGTAGCACAGTACCGGTTTCCATAAATGACTTATGCCAATCCCTAATGCTTTGTCGAGATGGTGGTTTCCTTCCATTCCGGGTCCGAAAGTTCCTTTCGACTTGGGTATCGGACTTTGTCTCGATGAACCAGGCTACACTCTGGGCCTTCTCCTGTGGCGTCCACATGTCTTAGCCAATCAGTGTCCCTGAAACATTAGAAAAAAACTTTATAAGTGTACATGTCATATGCTGCAAATCGTTCGTTTTTATCTAGTCTAGTGCCCAAGTTATTAATTGTTAAAGTTGTCAAGATAATTTATGGACACTCTGTACATTAAGAAACAAGCAGATGTTACAGAAATCGACATAATGATGCTGCAAATATGGCGGGACTTTGCTGCAAAGAAATGGCACTCGTGAGGATAGCAGGATACAGTCAGACATTTCTTTAAATCATCACAGAACTGAATGTTTTAAGTTAGTACTGTACTGTATTTAACTTTAGACCTTTATGTCTTTGGTATCCCCTGAGTTTAGAGAGAAATAATAGTAAATGGGAAATCATTCAATCTGTTCGAGGAAATAAATCCAAATAGTTAACATACTGTTATAGAGAATAGTAATAACTGGGTAAACAATTAAATTTGAATGTTATCACATTTAACATTAACTAGGCACATTTTCGAAACTACAATCATCTAGTACATACACACGTATCCAGACTTCGAACACTGCCGATGTTAGTAAAGATCAATCAAAAGTTCATTTAATTCTTATCAAAGTTCAAGTACACAAAAATATTTACTATCTATTCATTTCCTGAACATAACTCTTCAATATTTTAGTCTCAACTGATGTATAAGGGCAGAATATATGCCAAAATTGCACACTAAAATCATAAATGCCCAAACTCATTCAGTAAAAAACACATTCTGAGTAAGTGGTCTAAAAATAAAGAAACATTCTTCTCTCTTTTTTTACATAGCACAATTCATAAATAATCAAAATGCACATTCGGTTCGGATGTGCGTGTGTTGTCGAATGAATGATGAAATTATGGCTCTTAGTACATAAATTAGTTTCTCAGAGTTGTAAAAAGTAATGAAATTGCATATGAACATATACACGCATATATATATTTATATATAAGAATTTATACTTTTAATCAGTACTAGCTTAAAACCTGCAGCTATGCTTGCGCAGAGTATTATTAAAATATAACTATATTTATTCAAAACACTTTTCTTCAAATAGACACAAAGTACTCTACGTAATTATTTACATTATTTATGCTAAGATTCTTACATCCAGCTTTTTTACGTTTAATCAAAGCTTGCTTCCTTTTCACACCCTTACAATACGAAATCCATAAAACTTGATAAATAAAATTTTCTAACTATATGCTTGATGTTTGTTCTTAATTACTTTCTAACCCTTCTAGTAGACACACGTCTGGGCCGCACGGCAGCGGGTGGGGTCGGCAGCCGCGCCTGCGGGAACGAGGCAGTAGCATCACCTCGCACCAAATACACAGTACAAACTGTAAATAGAAAAAATTTAAACACTGATTAATATTCCTTGGCACATCTGCCTTGATAAAAACATTGTTAATTATGTTGAGATCAGAGCCCTTTAAAATCTTAAGTTTGTAATTATTTATTTCACAAAAGGGTGTAAGTTAGCGACTGTTAAGAAGGGGGTTGCTCGGCCTTAAACTAGGAATATGCCACATGGGTTGAACAAAGAGTTAACTCTGAAAGTTCTCTGACCTTAACTAAAACGTGTGTGTGTGATTTTTGCCAAACCGACGGCCCTGCACTGACGAAGCCAGAAACTTTGCGATGACTAGGAAATGTTTGTTGTTTGGCACACAACCTGCACCCAAGTTAAAATATTAAATTATGTAAAATGAAAATGTCCCGCAAGTGGACACACACATTTATACTACGTAGCCGTCGAGTGCAGTCCGGTCGAGCGGGCCATCCACGGGGCCGGATGCACAAGGACTAGTGAGTTACGCTATTGCAGTGGAGGTGATGGTGGTGCCGAACTGACAGACAGAGGCTTCAGCGCATACCCCGGCCCGGCTTCCTGCAGAAACGTGCAAACTGTAATTCGAGCTATGCCCTCAGTTTAATCGTGCCAAGTCATAATTGGCTTAAGTGGGTTACTTCACTCATTAGTGTCCTTCCATGTAAGAATTGCCTCTCGTGCGGTAATCGATATGTTCATCGCACTGCACTTACTCGCCCTACACTGTTCTGGTTCGCATTCTAGTTGCACATGCCAGGGCACCGATGGATGTCATTACATTAAAATTTAACGACCACACTTTTAAGCCTTTTGCCATTTATTTTTTCACTTAAAAAATTTAATCAAGATAATTGTTATATGTTTAGTTCATAAATTTAACATATAAATATTTACTGTTTCTTTGGTCGGTGTGGCACGAGACATCATTGTTGCCCTTCCTCCAGCAGTCTTTATCGGCCACAGTCCAGAGTGGATGCATCGTCCACTGGGGAGCCATCACCGTAACCACTGACTCATTCATCCTGGTAAATATATTTCATCGACCTTAAATTTTTTGCATTTTACTCCCCATGCTTCCCCAGATCATTTTTACTGTGAAGGGCATAACCCGGCCACTTTCAATTTAAACTGCAGCGTGACCTTTCCACCGCGTGGTTTATTGTTTACGTTACTGGCTGACTCCAGAGACAGAACTTCACTTAAATTAAATCGCGCATTCACCTGCTGGCATCAAACAAATTCTTTTCAGTTATTTAATGTAGGATTTACGACTTGTGCAGCAGAGCCCAATCTACATTTATTTAAGTATCATTTTCATAACGAGACTGCCGCAGTACTAGTGTGTTTCGCAACTAACAAGTATGTGTTTTGCTTTTACAAGTGTGTCTGTAATTGGCCGATGGAAATTCTGTAACTGTATAATGTGTAATTAAAACCACATCTTCTTCAAACTGTATTTGTTTTAATAGTTTTCAATATAATATAGACAGGAATTAGCAGTTTAAATAGTATGTACCTGTTTTAATAGTTAACTCAATCAGCAACATCCAACAGCTGTGAGCCCAGAGAACCATGCTGGGGCTGTTAACACATGCACTTCACGTTTCTCGTCTACGCCCTCTGGCGACCGACCCGCTATAGAAAGATTACGATCTGAATCAGTTGACTCTGTGATCTTTTTGAAACTCTACGGTGCGGTCGCACAGCAAAGGAGAAGTTACTGCAGGAGGGACATGCTCGCACCGCAAGCTGGCCCAGGTATTCGTGGTGAATTAAGTACCCAAGGTTTACCGGCACGCAGAACTCAAGTGAGGTAAGCGTTACAGCTTCCACACATCCGCCTTGTGCCGCGAACTTCTGAAAACTGCCGCCCTCGTGCGCCACATCCATAAAGCATTAATAAGTTATTCATGTAAAATTTAATGTCTAAACACCTTACAATTTACTTAGTTAAATTACCCATGTGGGAAATAACTGACAAAAGGTCAAAATATGTACATATTATCTATATGGTGATTTTTTATTTGAAAATCACCAGTCAAACCAGAGACTTTGTCGCTTGTAGGCTACTCTGTTACCTGGAGCCAGATTATTTATACAATATTGAATAAACTGGGTGAGCACTACGTACTAAATCTAGCCAGGGGCCGCAAAAGATATTAAGGCGATTGTCAAACCAGGTACTCTTAAGGTGTTGACACCACTTCGTCTGCCTCATGTAGTAGATAAGTCCGTAAGAAAATACGTGGGTCTCAGGGTTTGGTTCGGCCACGTGACAGGAGGCAGAGGCGTGCCGACTGGACTGACTCCCTGCATTGTTAGGGCTACCCTGGACACAGTATTATTACAAGTTGAATACACTGACAAATTACAGAGGTTTGTTTAAAAATGACAAGAAATTTAGAGAGTATTTCAGGCTAAACATAGCGCAGTTTAACTATGTCCTCAATCTCGTGAGAGAAGATCTTAAGAAGGATTCATCACCCAGATATCCCCACCCCATTAGTTTGGACGAAAAACTAGCTTTAACACTCAGGTATGTAAAATAAAAATGCATCATAATGTATACAGCATAAATATTAAAACAATGTACGAATATGAAATGATAAATAAACACAGCATTAAAGATATTGGTAGGTTGCAGTTGGCAACTGACTTATCACATTGGGCGACTGTTGCGTTGTCCTCAGTAGATAGCGTTGCTGTTGTGGAGTTTGAGGAAGTACTCTGTGATAAGTGACAAAGATGTATATTACAAGGTAATGATGTGCAATTTTCCAAATCGATAACCATCTGCAGGGACCTCATTTTGGCTTCATTGATCAAATTGGGACTAAGTTTTTTAACACTGCTGGCAATGCTTTTAAAGAATGAATCAACAATATCATCACATTTTTTCTGCAGCCAGTGTTTTAGGTAAGGTTTTTTTCTCAGTTCGCCGAGATATCAGCAACTCAAAAATTTTATCATTTTGTCGTGCCCTTTTACTGGGTGGTCTGAATGACGGGATATCTTCCACGCTCTCTGAATAAATTGCATTTTTTGACGAATTTGGAGGAATTTGGGATATCTCACTGCTACTCGCCTAACCATCCTCATCTTGACATTCTTCACACAGAACGTTGGATATACTTCTGAAAAATAAATAATAAATATTATTATTATTATTAAAAATTATGAATTAATAAAATTATGAAAAAAATGTAAATCTATAACTTTGGGTTATGACCTACTCTCGTTTGTTATCCACTTGGTTCAAAAATGTCAGCATATCAGCCAATGGCCATGTCTTCTCTTTAGTGGGAGCAGAACTTCCAGTAATTTTCCCTTTCCTTTGGCTTTTATGATACGTGTCGATGTTTCTCCACCTTTTCTTCAATCTTCAACTAAAACACAGAAATACATGAATATTTATAAATAGTAATAATAATGAATTTAAGATAAATGTTATATTTGTTTTTAATGTTACATGTATGTTCTTTTTATTTTTTTCTAGGTTTATGGCAACAGGAGAAACATTCAGATCTTGGCGTTCGCATTCAGAATATCATCGTCTTACATCGCTAAGATTATACCAACTGTGCTGTCAGTTCTCCGTTAGAAGTTACTAGATTCTTCTTCCACCGATGTAACCCAACCAGTTAAAATCAAAATCTGTGGAATTTGAAGAAAAATGGCAATTTCCTAACTGTGTCGGGGCCATTGATGGAAAACATGTAAGAATGTTTTCCCCTGCACTATCAGGCTCTTTGTATTATAATTACAAACATTTTTTCTCAACAGCCCTTCTTGCTGTAGTCAATGCAAACTACAAATTCATTTTCATTGATGTTGGGTCGTACGGGAAGGAAGGCGACAGTGGAATTTTCGATAAAAGTAACATTGGGAAATTATTTGCATGTGGTAAAATGTTTCGTTCACCTTCCAAACTTCCGAAATCGGAAATAGAAATGCCTCATGTTTTTGTAGGCGACGAGGCATTTCTATTACATCCTAACATGATGAAACCCTTCTCTTGTAGAGTTGCAAGTACTGACAATTAACAAAGCTGTTTTCAACTACTGTCTTTCTCGATCTCGTAGAGTTTCTGAAAATGCCTTCGCTCTGTTAAGTCAAATATTTCACATATTTTATACTCCAATCAAACTTAAGCCAGAAATGACCAATAATTTGGTCATTGTTGCATGCACTTTACACAATTTACTGAGAGATGCATTTCTAGAGGAAAGTAACACAGAGGTGCCCACATGGGGGGGTAGCGAAGCAGACTGCGTCATTAAAATTTCAGGGGGAGGGGGGGGGGGGTTAAAAGACGAGAAAAATGTATATATTATTTACATAATTATAGCTTCCAATGTGAAAATACGTTTCTGGTGTTTTGATAATTGAAAGGGATCTTGTATATCAAATTGGCAACCCTGCACTTTCCTCAACAAAAGCAGTTTGGCATCTGTCGGTTCAGGATGGAAATATTACCTGATATGACAAAAATTATTATTAGAAAATCAGTTTTAATTATTGCAAAATGTGATAAAATATAATACTAAAAAAGTATAATATTATAAAATAATTGAGTAAATCATTGAGAAAATGGCATAACAAATTTGGGGGGGGGGGGGGCCGCATCATTAGATTGGGGGGGGGGGGGGGCTGGGAGTCATAGTGTTTGGGGGGGGCACCTCATTACAAACTAAACAAACAAGAATCACTGTCAACAGAAACTCTTGGACCATTAGCAAGGAGTGGTGGTTATGCACATGCTGATGGATTTTCTGTGAGAGATTTATTCACAGAATACTTTAACAGCCGTCCAGGTGGAGGGACAACACCCTGGCAAAGTTATCACGTCACTAGAACCCAGTAGGACCTGGAACGTAGCCTTGCCGTTATCATATTAAGTTTGTGCGTATAATGCTAGAAATAAAATTTGAGAAACATATGTATATTTATTTATCAGTTTACTATGTTCACTATGTGTATACTGTATTGTTGCTATAATGAAGATGTGTGTCACTACTTACAATGACTTTAAATTTTATTTAATGGTTAAAATTACCCATTTAATTTATTTCTACACTAAACAGTTTATTTCAGAGGCAAACACTTTGAAATTTTTTTTAAAAAAAAAAAGCTAAATTAACTAAGGGAAAATCACATATTAAAATATTTTCCATGCAAACATTAGGAAGAGCAACAATAGGAAAGGGAAAAAATTATAGTGATTAAATTTTGTGTAAAATCAGACTGTTTATAACATTTTTTTTATTTTAAAAAGTTTAGCGTATTAAATTTAACCACAACAATAAATAATTATTTAAAAGTTGAAATGAATTTTGTGATGATTCGGGAAAAAAATGTGCTTCATTGTTTACCAGTTCATTATATTGGTTTTGTGTATTTTTGGTTATTAAATGTATAAATAATAACAATAAACATAGGACCTAAAATTAAAGTAATGATAAACGTGAGTAAAATGAGAATTTGTTGTACGTTTCTTACGTGATTTCTCCACAAATTCCGCTGTGTGTCCCCAAGCATTGTCCTTCACAGTTTGGTCCTTGTATATAGATAAAGAAACATCGTAAACACTTCCACCAATTTCTCATCTTCCTCGGCTGTGAACAGCACCTTCCCTTCGGTCATGTTGAAGTACTTGCGGCTGCGTCTACACTGCTCTCCGAGCGGTGTGGCCGCGCGCCTCTGCGGCCAAGCGGCTAACTCCCGCCAAAAATCAAAGAGCGCGGGAGAACAGAAGCGGTCAGTTTTACAACATAGTCGCACGTTGAACAATCTATGTTTATGGCAAAAACAATTTAAGGCAGTTACAAGTGTAAGTCTGTCCCTAGAAATAGATACAAATGAGCCCTTTTTCGTAGTTTGGCGGAAGCACCTTGCCACACCCGGCGGAGTGATATGGCGAACGTGGTCGGTAGCGGCGCTATCTTCGTAGCGTTCGCGCACTGTTCAAACCTGCACGGGCGCGTTCGTCGCACACGCTTCTGGGCAAGTGTTGATGTATAACGGCCTGTGCAACGAGAGGAGCACTGACGGTTGGCGTCAGTGTCACACACATCCTTAACAGTGCACATACTTATGTGAATATTATAACTTGAAGTAAATTCTTACGGGAATTAAATATATTGGTACTCATACAGGTACCTAACACTCGGCACGAGTTCTTTACTTAGTTGCAGACACAGTCACTGACCTGACTCGTACGGCCGTGATGCAAGGGTGCGTTCCGCCAGCGGGAACTGGTACCACAGAATAAACAATTACTGTTTATTCTGTGCTGGTACTAATTGGTGGAGACCAGGCTTTACTATCATAGGAGGCACGATGTCGGGGATAGTTGTACTATTATAAAGTTTTGTTTTTTAATACATACATGCTGTGTAAATTCTGCAATGTAAACGATAGCAATATGTACAGATGAATCATGTAGACTTGCCAACTTTTCGAGATTTCTGCGACTTTTCCAGGTGGCATCACTGTAATTTTACAATATAATTCTGTTTCATTCACGAAAATACATCTACCACATGCTAATATATTACACATTGGTTCTTCTAGCTTCATACACGAATACACTTAATCAAATAATTTATTTCTACAATTTCTCAACCATAGTTCTGTTTTCATCCCAGGGCGTGAAGCTTCGGGATTACTATGTCGCTATAAGTGACAAAGTTGCTGTGATTTCGCCTGCGATTTTCAATTTGCCAGTCTCAACTAGTCATACGGACAAAATTTGTTGCTACTCCCACCACTAAACCTAACCTAACTTACCATCAACGCGATTTTAAAGTATTTCAGAACCAAAATCGACGAGCCTTTTTATCAACATTTAAAGTTCCGATATACCTTTTAGGGGGGGGGGGGGGAATTCGAGGAATTGTTCTTTTCCGCCAGCAAGAGGTAGTAAAAAAAATTCAGGCAGTTTGTAATATCATTCCAATCAATAGTTTTCGTTTATAGGGTTTTTCAGTTCCGACGGCGTCAATAATAAGGCCCACAGGCTTTGTATACTGCCTAGGCAGTACCATGTCAGTTTTAGGTATAATATAAATTGTATTTTCGTAAGCCTGATGACACCATAAAATTAAGTATTAATAGAAGGATTATAAAATAACTTTAAAATCAGATAATAGTAGAGAAATTATACATTTATCAATTTATAAATAGTATTCAATTATGTTAAAAGGTGCATAAGTAATTGGTTAATGTATTTACTATTTTAGTCGTTTAGAAATGCACGCTGTTTTGCATGTATTCATACTGTAATGCCTAATACCTAAATTCCATCGAAAAGGCCAATTTGTTGCGTTTATCATATTTGAGAGTGCTTGCCTTTGAATCAATATCATCATAACTTCTGAGCTGTGTTTTGCCAGGCGGACATAGAGGACCTTGACATTATTCACTTAAAATGTGTCTTTTGCGTCAACTTCTATGGTTGACTGTATAAGTAAATAAACATTAACAGGCGCGACAGGACAGGACTGTGCAATAATTTAATGTATGTAAATATGTAATTATGGTACTGGTGTCTGAAGCGCCTATTGTTTGGAAAAATTTGAAAGGAATTTTGTGTGTTTATAAGCCTCCTGGGGTGAAAATATCCTTTCTAAGAAAAACGGTTATAACCAATTTATGCAATGGTAAGTGTTGTTATTTATTTAGATAATACTGAAGGAGAACCACTTTACTGAAAAAAGTAATTAAAAATTACATAAGTTTTTATTCTTGCAAATTCTATAATCATTAAATTAAATTCTCTAAGAGGACAAATACAATTTTTTTTCCTAACCTAACTATGTAATAAATTAAGTGTATTTGGGAGGGGTCTGGGTTATGCGTCTCAGGCCGAAGCCTATACTTACACTCTAAGCATGCAAAGTGTTAGCATGCATCATGTGCTAAGAGAGGGGATTGGCCAGCCATGGCAGCAATTGTTGCCATGACTAACTCTCCTCAATGACTATACTAGACTAAAAACTAGGTAAGTTGGGCCCAGGTAAAACCTGCATAGACACAGGAAAAACCCTGAGCTCAGACATGCAGGATGCAAAAATTTCATGCATTAATAACAAGCAGGTTGGTTACAGGAAACAGAAAGATGGTTCTGGAAGAAGAGTTGGACAGAGTAAAAACAAGCTACTAAGCAATGGGCGGGAGCTTGGACATTGCTGTCCACATTTGGTTTTGGGCAGTACTGGTTATGTGCGACTTTGTCGTTTCCCCCAGGCTGCCAGCCAGCTCTGATGATACTTCAAGTAGTTTAACAATTTTTTTTACCATTTTAACGGTGGTGAGATTAGGTTATTTATTACAAATACTGTTAGATTAGTGTTATTTTTACAGTTGTGTAGATTGTTGATTAGATTAGTTACATTAAAAATACTAAAATATTTTGAATGTTTGGTTAGGCATCACTAATATAAAATTAGGCAAATTTAACCCTACTAACCGTCCTCACTATTTTATAGTATACATGTAACGATTTTGGCATTCAACTTCATTTCTAATCTTTGTTTAAATTTCATGAACGACTGTTTTCCTCAATGTAAGCTCTTCAGCGGGCATTCTGACTGCAATATGACAATCCCATAGGGCACAGGTGTGAATTCTTTGTACAGTTAAATAACAAACAGAGGTGGAAGGGCGTACTGAACGAGAGTCATCTTCAAAATATTCTCGGCCCTCCTGAAACCTTTTTACAGCTCGTTGATGGTTAGTTCCTTCAAAACATCTTCTCTATAAACGTGGCTCAAATTCTTAAAAAATTTCACTGCCTTTTTATCTAGTTTTGTGATAAATTTGATGTAGATTCACTGCTTTTCAACAAGAGAAACCTCTATGCTGATGGAACGTGAAAAATAGGAAAAATAGGTAAGTTTGAATAAGCGGGTGAACCCTAGTGACTTGTAGAGCGGCCGGGCTCCGACTGAGTGACAGACCGATCTGGCACCCCTTCACGTCGCCTTCAGCCATTTATAGCAATTATTTACACAAACTTCGCCAGGCAAACCTTGTGCATCTTATTAGGTAACCTAACCTTACATAACCACTCTTTAAAATGGTAAATTTTTCATTTTAATTTTCACAGAAAAGTGGCTCTCCTTCAGAATTACCTTTATTTTATAGATATATCTAAGTAAAGTTAAAAGTTTAAATTTCTCAATGGTTTGATAACTGCAAAGACTTTTGCAGCTTTTCAAATCCATTATATTACACTAAGTAAATATTTGTTGAAAATACTTGTGGCAGGACAACAAATGCAAGGGAGGTATCGTGTTGGAATTTTAGAAACAGCCCTTAAATAAAAGAAACAATGAAAAAAAAATCAACGTGGTTGTGAGACTGAGTCTTGACTTATTCAAGACACAGCCGTGCAGCATGAGTAATTTTTCCAGATAAATGAACGTCATAAACAATATAGTTTCAAACGGAATACCGAGTGTGAAAATGTGAAATGTAAGGAAAGGAAACACTACTGGAATAAACAGACCGTCCGTGCAGTCATGTGACGTGGTGACAGGTTCACCACGAAGTGCTGCTTCCAGATCGGAGGACGTGCGGAACCGCGGGTCTCCGGAGTAAAGCCCTGTACTGACTAGTGTCCCGTGCACGCAGACCTGTGCGAGCTGCAGTGCCGGCCGCCGGGGGACCACGTGTTCATCGAGGGAGACCCCCTGAAGGCCCTGACGGTGCGCAAGGCTCTGAGCTTCGCGGACCACGTCCTGGTGGTCGGGCCCCGCTACCAGCCGGAGGACTTGCGCTGCGGCTGGGCCATGCACCTCGGGAGGGACACGTCTGGCGTCTGCGGTCAGTCCCAACCCCAGCCCCGCTGTGCTGAGCAGGGGGGGCCGCCTTCTGACCCTCAGTCCCACCAACAATGGGGAGGAATTTGAAAGGAAACGGTGGGCAAAGTGGTTCCACCCCTCCCCTTCCCCCGAAGTGAAAAAACTGTGTACCTACGCTCCTGAAGCTGAGGTCTGCTGATGTAAATGTATTAGAAGCATGCTCTAGTAAAATGGCATAGTCAAAAGCAGACTTTATGAAAATATTAAATGAGTCATACAAAACCTGTTATTACTAATTCTATAAGGCCAGTATGAAAAAAAAAACTAGAAAAAAAAATATATATATATTTTAATTCTAAAAAGTATTTTATTGCAATTTTTTTTTTACTGCCAAATTTATGGTTGAAAGCCCAGTTGCAGTTTTTTTTAATGGTTCTTGCGATGGGGAAGCTTGAATTGAAAGATTTTTTTGGATCCACACCGTTGCTGGTTTTAACTGTAGGATGTAGAGAAACCACAGGAATGACCAAGAAAGATGAATTTACAAACATACAGAAAACCAGATGGGATCATCTGATTGATGTCAAATGTTAAACACATAAACATCACAAAGAGAATTCCGTGGAAAGTATTAGTCAGAAAAAATAATCATAGCACAGACAAACTTTGGGCTAACAGCAAGACAGTTGCAGCAAGAACAGAAAATACAAACAACACTCGTGGACAACACAGTGCAAACAGATGACCCCAACGATGATACAAACATAACTACGACTGCACATACGAACACAGTCGGTTTGCTAAAACAAACAGTTGCAATGTTTCAGGAACTGACATCTGTTCCCATCATCAGTCACAAATGGACAAACCTCAGTCTACTTGTGCCTGATGGGAACATACAGTAAGTCCTCTATTTACGTCGTACCGATTTACGTCGTTTCGGATTAACGTCACTAATGTTTGAGTACTCATGTTTCAATTTAAGTTGTCGCCGATTCACAATAACGTCGTTTACAATGGCCGTAAATCTTTATTTTAACCAAAACACCGTATATAATTCGTTTATAATTCTTTGTTTCCTTCGGTAGTTAATTTATGCTATGTAGCGTAAGCTACACGTTCACCGCCTTATCTTATCATACATCATGAGGGACGCTTCCTGCTATTACGTACAGTATGTACTATATATCTGTTTTTATATTTCAATCAATAAAGATAATAAAGCAGCTGGTTAAATAACCATTCTTTAAAGCTGAGAAGTACTAGTTGGACTTGTTTCCCACGCTGTCGGTTGTCATTTGCTGATAAAATTGCCCGTTGTCACGTATGTATGCCAGCGCTTCCGGCCGTGGCATGAAACATGGCTCATTTTGCGTCGTTTCTATTTACGTCGCGGTTTTCAGGAACGTAACCCCGACGTAAACCGAGGACTTACTGTATGTCGGTTCCCGAAACGTAGCAACTGTTTGTTTTAGGAAGTGTACTGTGTTCGTATGTGCTGCTTTCATTGTGTTGTTTGTATTTGCTGTTCTTGCTACCACTGTCTTGCTGTTGTCAGCCCAACATTTGTGTGATGTGGTATTTCTTCTGACTAATACCGTCCACAGAATTCTCTCTGTGGTGTCTACATGTTTAACATTTTATGATGACTGATTTTGACTGGTTTTCTGTTTGTGTATTCGTCTTTCTTGGTCATTCCTGTGGTTTCTGTTTGTCTTACAGTTAAAACCAGCAGTGGCGTATATCCATGAAAATCTTTCAAACCTTGTTGCAGTATTCTCTGGACCGATGGTCGGAACTTAACCCCTGTACCGTACTGTTACACTGCAACTGTATTACATTTTAACTAGCTGCACAGATAGAAACAGGGAAATTTTATGGTTTTATTTCATGATAGGCTGAATTTCAAACCACTTTTTCTCTGTCTTCTTATATTTGGCCAGAAGTCATGAAGGGCTGTCCACCAATGAAAAACTTTCAACCAAGGAAGTATAAAGTCACAGGCAACTCTTGGCACGTATCCTAGCTAATGTTACATTAGAGTTAAGAGCGTGGGTGACTGTGGTTGACTGTAGTTCTAGGACTGAACGAGGGGCTGCGGCTGGCCAGGCGGCTCCACCTGTCGCGGCCCACGAGGGCCTATCACGTCAAGGGGCTGCTGGGCCAAGCCACCGACACCTACTTCGTCGACGGCCAGGTCGTGGAGAAGGCCACCTTCCACCACGTCAAGAAGAGCGTGGTGGACAAGATCCTGGCGGCGATGCAAGCAGCCCACCAGAAGCAGATGTTCGAGTGAGTCCATTACCGCTGCTGGATCATTGTTGGCCGTATTGCGAGGCCTTAAGGAAGTTAGAATTGCAATATAGTAGGGGTGTGTGGGAATTGAATTTGCGGGAAATTTTCGGGAAAAATAAATTTTTCCCGCGGGAAACGGGACGGATTGGGAAAAATTTTATCAAAATAATAATAAAAAAGAGAGCAAATTTTTGACTCTGATAATGAACCCTAGTATCAAAGGAATAATTTCAAATTAAACTTAAATACTTTAAATACTTCTTTGTAAATCTAAAAGCTATAATTATTATTATTTTTTAAAAAGTTTTTCACTTCAAAGAATATAGATTACTGGAATATAGGCATGTACCAACTCAAGCATGTATTATACATATTACATTTTACCTCTCTCTCCCTCTCTCTCTGTGTGTTTGTGTGTGTGTGTATATATGTGTGTGTGTATATACACACACATACATGAGAGAGAGAGAGAGAGAGAGGCAGGGATGGTCACGTCTGCATGATTGCATGGTAACCAGGAAACACTTAAGCCGATTGTTGCACCATGGTTACAGGCTTAATGAATACTAGCAGGTTGTATATTGCAGTATTTGCAATTATTAATAAAAGTTACAAAATTCTGTAACACACAAACAAAGAACATGAACGAGAATGTAGTTTCCACAGAACTACAGATACAGAAAAAAACACCTTCTTAGATGGTTGCGGTTCATAAACTAATCACCGCATAGAGGACTCAAATATTGGCTCTCAGCATCTGGCTCACGAGTGTAGTCAGAGAGGGGCCAGAGCTTCCATGTGAAGCTTTCTTTATTTGTAATAATAATAATAATAATAATACAGCTCATTAAGATTAAATTGACTTATGTGTGGTTCAGTTTATGGCCATGTATGTGCAGTCTTGGAGAGTAGTCTTCTGTATAATCATGCAATAAGTGGCACTTTATATTTATGATTTTTAGGTTTTGAAAAAAACATTTCTGGAGTGATTAAACCTTTAACCTTAAAACAAATGTGACAAACACTGAAATATTACTGTTAATGTACATCCTACTAATATTATAAATGTGAAAGTTTGTATGTATGGATGGATGGATGGATGGATGGATGTTAGTTACTCTTTCACGTAAAAACTACGGACTGGATTTAAATGAAATTTGGCCTACAGCTAGCTTATAACCTGGATTAACACATAGACCCCATATTAATATGAAATTCCATCCCTAAGGGAGTGAAAAAGTGATAATTTCATTTTATAACAGAAAAAATCATAGGTCATAGACATACAAATAGTGAGTGAGTGTCATTTCTCTATGTCTGACACACGATCATACACATAGTAAGGTCTGGCAAATTAATATTTTTCTCCTTGGTGAGACCAGCCCGCTTAGTGGAGCTCGCAGCGGCTAGCAAAATAAAGGCACTCATAACAGTTTTGTTCTTAACTTCGTCAATAGATAGAGTTAGTTGCCTTGAATTTTAAACGCACCATCATTTGATGTGTTTGTCATGTCTTTAATTTTCATTTGTTTGTGCTGTATGCGTTCCTATACCATTCATCCGATTGCGATGAAATTTTGGTGATTTGTTATGCACATGCCCATGAAGGTTACTGAGACGATATACGTAACTATTTTTCAATAGTTGGAGCACGAATTGTGTCAAAAAATGTGTTTATTTCATTTTATATAGTGGCACTTTGTCTGTTTTTGTTGTATAAGTGCTCACGCATGACACAATTTATTTAAATATAGAAGGGAGACAGAGATAGAGTTTTATATATATATATATATATATATATATATATATATATATATAGTGAGATAGAGACGGAGAGACAAGTTGAGATAGAGTGAGGTATAGAGAATGAAATGGGTTAGATAAAGAGATATACCTATAGATGTATAGAGCTATATAGAGACTTATATATAGAACATATAGAGATAGTGGGAAGTATATATGTAGGTATAAAGAGATAAATAGAGATAGATAGATACATAGATGTATATACATAGATGTAGATAGAGATAAATATATATAGAGATGGATAGATGATTTGTATATGTGGAACTACTTCAAACATATTACAAAACAAAACTGAATGAGGCATTGCAATGCAGGCCGAGCATTAGCTAGATAATGGAATTTTTTCAATTTTAGTAATCTCTTATTTTTCAGCTTTTTTCTATATTGCTTTATAAAGTCTAAATTACATACAGACCAGGTAAATAACTACAAACTGGCAGAACAACGTCTGTCGGGATCTGAAAGTGATATAAATTAATTTTCACACTTGACATTCAAATTAAGAAGACAATTACTAACTACGTACACCCTGTGTTCAGCCCAGGCAATGCCGGGTATTGTAGCTAGTAAACTTATATTTGAGCAAGGGGTAATGTAATTATTATTAAATCATCTAGAAATGTATATGTTAAGAACAAAAGATAATACAAAATCAATTTTCAGTTTTCATTTTATATTAGAATTTTCTTTGTATTATGTATTTTTGAATTTTGAGTCCTTAATTTTTTTAAGCAGGTTTTGCTTTCAGGTGTGCTATCATTTCACTTGCTGTTTGATAATCAGTGTAAATAATTTATTGCACCCAGTTAGACTAAACAATTGTGCCAATATCTCTGCACCACCTAATAATAAATTTAATAAACGAGCAACGAGACGGAAGCTGGTAAGTAGCTCCCGTCTGCAGTCGGCCAGCTCTTCACCCCTTCCCTCCCCAATCATCCTTCTCCCTCATAACCCATTCCATCTGCCAAGCAAGTTTTCCACAGAGGTATGGAAAATATAGAAAACCTAACAATTTCAAGGAAAATTTTGAAGGCCAGCGAAAACACTTAAGTTGTAAATTTTGTAGCCAATTTCTGCAAGCCCCGGCGGCCCGCCAATACTTTCCCCGCCCTCCCCTTCTTAAACTTGTCCGCCCCACCTCTAGTCCAGCCATGCCGCCCCTCCTTCCCCTCTTTTCTCCTCCTTTCCCCTGTGTACCGCGATTTTAGCGCCTCTATCGGCTTAGTTTTTGCTGGTATATAAGCCCCTGGCCTGAGGCTATTCCTCGCAGTCCTCGCTCCCTCTGAGCAAGGCTGTCCACCGACATGTGCACTACGAGCTCGTTCTGACACCGTTACTATGCCCGTCGGCTCCTTGATCGCCCTTATGGCAGTAGTTGTAAGCCGTTACTATGTTGGAACATAGAGCCGCGTCCTTATTAGCTGCGCTTTATTTGCTGCGCCTGTTTCCTTTTGCAAACACAGCAAGTGGTCTGTGTTCGGGATTTGCGGATTTCCTCGGGTGCGTTTTCATAAGGTGTTTTTTTTAGTTTGAGGTTGTACTTGGACTTTCCGTTTTTCGGTGTCTGTCTTTGACGGTCCTTGTGCAACACATGTCCGGTGTTTCTATTGTAATTTCGGGTATAGTACCTCCTTACGTTCTTAAATTTGCTAGGGGCTGTTAGGCTCATCTAACTTTAGTAGGAGATGCATTCTGTTTTATTCGTGTTGTGTATTAAGAGTTCTTAATTACAGATATTTATACGGGTATATTTATATTTGTTCATGATAATTTACTTAGCTACCAAACACTTGAATGGCGTTCATAAGTATGCGTTTAAGGCATGTACTGTTTATACAAGTGCGTTGATTTGTATATGCGCTCTAACTTATCGTATTACTAACGTTATTAAGGCTACGGTCTAGAGGAAGTAAGTCAGATTTTGCATCCATATATGTGTGTTGCATTTGTAATTCGTATGTGACTGTGCGCCCGTAATTATAGCGCAATTCATATAGACATGGGCGTTAACATAAATTTGTTTTATATGAATGTATCTATTTCCACTATATAAATATCTTATACATTTGTTATTTGTGATGATATTGTTCTGAATTGTTATAAAATAAAATATATATTTTGGTACCTCTTGTATTAAGTCTGTTCGTTAGGGTCAGCCCCATTACGTCTTTAACTCACACTTACGGTGCTTGCCGAACTAGTGTTTCACTAGTAAGTGTATAAGGGTGATATGTCCGCTTAGTGGTTGTAGCCGACCTGGTGTGTCCGGATCGGTTACAATTTCAATGTGCAGTTTGGTGGTAGCTAAATTATTTCCTTTATAACTATGAACGGAATTAAGGTTCTCTATCTGCAAGAACAATTCCTATTGGTTCCAATAGAATTATTGTAATTATGACAGGAAAAAAACAGTTTTCCCAAAGAGTAATATATGCAGGGCTAGATTTTAAGGAATATTTTAACCTGCCCAACGGACAGGTGTAATCGAAAATTTGCCTGTCCGCCATCCAATTTGCCTGTCCGCTGTTTTACCCAAATAAAAAAAAATAATAGTCACTGAAAAAGTGAGAAAAAAGGATTTTTGCTATATTTTGCATTTTCAGACGAGTCACTGTCTGAGTCACTGCACGAATTACTTGGCTGATTCTGTCTTGAACATCTTCGATAAGGAGGCTGAAAGGGTCGACATTTTCTCTGAACATTATGATACCAGAGATTGCTGGTGCTGGATCAAACTCACTTTCAGAAAGTGACTGTATTTGAACACGCATGAGGGCAGACAGTGTATCATCATTTAGACAGTTTCGCCAGTCTGTCTTTATAGACTTCATGAGCGAGAACCCTCGCTCACAATCTGCAGTGTGAACTAGCAGGGATAGCACAAGATCAATGAGAGAGAGTACATTTTCATACTCAGTGTGGTATTTGAGATTGATATCACTCCAATTTGCTTTGGTTACTGGATTATACAGCTGGTAAACTGTGGTCTTTAGACTTGTCCATTCCAACTCAATAATTTCACACTTTACTCCATTATTCACAAGGGAGGGAGAAAAAAAGTGTATCAACCTAACGATGCAAGTGTCACCAAACTCTGGCTGAATGCTTGTAGGCCACGTTTTAAAACTACACAAATTTGTAGCAGTCAGTAATTCACAGAGTCCAGTTTTCTTATCTCAAAGGCGAGATTCTAAATTTTCAACAATTGCATTTATAACAGCTGTTTTCTTGGGTGTCTGCAAAGGAGCTCCTTTCAACTGCTTAGCTTCATTTTCAATTAATTTGTTGCATGCACGGAGATGAAATCCATCTTTGTCACAGAGCTTCTGCAACATGGTGATAGTATCACACAGTGACTTTTTTGTTTCTGCTACAGTCAAATAAGGATGTTGCAAAAGTTGTGAAAAGTAACTCAAAATGGAGGTTACATCGCAAAAGAAGTGAATATACTGAAAAAATTCCAAATTGTTCAGTGCATCTTCAATAAATTTGCATGAACCAGCACTTGATGCATTACACGTTGATTCCTGGCGTAAATTTTCTGCAGTGAGGATAAGTGCAGGAACAATCTTGAACACAATTGTCAAGGCTCGTTTGGTGTGAGAAACCCAACAAGTGCCTCCAACTCTGGTAGGTACGCAGAACTTTATTCTCAGAGTTTCACAATATTTTTTTCAAGATAGCTCAGTGCACTAGACTGTGGTGGAAGAATACATATAATTTCTTCAAGAAATTTTCCACTTTGAGATTCAATGGTGTTTCAGAAAGTGCAGCCTTCAATGCGAGTTCAAAATGGTGTGCTAGACAATGTATAGCAACCAAATTGGGCTGAATTGATTGCTTCAATTTGGTACTAACTCCATTATGCAATCCTCGCATCACTGCTGCACCATCACTTGCAAAGTCTACCAAATGCAGCTTTAAATCTGAAATGGTGAACCCACAATACTCATTAAAACACACAATATGCAGTCATAAATCAGGGCTGCATTAGGCCTTTCTACATGTTTAACACCTACAAACTTACAATGTATTACCCCTTTAACAGAAAACCTTACATAAACAATGACCTGTTCTTGTACAGCACTGTCTGTAGACTCATCACACATTACTGAAATATATGGTGCACTTCTTAAGTTATTTTCCAATTCCTGGCGTTCTATTTCTGCAATGGAACCCAGAAATTCTTTGCACTTCTTGTCAGTGCGGTAAGTATTACCAACATCCAGGCCTTTCTTTTTGTCAAGTATACACTGCCAAACAGTCTGTGAAAGGTCGCCCATGTTTAGCCAGGGCATGAGACGTACGAAACAGTATTTCCAGTTTAGTGAAAACATCCTTTTGAATACTTTGTAAGGTCATCTCTGCTTTGGATTGTCCAGGTTTTGTCAGTATTGCATCTTCCATATCATGAGACTTGTTGTGGGCACTGCTTGTAGCATGCGACGTTAGGTTTTCCTTGCGAAAACTTGAGCAGCCCGTAACAAAAACTGATCCAGATGATTTTGAATGCGTTTCGCAGACTTTGCAAAACATTTGTTTTGTTTCTGTGTCGTAACAAAGCCAAAGAAACTCGGAACACCAAGACGATAAAAAGGTACGGGACCGGGCGATTTTGTCATATTTAACATTATATTCTGACTTGTCCTCGTCCGTTTTTCTTTTCATTTTGGTGGATTTGAAGCACCTGTAATGAATTTCCACATTGTGTAACGCAGTTAATTAAATACTTAAACAATCGCCGTGACAAGATAAACTGTAAAAGATTACAGTGTCCTCTGTAAACAAGTAATGTTTATTTTTTGATGCAACAGTTGACAGGCGAATTTTCAAGCAGTCGCAGTCACTGCGGCCACTGTCAGCTGCATCTGGAGTACGCCGTGAAATGTTAACCACGCGAAAACGCTTTTCTGTTAACAAACTATGTTATAGTAGAGCAAGGAATTAGTAAAGTCGAGATTTATAAATAAAATAAATTTAAAAAATTATATTTCGAAAGTATACAACGAATTACGTAATTGTTGGCTGCACTGCAACAAAATTAATATTAAAACATGGCATCAAAAACAAACATCATCGGTGTGAGACGTTTTGCATCTCTAGCATATGAATACGACTATGTTACGTGAATCATGACGTGAACGTAAGATTTTAAGAATTATGATTCAGAAGATTTCAGCACGGTTTGTACATAACCTACTTTTTTTTCCCGCGGTATACAATAGCCAGAGTCGTCCGTCACAAAAGAGCAGCCATTAATGTTTATTTATAGATATTGTCAAAGACGTTTTATTTGCGGTCGCGGTCGCATAAATGTTATTAATCACCTCTGCTGCATTAGTGCGTGCGAATAACCTCGGCGTCACAAGTTGCACCTGTCCACCGGACAGTTGCCTTTTTTATTTTGCCTGCCCGGATGAGATTTTGCCTGTCCCGGGCAGGCGGACAGGCGTTAAAATCGAGCCCTGAATATATGTAAATCTAAAGACTAAACCATATTGTGGTATGGTTACGGAGAGTTTGTAAATGTGTGCCCCGACAGGCAGTGTGGCGTGGACATTCAGAGCCAGGCTGCGTACGACCTCGCCGTGCAGGGCCCCATTCGACCCGGCTCCGGAGACCTGCCCGTCCTGTACGGCATCAAGTGCGTGCACTTCAGTCCTCCACACTTCACTCTGGGTAAGTACGAATGCAGTGGACGAGCTAGCTATGCAAGACCCCTAATTGACCCAAATTTCGTATGCATCGGGGAGCAGCAAAATAAAACGTTTTCTCCTCGGATGGCCTAGTCGCTGACCCCTTACAAATCACTTGGTTTACCAGTAAATACATCATGCAATTTTCCAAAACAATTGTTTTGGACAGGTATTTTGGGGTATCAGATGTGTGTGATTGAATATGTGTGAATGTACGTGTATATGTATGATTTGTGCCGGAAATTAGGCATTTCGTCACTTTTTTTAATTTTTCTATAATTTTAAAAAATTTTGGGATTTTTTATTTTTTTAATTTATCTAGTTGTTAAGGGGGTGATTTACTTTTTGTTAGGCCGGTGTACGCCACGTATTTAAACTTTGTGCCAGTGGACCGAAGCCCCTTCCCAGGGGGCCAATCTGATATTTTGCTGTCTAATGTGGACATGGTCAGCCCGGTTGAAATTTCTCCCGCCTGCAGTCACGTCCCAAGTTTGTAATATTATTTCTCTTCATGACCAAAATCGCATAGGGCAGCTTCTGGCCTGCGAGCTGCTTCTTCTTAGAGGGCTGCTGAGAATAGCAAGTCTCGTCACGAAGCAGTCTCCAGTGGACCGACGTTCTCCAGCTAGTGGCGTTTTCTGTCCCCCCCTTCCTCTCTCTCCACCTCACTTTAGTTCTGAGAAATCAAGCTAGGAGCAGTGACCTGACGGGAAGATGGCCTAATTCAAGGACCTTCTCCCTGGTCCGACAGAGACGTCCCCGACATCTAGCGGAGGAAAAAGTAACCGCGGGCCTGGTCGCCAGCGTGCAGAGCACACCCTCATGACACCTGGTGGCAAGTCAGCTCACCGCCTCAATTAGTTCCCCTTTACGCCGCTAGAGAGCAGCGCCGCGGTGCCTTTAAGCCCTATGCTTCCTTCTCGTGGCCTGTAGGAGTCGATTCTTTGTAGCTTCCTGTTACCGCCGGTAGAGAGCGCGCATGTCGTGTTCTTGTCACGCCCGCCTCGGACTCCTTCGGAAATTTTTGGCTTAGAAGCGAACCTTCCCCCTCCTCCCTAGGGCTTTAGCGCCCGTTTTAATTAGGAGCCTTGTCCGCCATCGCCGGACTCAGTACTCTGATCTCGGCTACTGACCACGTCTTCTCGGCGTCCTCTGCGCTAAGAGGCTTTTCGCGGGAACAGCGATTTCGGTTGCATAAAGGATGTAGTCAGTTGCTTAAGGGATGTGATCCCATTTGTGCAGTAACCAGGCAGATGTAGTTTTTAGAAAAAGTCATGTGTAGTTAAATTTTTTTATGTTTTTATTTTTTTAATTCTTTAAAATTTTGGTTTCCTAACGCGCATCCGCAATTTCTCGGTGCGACGTCATCCTGATGTCGGCGCGAGACACCTCGCAAGCCCTGATTTCACACCCTGTTTGGTGAGTAATCCAGCTTTTTTTTTCTTCCCCAAATTCCCGTTTGTTGGCCTTTCGCGCCAACTGTGTATGACTGTCTGGACGGAGGTCTAATTCGTTTTGAATTTGACATGTGTTTCAGACAGGGTCAAAGTTTCCATTGAGAGAAATTGCTCCCCGCATGATCTTCGGCACCTGCTGCTGATTTCCCCCTTTAGAAGAGTTTTCCTCTCGGTCCGACGTCATCCTGGGAAGACCCGGGTGATATAAGCTCTCTCTCTCTCTCTATATATATATATATATATATATATATATATTCATTCCACTTGCATCGAATCAACTAAATTCACTAACAAGATACCAGCGAGCAGGGCTTTAAGAAAGTAATCTTCAGGAACATGTAAAATCAAGGAAACTCGTGTATATGTAATCGTTGGGAGAATCAAATTTTGGTGCAATTTTTTTAATTTTTGTTTACATAATCATTTATTTGTTAAGGTCTAATATGTATGGTTTTAAATAATCCCGGGGCCCCCCCATAACTTTGTTACTTACTAAGATCTTTATTGTCATGTTGAAATAATGCGAAAACAAAATCTCTTAATAATAAACCAGGAAAACCTATAGACCAAGCTACTGATGTAGTGTATTTATTTATCAAATACCTTCTTCATTTTATCGATCCACGAACTCCCCAAGTTACTAGTGTGCAGGGAGTGTAAATTTTGTCTTGTGCACCGCCTCGTGCCCCCTCTGGTAATTAACTTTATTTTTCTTTGTATTTTGCCCAGCAGTTTCCAAGGACTTTTTATTAAAATAAAATAATTTTATTTTGAGGCACGAGGGGCGTTACAGATTTATTGTAAGAAAATGTATTGGTATATACATCTAGATTAATTGTGCCTTTATTAGATTTTTACATAAATATTTAGAGTATTAAAAATCTTTAATTCTTTATAATTTAGCACTAGATAGATTTTAAAAAAATGGCCTTTTTATAGTACGCCTATAATACGTGATACTTCAGGTAGCTCGTGTGTGTGTAGTATATGCTAATTTTTTATTATTTTCAAATTTGTATTGATATGTTAATTCAGTTTTTTTTTATTATTTATTTTGTGACAAATTTTTTTTTATGTGTGTACCTGGTTAGTAAAGATTTATTTATTTATTTATTTATTTATTTATTTAATATTTGTTGCATGCCTACCTACAGCTTATGGCCTTGGGTGGTAGGCACGATACAAACAACAATGTATGTGGTTAAGTAAATAAATAAAGAAAGCAGTTCAGTGTTAGCTCCGTGCGTGTGGCTTGCCGCAGAGATCCAGTGCATCAACGAGTACGAGATGTACCTGAAGACGCTGGTGCACGAGCTGGGCCTGCAGCTGCGCAGTGCTGCCACCTGCGCGGCCGTGCAGTGCATCCGCTACGGCCACCTGACCACACAGCACGCACTGCTGCGCCGGCACTGGCGTCTGCAGCACGTCCTGGCCAACCTGCGACAGTGCGCGGAGGCACTGGGGCACGGCGCCCTAGCGCGGGACTCTGCCGCGCTCGTGGCAGGTGTGTCTTCTGCCCAGCGAGCATTCAAATAGTTGGTTGATTAGATCGGGATATAAACGTAAGTAAGATATGAGGAATCTGTCATCCTGAAATATAATTACATAAATTTTTTTAGTAGATGTTAATAGCGACTAAACCAAATGCACACCTACCCCTTCATCCTTATTAATTGCTGCCAGCGATGTTTCCTTTGACAGTTCAACCAACTATCTCCCCTCTGCCCCTCTTGCTTCACGTCACTTTTTGCCGTAGCAGCGAACACTGGCTGCCGGTTCCTCCCCTGCACTCCCCCTCCTACTTCCTAACATCCCGCATCTCACGCAAGCCATGACAAAGCGCCATGTACATGCATTATTTTCTTGGGTCTCTTTCCTTTTTGGAAAATGTCTCGGATTTGGTGTGAAAAATGGAAAAATTTATTTAATGATTCGAGGGGACGGGGGTAGTCCAGTCGGTCAAAAATGATTATTACGACCCCCCTTCCTCCTCATTATGACCATATTTTCCGGGAACCGTGAGGGGTCGTAAAATTGTGGAAACTATGAGTTGCCAGCGACTAGCAGTGTAGGGAGGAAATCACTACAATTTATTTTCTTTCTTCTCTCTTCTCTCACGCTGCACAACTTGGTTGCAGTTGCTGCTGTGTGTTGCACCAGAAATGTTGGAATGTGGAGGGAAGGGCCAGTTTAGTTCATTTGCTGTAAACAAAATATTTTTATGGCCCTGCTAAATCTTTCCATCCAAAAAATTTCTAAGTTTGGGATTTTCCAGTAGACACACTGCTGTGTGACTAATAAAACAAAGTGTGCCTAGTTCATGTTTTTTTTTTTTTAAATTTTATGTCTTATTCTCTTATACCATTATACCATAACAACGTAGGTATGCAGTATTTATGAATGGCATATGTCCATCACGTGGGCCTTAAATAATATTAATTTCAGCAGGACTGAACTATGGTGCTCTGGCTCTTGTCACACGACTTGTTGGATCCATATGGGGAGACATGGGGGAGGGGGAAGCCTCAAAGTCATGATGCCACTGTTGCCACCTGCCTCGCGCGCCCACTTGCGTCGCAGAAGCTATGGCAGCCAATTTTTTTTATAGAAACACAATTGAGAGTATTAAAACCCAAACAAATACACACTGAATGTTAAAAAATAACACGTTTCATTGTGATTTTTTTTATCATTTATAGTTAGGTGTCAAAATTTCAGATTTTTCGATAGTTCCTGAGAATGTGTTTTCAGTGCTTTGTTTAAACTGGGGTTCCAGTATAGGTTTGTAGTCGTACAACAGGAAACAAAGAAGCAAAATCTTGTCCAGGTTCCGGATGTCGTCAACAAGCCACAGAAGCAGGAGGCTAAACGTTTGACCATTAAACTTCATCAGCTTCGCTTCTGACAAGTGCATCTTATCTGCATGGCCGTGTACGGACTGTGATGTAATTGTCGCAAGAAGAGCAGTGTCTCTCTGTGTGTGAAGTGACAGCTCAGTTGAAGATTCAGTTGCTAAGAAAGACTGCAAATAACTAAACATTAAAACAGATAATTGTTGTGTAATTTTTATTGTGTTATAATCATATTTATTGGTACTCCTCTATTATAAAGTACCTTACTCTAATTATTCTCACTTTAAACTACATATTTTGAGTGGTAAGAAAGATGTTTCACATTTAGTAAAAGTTAAGTTCAGTATAGAGTAATTTTATTTAGTACTAAAAAAAAAGGGTGAGGTTTTTTCAGGTATGTTGCTATGAGATTTCACTGTACTACCATTAGTACACTACCAGTACTGTAACAACTAGTAGTACAGTACTAGTATCCTTCCTACTAATAGTACTTCTAGTAGCAACTCTATTGGTATCTCTTCTAGTACTAACACCTGTGCTAGTAATACTAATAGCGCTAGCATTGCTGTTACTACTACTGATTGTTTAATGTAACAAACATTATGTAATAATGATACATGTGAATGTCTTCACTAAATACGCGAACACCAATTATAATATTTAAGAAGGGATCCCACATGAGTTGACGTGAGATGCATGTTTCCCAGCGAGCCCACAGACAGCTCAGTACTTTTCATCAGGTTTGCTAGTTACAAACATCAAATATTCTTAAAAATGATTAATTTTTTATTAATGAGTAAATAAATACATGGCACATATATATACACAATGAACACATGCAAAATGCACTAGATGAGATTCAAATTGATTCTTTGTACAGAAAAAAAAAACTAAAGGGAGTTAGTATTTCACAGTGGCACACTCAAGACAGCTTTCTTAAAGCTATATCAAAGTTGCCTTTTAACGTTGAATGTAAGTAAACATGATAATCATCTACATTGGTGCGAAAGAAATGCTACTAGGGAGTTCCCCCCCCCCCCCCCCCCCAACCCATTTTTTTGTATGTTAAGTTTCATTAATCTTGTTTATTCTGTGTTTTCATCAATTATTGTTGGGTCGAGAGTCGAACATTATTACTCTTTGATCATGCATATTGTTCAACATAAGATTATCTGTTGTATAAATAACTTGACATTGTAACTACATGAACGACATATTTTTAGTAAACTCTTAATGCAGACACTCGACAGAAGTTGGCGTAGTGACGGTGGTGAGACGACCATGCCAGCTCATCGTCGCAATCAGACGGAAGCGGTGGTGGGGCGCTGGCTCACTGGCGGTCGCGCTCGCGCCACGAGGGGTAGTCCTCACGCGCGGCCGCCTGGTACTCCTCCACCAGCTCCTGCACCACCTCCCGCGAGCTGTCCAGCTCCTCCAGGTTCTCCCGGAACATCTTCTCCTTGCGGAACTGCTCCAGGAAGGCCTCCCGCTTGCGCAGCTTGTCGTACTGCTGGAGCGCCCGGTCAAACAGCTGCGACACAGTCACACGTGTGACCCATCCTTGTCATGCTTCAGGAAATACACAACAACATGAAGTTAACATGTTAGTTAAAATTAATAAATGCTGCTTAAATATTGCTCTGATACGGTTAGTTTCAATCTTTTCGTAAACACTTATTTTCCAGTGTTGGAACACATGCTGAATAAGTGTTTTCCAGCGTAGCTGGTTCTGGGAAATAAAGGCGAATAAAAACTGAAGTAAAAGTTTTATTAGGTTAGCTGAATTTTTTTTCCCTTCAAAATTTAACTATTAAAAAAAAAATGTTACTAATAATTATTGTAGTTTATTTAACCTAACTTTCACTTCAGAATTATTTGTCTTAGTTTCCGTAAGCCACTAAACACCATATTTATCTCTTATCTTTTAGAGTGGGACTACAATAAACTCTCGTTGGGGACACTCACCGAGGAGATGACGGTGTGGTTGGCCAGCATGAGCCCCGACACGCGGTGCGCACTCTGGATGTAGGGCGACTTGCGCGACAGGGCCACCTGGATGCTGGCCGGCCCCCACGGGATGAACTGCGCCAGCTTGCGTTCCCGTATCCGCTGCAGGGACTTGTGCACGTGCGTGGGGTCCACCTCGCCCTGCGGCAGCCGCGTCTCTACTTCACAACCACACACTGCCGCGCTGCATCACCGGCACACGAGGTTTTCTGGTCCCGCCGCTAGATCCCAAGCACTTTGTAATAGACATGGCCTTGCCCCAGATCGCCATGCAACAGCAATTGAATTTCAATTTGCTGTCGGGCAGTGCCGTAGTCGTAATGGGAAAATACTCTAATTACAATCACAGGAAAACTACGTAGTTTAAGATATGACCGCATAATACTATTCCTGCCCAATACGGTCAAATGTATCAGTCCTGCCATTTTGTACAGAAGATGTTGCCTGTAACTTCTTTTCTCCTATAAAACTGTATTTTATAGTTTAAATCCATTATTTTGTAGAATGATACTGCTTACTTATTTAATTAACAGAAACACAAAGTTGTCCAATATGAATATTTTCTTTTTAAGACTTTTTAAACGTTATAACTTCTTATCAGTTCGTCACCGCTATGTAGCCAGCGCCAGTTGGCATCATTCATGTTTGGTTGCATTGATGCCCATATGGAGTGTGTGCACACAGTCGAACATCAATAGCCTGCCAATTGCATGCAACACGCACGCTCGCTCTCGTGCAGAGTAAACTACGTATGATAGCCCGCACTCTTTCATGGTTAGTATGTACTACGGCGATAGCTATAGCCATGGGTACACTACGTTAGTTCCAGCTCACGTTGGGACCACTGTTTTTGTTTTCTTTTAAGTTGATCTAAATATTTTTTTCAAGTTATACTTCTTTAGGCACGTTATGAAAAAATTATGACAGTGAAATTTTAAGATGCGCTTAATATATAAAATAAGATTATTTTATAATAGGTAACTATGAAATAAATGTATTCACAAAGCATAAAGTATTAAAAAATTAATTTAAAATGTGCAAAATTGCGAGACTTTGTACATGTTTACATTTCAAGAACTGGAATTCGAATAGCATCTCCAACGCATGCTTCGACGAAAATTTACAGTACCTAAAATCTATTCGGAAATACATTTCATGTGGTTGCTTTACACGGGAAACAATAAAAATAATTTATGTTATGTTAAGTACTATATTATTTGGATTTCTTTCTTATTCAATATTAAAAACTGTACGCAAGTTACAGTAGAACCGTGTTATAATGTTTTTCAAGGGAGTACAAGAAAAAAATATAAGCAGGAAAACGTTATAAGCAGGAAATCTCAATTTAGCACTTAACAATGTTCGAGCTTTGTACCAATGGACTCACCAAGCTATGTAAACAACTTTAATGTTAAAACCAAAGATAGTATACTTGATACATGAATTTTCTGAAACAAGCCAACAATTTTTCAACTTTGTCTTATTCCCTGGTTAAATTTTGTTTGTCTTTAAAGATACACTGCCACATTTTTTGTAAAATTGTCTCACGATTCATGATGACAACATTAAGAGTAAGAACGTCTACTCCTTCGCCACCTGAAAATGTTTTATTTTGGGATTCCTACGTATGAATGAAAAAAAAAAATTATTTGTAAGCAATAGAAAACACCTTCAGTTATGCCCTCGCTCAATGGTTGGCAACTTAAATATCGTAGGACTATGTACGTGCATCTGAATACCCACTGGAATGGCAAGGAAGAGAAGAGTCGACTAAGGGTGCCAACTGACACGTAACTATGAACATTGTGTACCTTCAGTATATTGCATAAAATTGTATTTTAACAAACTTCATGTATTGTATGGCAGTGATTGTAAACATAAACATACATAAAGGAAACTTTTTATCGTAAGTGTTGGAATAATTTGGTTTAAAAACATTTTTTCCCCATTTATTGAATGAGAATGCAAACATTATAAGCATGAAATTACACTATTTATGAACGTTATATGCAGGAAATAAATACATTGTCCTTATGGGGGAAATACTGGGACTTTAAAAATACAGTAGAACCCCTGTCATACACTTTTCAACGGAGGGCACAAAAATGGTGTATGAAAAGGGAATGGCAATAATAAAAAAAAAATTTCAATCTAGCATACCAGCACAATGTCAGATTAAACTTAAATACATAATGTGTAAATAATTGCATTATATTAATGAAAGATATGAATTCATCATTATATATACATACAATAAAACCACCAGAAATGTAAAATGCAGTCCATAATCAAGTAAAGCAGTCCTTGGAAGGGGGGGAAAGTCACCAAGCCTAAATTAGAAATAAAAAAAATTAGGCTACTGTAAAAAGAAAATCAGAAATTTTTGCTTGTTTGTTTCATTTTACAAACAACTTTATGCAACAGAACATTTTTCAATAAAATTTTAACTTGAGAAACGTAAAATACAAAACAATCTGATCGTAAGAAAGCAATAACAAACTGGTATATTCAGTTCAAAGATTAATGAATGCACAAAATATGAGATCTGTGCCTTGGTAAAGCGTGTGCACCATTTTCATAATCATTGCTAGTTTGCGCCACTAGTCTCGCTTGGTGCTACTCGTGCACAGTCTTCCTGATACTATCCATATCTATGGTGCAATAAAGTTATTTTCTTACGTTTGCAAAGGTAAACATTAAACAATGAACGTTTTTCAAAATAAAAGCATTAAAACATATTTTATCAGGAGGAATATAACAAATAAATTTGTGAATTTTAGGACTTTTCCGCTTTGTAAAAACGTATGACACGGGAAATTAATGATTTTATAAGTGTATGTTCCGGAAAAGTAAACCATTGTAAATATAGTACTTTCGGCGGGACCAAAATTAATCGGCGTATGACACGGGAACGTTTCATCGAGGTTCTACTGTATGACATTATATGCAGGAACATTATAAGCAGGGTTCAACTGTAATTAAAAAAATGTCTCCGTCATAACAGTACGAACATTTGTTTGCATTTCAAGCATGCTCTAAATAAAGCAAGCTTTTGTTCTTATCAAACTTTACCGTGCTGGTGATAAATTTATTTTCAATGTATTAGATTCAAGAACATTATTGAAACATAGGATGTTTAAGTTTGATATGTATAGCTGGCACACGTAGCTAAGATAAGATGTTCAAAGTATATAATAGTACGAAAAGTGAAAAGGGTACTGGTGGATTTTTAGGTTATAATAGGCATTTTCATTTTTCAATAATATTGGCTGATAATTAACAAACGTATCGTGAATCTGCATAAATACCAAATCAACTAAATATCGGCAAAATAGACTTCTGCCGATTCGAATTGGCACAGCTCTAATTAAAACTACAGTCAAACCTCTATCTATCGTTTTTCAGGGGACCAACAAAAAAATTCAGTAGATGCGGACATTCAATAGATGTGGACTTCACTCTTAGATTTTGAAAAAATATTTCAGCCTCAAAATTAGTGTCAGAAATATATCACACCTTCTTGTAAGTTAAGCCGCGATGCTCTTTGAATCTTGCTGCCCAACCATTTGTGCAGAGAAATTTTCAATGCCCAACCTCAGGGCAATCTGCTTTCCTTTCTCTTTTAATATTGTACCATCAACAGGAATACCATTAGTTCTGGCCTGCTGATACCACGAGAATAATACATCTTCAACTTCTTTGAAAGTCAACTCTCTACCATTTTTTCGTTTTTGCTTGTTGGCCTGTACTTGCTTGCTTGTAAACTAATGTCCTCTTTGTTTTGCAAAAATCGAACATAAAGTGGAGACTGGTACACCCTGGCGCTTAGCTACATCCACATGTTTTTCACTAGGGTTATTTTCAATTTATTCAATAATCCTAATTCGTTCATGAAGTGTTCTCACCTGTTTACTATGCCCGACACATTTTAATCGCTCTAAAACGTTAACCTCACTTTTGCACTTTTTATTAATTCAACATTCACGCACATGTAAAAAAACACTGATAAGAATCAGGAAGTAACATGTGCCATAGATTAGGATAGCATGCCCGAACAATGAAATACGCCTACAGAAATGTGTTCACGATGCTGCACAGGAAACAATAAATTTTCAACACCACAGCAGACGCCATATTGGTTTCTTTGTACCTTATAAACGAGACTTCTCAATGCTCAGTCATAATAAGGGACATGTTATTCTTGAAGTGATTTTATATATGCATGGTATAAAATGTTTTGTTTTTTACGTTACCATTTTAGCCGACATGAAATAGTTTCGTACATAAATACAAGTCGATAGTGTGGCAACGTTTCGTGACGAGTCGATTTCACGGAAATATGGCATCAATGTTAGCCATCTACTGTTTGTTTACTGTTCACTCGTTGCTATTATAAAATGGCTGCAGATTTAATGTGATTTTCACTACTTCTGTATACTATCGTTACTGTTCTTATGACGGTTTCTTTCTAAGAAATGGTTATTTCTGCAAAATCTTTATGGTTAAACGATCGTCTATTATAATTTATAGTGACGGGACCACATATTTTGTACGATCAATGCGCACAAAACAATAATTCGAACATTGGTACAAGCGGACTTTATTAACCTTAGTTGTATGGCAATTTGCCGGGACCGTAGAAAGTATACCATAAACACGGACAATCGATACATGCGAGTTCGATAGATAGAGGTTTGACTGTATATGAAATTACAGAATAGAAAGTTAAATCTATTCCCAAAGTGTCGGTGAGGTCATTTTAATTTCAGCCAACCACAGATTTTCTTGTGAAAATAAGCTGCCCAGTCTCTGGTGTAGTAATTCACTGATGAATACAGCCCACGGGCACCAGGACGACGGTCTCACCTGGATGATGTTGAGGATGGAGATGTAGCAGTGAGGAACGCTGCGGTCATGCACCGTGGACACCATCATGTTCTTGGGCTGCAGGAGTCGTCTCATCACGTCCAGCACCGTCGTCTTGCGAACTGACGCGCCCTGAACAGTTGCCACTACTTCAGCCTTTCTTCCGACTTTGATTACTTATGTGCATTATCAAAAATATGAGGTTCTAAAACCACATTTCCACCAACATTTTCATCTACTCCACCACTTGGTGTTGAGTCGTCCCACTTCTAGCGACAATTCAAGTCTGGGTTGAACCCAAATTTTTTATTATTATGGAGAAGTGGCAAGTAGAGCTAGGTTAAAGTTCCAGCAAGTTACAAGACAATCTAAATGTGAGCTTCTAAGTTAAAGAGTTGAATTGAACACATACAGGCCTTGTTAAATGTTTAATTAAATTATTTTGCTCATTTTGTGTTTTTTATTTGCACTTTTTCATACTCCATATTTTTTTTAATAAAGTCCTGATATTATTGCACGACATAACTAATTCTTAACGAATGAATTGGCGGGGAGAGAGTCAACCCAACCCTCGCACACACTGACTACCTATCAGCTATCATCAAATACTAGCCACTCCACAAGTGAAGAGTAATACTTTATCCTTAATATAAGTGCTATAAGCATACCATGTGAGGCATAACCTTACCTCCTGGTCGGTGGACAGGGGCGTGTATCCCGTCATCAGGAAATGAAGCCTGGGCGTTGGAATCAGAGGCGCTATCAGGCCTATCAGATCATTGTTCATGTATGAAGGATACCTGAAACACATGAGCTACATCATTACTTACAGTAACATTGAGACACTAACTACAGACATGTTCTGTTTCAACATGTCACTCAACAGATTATTAGAGGCAAGATTTAATGATTAGTAAATGCATTTTTCGATGTAGCATATTTTAAAAAAATATTTTTTTCACTTTTTATAAATATTGTACGTGTCATGCAAAACTACACACAATTATTACATAAAAACTGAGCGAGATGGCAAAGCGTTCACCCAGAAGACCTGGTTAAAAGCCTGGCTAATACTCCCCAGTGTTCCGAACTAAGACCAGGCAGACGCTGAGATGGTCTAGACCATAGCCAATCCTTCAATAGCCCTGAATTCCATGGTATCGTGTAACCATGTGTAAAATATTACAACAATGTCGTTCATTCTCTTCATTTCTACATATGCATAAACACATTACAAATTTCAAAAACACTTTATATTTAGCACGCTATGAGAACACGCTACACCTGCAAGGCAGAGGTCTGCGAGCCGGTAGTTTAGAGAATCCTCGGAGTGACGTGAAGAGGGCGAGTGACTCCTGGGTGAGCACACGCTTCGTGATTGGTGCATCGGGACAGTGACGCAAGTGCGCAGTAAGAGATGAGCAGTCGAGCCGAGCTCCAGAGGGAAGAACAAAAGTGTTTTCCCACACAAAACAATAATTTTTCAGGTACTTTTCAAAAGGTTTACCATCATCCATCAACCATCATTTGATAATGGAACCTGTTCAAGCTTGGAATTAATCTCCTCGGGATGAATTTGTTTTTTTACAGCACACCTAATAAGCTAAACTGGATCCAACCAAACAGTATTGCCAAAATTACCGAGCCACACGTGCAGCCAACCAGCTACATGAAAGAGATTATTCGTACGAAAAGTTGAGATACAAATGTCATATAAAATAACATGCAACGCTCGGTGATTGCGTAACCAGGAACGCTCTGGCAGGCGGCACAGCAGACGCCACCCACCTCAAGGTCGTGGTGCTCACGGACATGATGGTGGACACGAGCGTGTTGATCTGCGCGAAGGACGGGTTCTGGATGTGCAGGCGGTCCGTGGCGATGCGGTTCAGCGCGGTGTTGTCGAGTACCACCACGCAGTCCGCGCTCTGCGTGAGCCGCTTCAAGGTCAGCAGCGAGTTGTAGGGCTGCACCACCACATCGCTGCGGCAGACACCCCCTCCCGCTCACGCCCGCCACCCCGAGCCGCACCGCTCACTCTGACCCACCCTCACGCTCTCGCATGCATACCAACCCCCTCTGCCTGCACAATGTTCATAACCATCGCGGTTCATTCTTTTGAGGCAATTTTTTTTTTTTTTTTGGATCTACTGGTAAAAACAATACTTGAAATAACAAAGATTTCAATAACTTGACAAAACTTATACATCTTTGCTAAAAAAAAAAATTGTTATTTGGAAAAGTCCAACCTTTGAAGATCTTAAATAAAAAACAGTAACTAATGATTTGACCGCGCTTAACCCTCTTGATATCTTTGGCAAGGTATAGGTAAGTTATTGTCCACATCTAAAAAAATTATATTTTAAATAAAAAAATAATTTCATTTTCCTTATGAAATCAGTGTCACATGGATTTAGCACTCGTTGCAAGATATGGCTGCACCACAAACCATCTCTTATTAACACTCCTTTGGTTACAGGCTTTCTTCTGAATCTTTTCTTTTCGAAAGACATCTGCTATTAAAATATATTTATTTTTAAGTTTGAAAACTTGCCAATTCTGTGCCAGAGATGACTGAACACGGACTCGATACGAAAATTGTCACATTTTGACATACTGTGGTTGGGGTGGGTCAGTCTGCCGACGAGAAACTAACGAAATGAACTGCTACCTTATCTCGTCCTGGTTGGGAAACACGCTGTACGTCTGGATCAACTTCTTGGGGAAGCGATCTGTGAGCTTCTCCAGCAGGTAGGAGCCCATGCCTGAGCCCGTGCCGCCCGCGATGGAGTGGCACAGCACGAACCCCTGCAACGCAGCACGGCACCTGGACATCATGCCTGCAGACGTTTCTGTACTAACAGTTTAGAATTGCAATATGTTGAAATGTTACAAGAACAGGTTTAGCTGTGCTATCAGAATGTGTGATTGAATATGTGTGAATGTACGTGTACATGTATGATTTATTGTAAGAAAATGTGTTGGGATATATATATCTAAATTGTTTGTGTCTTCGTTAGCTTTTTTCATAAATATTTTGGTTATTAAATATCTTTAAATCTTTATAACTTTAGCATTTGATAGATTAAAAAAAAACTTTTTATAATATGCCTATAATACATTATACTTCAGGTAGCTCATATGTATCATATATGCTAATGTTTTATTATTTTCAATTTTGTATTTATATGTTAATTCAGTTTTTATTTAAATGTATGTGTCACAATTTTTTGGTATGTGTACCTAGTTAGTAAAGATGTATGTGGTTAAGTGTAATACAAGGCGGTATGCCTTAACTTCGCCACAAAAATAAGGCAATAAATAAATAAATAAATAAATAAATAAGAACAACAGTATCTTTTTCAATGCTTTCACATTGTCTACTTTCCAGAACTATGCAGTTTTATATATTTCAATACGACAGTAAAAATTTCCCTCGTCTCATGTTTTTGCTGGTCCTTTCAATGTCTTCATGGAGTATTTTGGAGGACCTCGATGACACATGATGTCAAAGGCTGTGGCTCCTTCGAAGATGTAGCAGACTCTCCCAGCATTAGTGACAACAGACTTGGGCTTCTCACCTTCTGGATGAAAGCCACCAATTTACAGGAAACCATTTTTTGTAGACATAAACTTAATCCATAAGGTAGGAATTACCATGTTTTATCACATAATTGTTGCACATTTAAAATTAAAATCAAGTTTGAAAAGTAGGGGTGTGATGCTTATGAGAGAAAAAAAAAAATAAAATTTGTTAGGTAAAGTCATTCATAAAATAAACCCATTCATGGAAAAAACGTTTATTTAAAAAGTGGAATATAAAAAAGCATGCTGAACAATTAAAATTAATAAGTGATGCAACAAAAACCTTTCTTCAACTTTAAATAGAAAAACAAAATGTGAATGTGAGCCTGAACTAACACACAACTATCGTCGTAGTACACACCACGAAAGAGTGCGGGCCAACAAATGTAGTTAACCCAGCTCTCGACAGATAACGCACGTTGCATGCAATCGGCGAGATATCGATATCGATATTCAACTACATGTGTGCACTCTATACGGGAAGCAACATAACCAAGCATGAATGATGCCAACTAGCGCAGACTACATTTTTGTAAGCAGTACACTGTGGCGACACAGACGAACAGATAAAGGTTATAACGTTTAAAAATTTCTTTAAAAGAAAATTTACACATCAGACAACTTCGTATTTCCGTTTATTAAATAAGTAAGTGGTAATGTCCGAATAAATATTAGATTTCTGCTTTAAAACACATCTTTTATACAGAAAGGATACCTACACAAAGCGCTCGGAACATAGAAGCGGGACCAAAACATCATGCGCCTTTTACACGAAAGGTTTTTTTATCCAAATTTTGACGCCCTAAAATATAGGTGCGACGATTATGCGATAAAACGGGGTAACACTCTTCTTTCTAATCAGCCGTCGGCTTGTGAGGAGGCGTAGCGGTGCCTGCTGAGAGCCGTCGCGTTGCCGACGACCAGGCAACCTTCGGGCATGAATCAGTCGGGTCCCAGGACCGAGCCCCACCTCAAGGCTGTCGCTGCCGTCAGCCTCGCGGTCGATGATGTCGAAGATCTCCTCCTGCAGCTTCTCGCCCTGGCTGTAGCCGGACGCCCAGTTGTTGCCCGCGCCCCCGCCGTCCTTCGACAGGTAGATGTTCTCCGGGTTGTACAGCTGCAACACCCGCGCATCATGCTCACTGTGCGTCACGGCTACAGTCCTCATGCGTTTATTATTCTTATTTCAAACTTTATATTTGCATTCTCAATGTTTAAAATTAAATATTCCTATATACAAATACCTACAACAAATATAATTTGTTCATGCCTTTCTAGACAGAAACCACAATAAAATTGAGATGCTTATTTTACTTATTTGTTTCCATCTTATTCGCCAACTATGCACCTTTCGAACGTGAAACAAAACAATATCAACAGTAAAGATGGTGGACATGAGAAAGATAGGTTAGTTTACCTTCAATATGATGTATGATTTGATGCAAATAGTGTATATTAAACTCCCATAAAAAATGACGTTAAAATTGAGACATTCTTTTATGGACATCCTAACTATAATAGTAAAGTATAGTCTGCCAACCTTGAATTATAGTAACCTACGTTAGTGATAGAAAAAATAATTCGGTGTAAAAATTTTCCGACGGAAAGTGTCAATGTGAAAATGTTCTCACTCACGTCTCCAAAACGGAGCGACAGCCGAATGAAAAGGTGGAGCAGAGTGGAGCACTGCGAGGAAACCCACCGGCCTACAGCAACGCCTGCCATGTTTCCCACTCGCGAGAAGTAAGAGTTAGACCCCTCAGGAACTTGAACCCCAATTGCCGTGGTTAGCGGCGAGCAATCTGATCACTCAGAGCTGCCTTCAGGCACATCTGCCGGCCTCAGCGACAGTCGTCACGGCAGCCAAGCCAAGACTGCCCCTGGGAGAGTACCTTGGCGTAGGGAGAGTTCATGATGGTGTGGATGACGCGTGGTTCCAGGTCCAGCAGCACCGCTCGAGGTATGTAGTGCTCGTCGTCAGCCTGAGAACAGCAAACACATCCTCGCTCCAGTGTGACGTCACCGGCACATCACTGCCAGCCTCCGCAACTTCTCTCGACGTTTACAAGCCACATACTTTAGTGAGCAGCTCGGTACAATATCAGTGACTAGAGTTACCGTATTACGTTATTTAATACCGTCCCCAGTTTCTTGGGTCGAGCCATTTCTGTACAAGAAGATTGCTTGATGTGCAGTTTTCTTTAACCAATGTGAATTGGTTTTTCTTTCTATCAAAGCGTACTTCATATTTATTAACACAGTTAATTTTTTGACACGAGATAGAAAACTATTAACGAAACTTCCGGAAGCACTAAAACAAAACATCAGCCAATACCCAGGTACAGGTACAGCCATGCAGTTGTGAGCCGTAGCCTGACGGCGCGGAGCTGTACCTGGTAGAAGAAGACGTCCTTGCGATCCACTCCTTCCACAGCAAAGTCCTCCAGGATCCCTTCGGGGCTGATGCCATGTTCGGCACAGAGACGTTTCCAAAACTCAAAGCCAACTGCAACAAGAAAAATTAACTAATTCATCATGAATGTAAAAAAAGCACAGTACTAGTACTAAACACTGGTACAGATACCTATCATTCCAATAATCTGCAAATATACAATAACACCCAGGGAATATAATACATTTCAGTGAGGTCGCAACCAATAGGCAGGGGCAAAATCTTCAAACTACATATAACATGTTACATCACAATACAATAAACAATTTTCAGCTGTTTAGAGAATATTTTTATCCAACCAACATCACGCATTTCAAAAATTTAATTCAAATTAAGGATAATTAAAAATTCTAAATACAATCTCTTACTAAACTTTGCATGCTCTGTTGTTAAAGCAGCTTTCATTATTTACCATACTAAGTTTGTGCGTGTAGCATACAGAAACAAACAAAAACTACGCGTGGCTTTTTCAAATGTCACATTTCCTGAAAATCCTAGTTTTAAATTGTAGATAATGTGGGGGGAAAAATTTTCTAAATAAATAAAAATAAAAAACAATGAGTTTAGTTAATAAATGGTTCGTGACTATTATCGCTGTAGTTCATTTTCACCTTTTCAAGCTGTTCTGCAGAAAAAGTCATTCCATACCACCCTTAAAAGTTCATCAACTGAGTAGCACTGGCTATGTCTATATTTTCAACAATTTTAAAATAAAAGTAATAGCAATTATGCACAGCCCTTTTACACCTTCTACTCATAACAATTGATCCCAATACTGTGTTTGCAGAAAACAGAATTTATTTTGCAGGTTATACATTATAACAGTCCACTTTCTACCGGCCAACTGCTTGCAAACGACAGTCCAGCCAACAGAACCAAGTTCCGTAAGGATCCACATCTACATCATTACATCCCTGTAACCTGCGTAAGCATGAGAGTACGGAGCAATTTGCAAAAATGGATGTTTTCATCTATCGACAGAATGGGCGGTATGAACAACTGTAATGTTCATACATTTTAATATAATATTTTGAAATGGTTCTGACCATTCACAGCATGTAAATGTAATACTGATTCAGCAATTTGTTAGAGTAGTGTTTGACTGTGTTCACCTTTTGTCGCCCCCGGTTCTGAAATAAAATGTAAATCAGCAAGATTAGTTATGATAGGCCGCCTACAATTCACTTATGATGACAGTAACCTTGACTTGGCTTAGGTTAACTACCTAGAATAATAAGTCCCACATCAATATGAAAATGATGGTTCACAAATATGCACAATGTACATTCAAACCAATATGGCACAGAAAAAATTATGTTCGTACTTCAGAAAGGATTGTAGTGTAGATTTGTGACAGTACAATTTAAAAAAGAACAAATATACAAAAAAAAATCACATACTTATATCTCAGTATTTAAATCTGAAAAATATTATAATAATTCAATTGCCAATGCACTAGTTTAACCATCGTTCCGAAACAACATTCTAATGTTCATTTCAGTAACATCATGCCCTTGAAGCAATGGCAATGAAAAAGTCATTCTAATGAAAAAGTCTACCATAGCATGCATTGTGTTGCTGTAAGTAGTGGCTTCTAGGAAATAAGATGAAAAATATTTCAAGTGAAAGGTTGGTTAGGTTAGATTCTGCTACATTAATAATACGTAAAATATCTCCAAAAATATTTAAATGCTATGATTTTATGTAATATTAATGTAGCTAACCTAACCGAGCAAACATTCCACTATCGTTACTATTCACCTTTATTTCCAAGAAGCCGATACTATGAAATATATATAACCAAAACACTTTTTTTTATTGTGTTATAATCGTGCATCACTGTATTTTTCGTCAAGCTTTTCTATAAAAAAAAAATTCACTAATATGCTAAAAACATTTGTTTGGTGTTGCTCGTACGAAACGCAACTGGCAGACTTGCTGGAGGATCGGTGACCAAGGTCGACATGGGACAGCAGATGTCTGTTTGGTCAATTTTGAAAAAGTATTCGACAAGACACCTCACGCCAAATTGATGAAGGTGGAGGTCACGAGAGACGAGACAGTGGTGGCATGAATTATTGATTTCTTGAAGAACAGGACACAGAGGGTTCATTACGTCTGAGCAGGAAGGTGTGATGTCGTGTGGTGTAAGGAAATTCAGCGGAAGTTTTTGAATAGACTGGAAAAGATGGTGGAAAGGAAATGTCATGAAGTTAGTCGTGGGCCAGACAAAGGTGGTTATCTCGGAAAAAGACAGTGGAAAAGAGGGTCTACCGCTGGAGGGGAGAAAGTAGTCTGAAAGCTTAAAATACCAAGGGGTAGTGCTGCAAGGAGAAGTCAAACCCTGAACATGGTGGTACAGGTTCTATGGGGGAAAAACAGTGTTATTAAGGAAAAGGCTGGAGAATGCTGCAGCAGTACGGGACCCATGTACAAAAGTACTTGAGGAAACAGGAGGGAAGGGGGGCAGAGGATGGCAGCTAGGTGGTTGAAGGGAAAGTGGAGGAGAATAGACAGCAACTGATGCAGAAAATCAGGTGGGAAAGCCTAAAGAACACAAGGCGGATGGAAAGGCTAATTCGGGTGAATCAAGTATTAAGTAGAGTCAGCCAATGGGAAGAGCTATGAAGAGTTGCGAGGGGGAAGACAAGAAGTAAGAAGGAGAACACAAGGAAAGTTTTTAAGTACAGAAGTAGAATGGAGAGGAGGCAAAAAATTGATGACTGTAAGAATGATAGAGAAATAATTAAGTCTTTAATAAGGAGTGTGTGATGGCCAGAAGTGTAGCTCAATTAAGGAAAAAAGTGAGAGGAAAGTAAAATGAATCCCACCAACTTGTGCCCAATTACAGCATTCAAAATTTCCTACTAGTCAAAAAAATATTATGACAACAGTTTGACGTTGCAAATAGCGAACAATAACAATTCCCGTCCGTATAAACAAACAGTCATGTTTACCGTTTGCAAATTATTACTTAACCTGCAATTGGGCTTTCACCCGGTGGCAAGAACTCCCACTCACTCCCCTCTCCCCCCCCCCTCCATCAGCTTTCTCCTCAGCTCCCTCCCATCCCTGACCTCCACCATTTCCTCCCCCAGCCCATTCCACTCCCTCCCCGTCCTCACCAGGAAGGTGTTCCGCCCTCTCTCTGTCCGCCTCCACACCCTCTGGAGCTTACATCTGTGGTCTCTTCGTCCTCTGTACTCCCCTCTATGTACTTTGCTTCCCAATTGCCCCCATCCCCCTTCCCCCTTCAGCACCTTGAACATCCTGACCAACCTTTCCACTCTTCTTCTCCTCTGTAACGTTTCCCACCCCAACTCCTTAATCATTTCCGTTGGGCTATGCAGTTTCCCATCCTGCCCCTCCCTCCTTCTCCACATTCCCATCACCCACCTAGCCGCTCTGCGCTGCACCCCTTCCAGCTCCTTCACCTCAGTCACCAGGTAGGGGTCCCAGACCGCCGCCGCATACTCCAACATTGGCCTGACCAATGTGGAGTATGCCTTCTCCTTTGTCCTCCTCCCAGCTCCCTGCAGGGTCCTACCAAGCAACCCCAGCGCCTGCCTTCCCCTCCTGACCACCCCCTCTATGTGCTCCGCCCATCCTAGGTCATTTTTCAGTGTCACCCCCAGGTACTTATATCCTGCTGCCTCTCTTATCTCCTGCCCCTTCCAGTAATATACATTTCGTGTGACTTTCCTCCTCTTTGTAAATCTGACAACTTTTGTCTTACCAACATTCAAGGACATTCCATTTTTCTCCGTCCATTGCTCCAACCTTATCAAGTCCTCTGCTAAACATCCCCCTTCCCCCACAACCTCATACACTACACAGTCATCTGCAAATAGCCTCCATCTGGCTTTCATGCCCTCCCCCAGATCGTTTATCATAATTGTGAACAACAGAGGCCCCAGCACACTCCCCTGTGGCACCCCCGACGTCACTTCCCCCTCCTCGGAGCTTTCCTCACCCACTCTCACTCTTTGTCTTCTATTCCTCAGGAAATCACCCACCCAGTTTACCACCCTTCCATCCCTCACCAGCAACTCAACCTTTTCCATTAACCTCCTATGGGGGACCTTATCAAACGCCTTTTCAAAATCTATAAAGATTGCATCTATCTGCTTCCCCCCGTCCACCGCTTCCACCAGGTCTTCCAACAGCCCAGCCATCTGGGTCTCGCATGAGAACCCCATCCTGAATCCATGCTGCCTGTTATCCACCCACCCCAGATCTTCCATTTCCCCCTTTACGTACCTTCCTACCAACCTCTCCATCACTTTTCCTACACAGGACGTCAAACTGACCGGCCTGTAACTTCCTGGCTCCGCCTTATCATTTCCCCCCTTGTAGATGGGAACTACCACTGCCTCCTTCCATTCCATTGGTAGTTTCCCCTCCTCCAGAGACTGCTTGAAAACCTCCAACAGGTACTTCCCAATCTCCCTATCACCCAACTTCAAATGACTATTCCCTATACCATCTGGCCCAGCTGCCTTTCTCCCTTTCAACCTCCTGATCACCTTAATTACATCTGTCAGTCGCAGCTCAAAGGCCTTCCTGCCCATTAAACTGTCGTCCTCTTTACCCTCCCATGCCTCCCCCTTTGTAAATACTGCCAGATATTGCTCCTGCAGTAAGTCTGCCTTTTCCCTGTCCTCTGTATATTCCTGCCCCCCTCCTCCTCGGAGAACCCCTATTCCCTCCTCACCCTTCACTCTTCTTATGTATCTGTAGAGCTCCGTCCCATTTACCGTCCCCCCTTCCCCCATCAGCTGTTCCATGTAAGCATCCCTTGCTTCCCGCGATTTCCTCCCTAGTTCCTTCCCAAGCGCCTTCATTTCCGCCTCTATCTCCTCTCCCCCAAGCTTCCTTGCCCTCGCATGCAGCCTCCTACATTTCCTTTTCAACACTTTCAACTCCCTTCCATAGTAGGGAGGGTCACCTCCTTGGCCTACCCTCCTCTGAGGTACAAAACGTGTAGCCATCTGCAGCAGAATATTTCTTAAGGCAGCCCATCTACCTTCGAGGTCCTCTATATCTACCCATCTACTGTATTCCCCCTTCAGGAATGCCTCTGCCCCCACTCTATCAGCCTTACCCCAACAGTTTACCACGTTTCCCCTCCTTACCCTTTTCTCCCTCCAGCCCACGTCTAACTCCACTACTGGGATCCTGTGATCACTGATGCCCTCCATTACCACCACAAATATTTCAACAGAATCTCAATAAAACTAGTGAATCCTACAGCTGGAAAACATGAGAAATTTGTACAAGAAATTATCTGAAAACAAAACGAGTTTTACTGCTGGACATACATACCTAGTTAATTTACAAAACGTATAACAAAAATGTATTGTCTTAATTTTAATACATAGACTTAATAAATAAACAATACAGTAGGTAGTGTACTATAAAGACCATTATACTTCACAAAACAAATTAACTTACTTTGATTACCACACTGTCCCAACTGCAGAGTTATCATTTCACAAGGCATTTTCGCAAGTAAATGATTTCCTCGTCACTAATATTTTATAATGGCACTAAATTCAAACGTAAGGTAACTTTACCACAACACAAATAATAAATCTTCAAACATTCACAAAACACAGAGAACCCACCCGCCAAAATGTCATTTATTCGAAAACAAACAATATTTACTTTTCCATAGTCAAGTCATAAAACCACAAACACCCGCGTGATGTTCGTAAAACGTCTTATGTAGTGATAATCTTATACAAATACATTTTTCCTTAAAATAGTAAAGTTAGCAAAAAAAACATTTTTCACTAACATGACCCTGTACAAAAAATTTCAATGTAATTTTATTTTCTTTAATTATCATAAAAAGGACTTACGCCGTACCACCTGCGCCAATTAAGTCCATTCCATACTTTTCCATTATCGGTACCTGCTGACGGAACACACCCACACAACCAACTCGTCAGTTAAAATAAACAATAGTTATAAAATGCAAGTTATGTATAAGTGCTGTGTGTATTGTTCCCGTTAACATGAATAAATCTCACAAAAAATAAAATAAAAAATTTTCCTCCCCATAGTGCTTACAAAGGAAAGTGAGTGTTAGCCCATTGAGGGCACCATAAGAGCCTGCTTTGATTCATAATGCTAATTGTAATTACTAATTCTACAGCTACTTAGTAGTATTTAAATGCAATAGTCACAGCAAACAACAGAGAAATCTCAATTTTGATGCATATTTTAAAACTGACAAATTAACATAATGATGCCAACCATTCGTGCTCCTCCAATCCGCATGGTTCTATGACACATCTCCAACTCGCCCGAGCGTGTGTAACTGCATGTGCGACCAAAACACACTCCAGCACAACACGTGGCAAGTGATGGTACGCCACAAATGTAAGCCGCTGCCAGTGTACCGATTGTTTCCCGAGCATATCAATTCGGCGTGCCTGCGCTGTTCTTATAAATCATGTGGACATATCAACCCCCGTCCCAAAACAGCCATCACCATCCTTACCACTGTTTTTCGATCGAACACCACTGTCAACTAGTCCCGAAACACACATCATCATGAAAGAGAAAATATTAAAAGGCAATGCTAAAGTCATGTTTGTCGCAGTAAATATTCTGTCTGGTATTGTGATACACCGGGTCACGATGATGCGATTTGAAGCACCTCACTAAGTGCGTAACAGTACCAAGACCAGACAATTGACAGTGATTAATGGAATTAAGAGTTCCACGACATTCAAACCCTCGCCAACTCAGATGCCGGCATCGGTCAAGAACGCTCATAATGTCAACACGAATGAAATTTAAAAAAACCACGACCGGACTGCCAAAAGTCATCTACTGCCACACCACCTTTGTGCCACTGTGGTTAAAGAAGCCACCCTACTAGGCATCGTGATGCCTATTGCCACATTATAGATCATGATCCTCCAGAACGTTCTTGCTGGTAGTGACCACACCGAGATGCCATCCCATAACCATCTGATACGGGTAAGCCACAGACGCCGTCATCGGCGTTGCGACACTTACTCGCTGCCGGGCAAGTTCACCACTTCACACACGGAAAATATACAGATGGTGTGCGCAAGAGCTGCATTCAAATGGAGGCCGGCCTAGCAGTTTTTTTTAATATTATTGCACGCTTGTCAGACATTGTTTATGGCCATCACAAACACTGTTGTTTTTTTTTTTAATTCAGTGATGAAGAAATCCAAACATAACATTCTAGTTTGGAATGCTAGATCCCTACTGCCTAGATTACCAGAGTTTCTTCCTTACATTACCTTGACGTCGTCTGGCCGACGACCACCCCAGAGCCCGACCTGCACCCGCCAGTATACGCTCCCGCTAACGGAACACACCCCTGGCCATGGCCCACCCGAGTCAGGCGACCCGAACAGCAATCAAAGACAAAGCCGCGGAAACCTGAGTAGACAAGAGAAGAACCGTACCCATTCCTCCTAAAACATTAAATTAGGATTTTAGCGACAATAAAATCTCTTCCAGACACACCCGTTTGGAGTCTAGCGTAATGAGGTCACGCCTGGCGCGAGAGAGGCCGAGCCTCCCTCGGACGCCATGCCAGTTCGGCAGTTCAGCGCAGCTCACGGACCGGGGCGGACCTACGTCCCACGGAGAGGCAACATCCTTTGTCTACACCGAAAGTAACGTCCGGTAAATATAGTCACTAATTAACAGAACCCCTTTTATTACTTAACCTCTCCGTGAGTACCCGGTCCCTTTTTTCGGTCCAGGACCTAATCCGGCCGCATCAATTTAAAGACACCCCGCACCACACTTGGTCAGCGGGGCTGCTCTTCAGTATACGGCACGGGCCGCCTCCCGCAACTTACAGAACTTTATTTAAGGTCACGCGCACGGCGCTGACCACAAACCCGCAAGGGAACTTGGACAAACTTAATTGCGGTGCGTGTTTTACCACAGTGGGCACAACACCCGCGCCGAGACATTTGCATACGGGATTGGCCGTCTCCAATCGTCCACCCCCTTAATTCAGTGTATTTTTGTATCCCGTACTTTGTATTGCTAACTTACGTTACCCGAGTAACGAGTGCCACGTAATTTGTGCGCGCCCCCTTAATTCAGTGTATTTTTGTATCCCGTACTTTGTATTGCTAACTTACGTTACCCGAGTAACGAGTGCCACGTAATTTGTGCGCGCCCCCTTAATTCAGTGTATTTTTGTGTCCCGTACTTGGTATTGCTAACTTACGTTACCCGAGTAACGAGTGCAACGTAACTTGTGCGCACCCCCTTAATTCAGTGTATTTTGTGTCCCGCCTTTGTGTTACGAAATTACGTTACCTGTGTAACCAGTGAGACGTATGAGACGTAACAGCGTCCGAGGCCACGTAACGCGGAACACAAACCATACGGCGCCACGGAATAACGAGTAAACCCCCCCCGGGGACCTCTGTAGAGTGTTGTATTGTGTACGACTCGTTCCTATGAATAAAAGGTACGACACCACCACCTTAACTCCACGCCTCTTATTTAAAATCATCTCACGCAACACCGCCGCCGGCCCTAGTGGGCCACGCAGGGGCACATACATCCACGACCCCCAAACTCACGACTAGAACCGAGCTAGTCTGGCGCCCACCCGGACAATACGTAGCAAGAACCGCCTTTTCCCACTAGGAGCCACACCGGGACTCGAGCCCGAGACCCCGGACGACGGCATTTGGCGCCCGCTGCGTGGGGCAGAAAATAACGTGAAAATTTTTTTTTCTCCACCTCCTGGACATTTTCGAGATAAATTCACCAACAGGCGACAGCGGAGACACGAAACGGCCATTTTGGACACAGGAAGGGTCGAAGGCCAGACAGACCGGCGCGACGAGGCGAGCGAACAAAGGACACTCCAACCACCCCCACCTCCACACGTCATCACGGCGAGGCGAGCAACGGAGCGACGTCACCACCCCCACCCCGCGCGGACCGTTTTCGCCTCCTCTTTGTGCGGCTGTCCGGGCGCTCTCGGCCATCGCCTCACACGCCCATCCGCACCCCCGCCCATGCCGCGGCCATTCTCGGCCTCTGTTTTGTGCGGCTGTCCGGGCACCTGCCTAGCCGGCGAGCGCGACCCCGCGCGCAGACTTGCACAGCGCGCACAGAGCCACGAGTGAAAAACACGACTCGACACAGCTGAACACGCACGATAACAAGAGATGGATGCAGACGAATGCAGTGGGTGTTACCACCTCTACCCGAGATGGTACTTAAACGGCAGGATCGCCGCGGGGTACGAGTGTGGCTATTGTCAAGAGTATCGCACATACGGGATGACGATGTGTGGAAGCCGGTCGTGTCCTGGAGGAAGTAGCATGGGCTACCACTGCGACGAGTGTACCGACCTATGGCATCGTGACTGCACCAACGAGCGTGAAGGTACTTTGAGGCGCGAGTCCTTCACGTTCACGTGCGCGCGATGTACCGCAGGACGAGCCACCCAAGTGCAGTATTCGGGAGCAGCGCTACTAATTCCTCCCCTACGATACGCCGCGACAATTCACGACATCGAGACGCCACTCACGCAGACGCAAGACGTATCACGAACTCACGCCCCGACGACATCCGCACCGTCACGTACAACCGTCCCGACGCCGACACTCACGCAGACGCAAGACGTATCACGAACTCATGCCCCGACGACATCCGCACCGTCACGTACAACGGTCCCGACGCCGACGACCTTCATCATGCCGCCAACAATCCCGCTCCCGTCGCCTCCTGTCCCGGAGCCACCAACCTCGGCATCCCTCGTAGACCTGACGCCTCCCGACCCAAGTCCGGAAACACCGTCACCAGCGAGACCACGCTACATCAACCTGACGCCACTCACGCCGACGCACTACGCCTCACCAAGGACGCCTTCCGTCCCGACGCCGACGCTCGTCACCCTCTCGCCGCCAATCCTGCTCCCTCCGCCTCCGGGCCCAACGCCACCAGCCTCAACACCCCTCGCAGACCTGACGCCACTCAACATGACTGCGACGACGCTTGACCCGCCAAAGCCGACCGAACGACGCACGACGCCGACCGTCCCACCGCAGTCTGCCACGACGACCCGAATCCGCAGCGTGTCGGAGACACCTCACGACGCCGGGATGGCCTCGCCACCGCACCTGACCACTGTCACAGTGCCGCGAAGGACCGTTCCGACGCAACCCGCGTCGTCTACGACACACGCCTCATCCGGGACGCCACCAGACTCGGCACCGACACGTCGCGCCACACCGTCACCACCGCCTAGCTTCAATTACATGCAGCCGTCGTCACTGCCACATGAGCGCGCGGTCTCAAAAGGGACGCTGGAAAACGGAATGCCCAGGGCCACGACGCCGAGACGCCTGTGCGAGGCCCCGCCACCGGGACTCGCCCCGCGGTGCCCGCCTGGCTTCGAGGCACAGGGGATGGAGCCCACCAAAACGAGACAGACGCGCACGACATCGACGTCGACGCCGTCTTCGGCACCGCCTGAAACATCAAAAACGCTAGAGGCGCCACGACGCCGCCCCTCGGCCGGCCTGCCACAGCAGCCACCGAGGCGACGCGCAATCTGCCCTCAAGAGGCGCCACGACGCCGCCCCTCGGACAGCCTGCCACAGCAGCTGCCGAGGCGACGCGCACACTGCCCTCAAAAGGCGCCACGACGCCGCCCCTCGGCCAGCCTGCCACAGCAGCCACCGAGGCGACGCGCAATCTGCCCTCAAGAGGCGCCACGACGCTGCCCCTCGGCCGGCCTGCCACAGCAGCTGCCGAGGCGACGCGCACTCTGCCCTCAGGAGGCGCCACGACGCCGCCCCTCGGCCGGCCTGCCACAGCAGCTGCCGAGGCGACGCGCACTCTGCCCTCAAGAGGCGCCACGACGCCGCTCCTCGGACCGCCTGCCACAGCAGCCACCGAGGCGACGCGCACTCTGCCCTCAAGAGGCGCCACGACGCCGCCCCTCGGCCGGCCTGCCACAGCAGCTGCCGAGGCGACGCGCGCTCCGCCCTCAAGAGGCGCCACGACGCCACACCGTGACGTCACCGCGGCTACCGGGTCGCCTGAGCTCCCTGCATCTGCCTGACGCAATGCAGGTCGACGCCACGGCACCTGGACGCCCGACCGCCCCCCCACCGCACGTGACCGCCACTCGGCCGATGACACCTGTCATCCGTCTGGCACGACGGGCCGCGAAACGCCCGCATGTCGGCAAGGCTGAGCCGGGCCCTGCCGAGCGCCGCCCGCGCTTGCAGCCCGCCTACCGAGAGCCACCTGACCTTGGTCGCCGCCGCCCCTGCCGGCCGGCACCCTGGCCACCACCGCACCGCTGCACGCTGCGAGACACCGCAGCCACACTCGGAACCACTGTCACCCCCCGAGAACGAGTCCGGGGAGGTGCTTAGGGCACAACCGCACAACGACCACGCCGACACCACCCTCATGATGATGGAACTGGACGACGGGGACGAGGAGGCCTCTACTCCAAACCCGCCCGGTACACCGGAACGGGAGAGGAGGCTGTACCCATCCACGCCGTACCAGACGCTGAGGGCCAACGTCAACAGGCCAGCACCCGGATGTTCGGCGTGGGACGACCCGGGACAGGTGCTCGGGCCCTACCAACTGCGGCCACCGAGAGCGCCACCCGGGTGGAGCTGTTGCCGGAGCTAGGAGGCGCCACGACGCCGCCCCCGGCACGCCTGCCACGACGGCAACCGGGGCGGCGCGCACGCTGGCCCAGTCGGCCACGTTCACCAGGTCCAGTGCGCTGACCCTATCAGCCGCTGACCCCGCCCAGGCGCCACGACGCCGCCCCCGGCACGCCTGCCACGACGGCAACCGGGGCGGCGCGCACGCTGGCCCAGTCGGCCTTGATCACCAGGTCCAGTACGCGGAGCCAACCAGCTGCTGAGCCGCGAACCACGCCGGGATGGAGTGGCCGGAGCTAGGGGTGACCCCATGTTAGCGGGACCATAAGCGGCGCAAGGTCGGGCTTCACAGGGGGGGGGCGTTTGACGTCGTCTGGCCGACGACCACCCCAGAGCCCGACCTGCACCCGCCAGTATACGCTCCCGCTAACGGAACACACCCCTGGCCATGGCCCACCCGAGTCAGGCGACCCGAACAGCAATCAAAGACAAAGCCGCGGAAACCTGAGTAGACAAGAGAAGAACCGTACCCATTCCTCCTAAAACATTAAATTAGGATTTTAGCGACAATAAAATCTCTTCCAGACACACCCGTTTGGAGTCTAGCGTAATGAGGTCACGCCTGGCGCGAGAGAGGCCGAGCCTCCCTCGGACGCCATGCCAGTTCGGCAGTTCAGCGCAGCTCACGGACCGGGGCGGACCTACGTCCCACGGAGAGGCAACATCCTTTGTCTACACCGAAAGTAACGTCCGGTAAATATAGTCACTAATTAACAGAACCCCTTTTATTACTTAACCTCTCCGTGAGTACCCGGTCCCTTTTTTCGGTCCAGGACCTAATCCGGCCGCATCAATTTAAAGACACCCCGCACCACACTTGGTCAGCGGGGCTGCTCTTCAGTATACGGCACGGGCCGCCTCCCGCAACTTACAGAACTTTATTTAAGGTCACGCGCACGGCGCTGACCACAAACCCGCAAGGGAACTTGGACAAACTTAATTGCGGTGCGTGTTTTACCACAGTGGGCACAACACCCGCGCCGAGACATTTGCATACGGGATTGGCCGTCTCCAATCGTCCACCCCCTTAATTCAGTGTATTTTTGTATCCCGTACTTTGTATTGCTAACTTACGTTACCCGAGTAACGAGTGCCACGTAATTTGTGCGCGCCCCCTTAATTCAGTGTATTTTTGTATCCCGTACTTTGTATTGCTAACTTACGTTACCCGAGTAACGAGTGCCACGTAATTTGTGCGCGCCCCCTTAATTCAGTGTATTTTTGTGTCCCGTACTTGGTATTGCTAACTTACGTTACCCGAGTAACGAGTGCAACGTAACTTGTGCGCACCCCCTTAATTCAGTGTATTTTGTGTCCCGCCTTTGTGTTACGAAATTACGTTACCTGTGTAACCAGTGAGACGTATGAGACGTAACAGCGTCCGAGGCCACGTAACGCGGAACACAAACCATACGGCGCCACGGAATAACGAGTAAACCCCCCCCCGGGGACCTCTGTAGAGTGTTGTATTGTGTACGACTCGTTCCTATGAATAAAAGGTACGACACCACCACCTTAACTCCACGCCTCTTATTTAAAATCATCTCACGCAACACCGCCGCCGGCCCTAGTGGGCCACGCAGGGGCACATACATCCACGACCCCCAAACTCACGACTAGAACCGAGCTAGTCTGGCGCCCACCCGGACAATACGTAGCAAGAACCGCCTTTTCCCACTAGGAGCCACACCGGGACTCGAGCCCGAGACCCCGGACGACGGCAACCTATCACCAACCTAAACTAAATTTTGTAATAGAGACATGGCTGTTACCTTCTAAGCACTGTTCAATACCTGGATATGTTGCCGTCGTCCGGGGTCTCGGGCTCGAGTCCCGGTGTGGCTCCTAGTGGGAAAAGGCGGTTCTTGCTACGTATTGTCCGGGTGGGCGCCAGACTAGCTCGGTTCTAGTCGTGAGTTTGGGGTCGTGGATGTATGTGCCCCTGCGTGGCCCACTAGGGCCGGCGGCGGTGTTGCGTGAGATGATTTTAAATAAGAGACGTGGAGTTGAGGTGGTGGTGTCGTACCTTTTATTCATAGGAACGAGTCGTACACAATACAACACTCTACAGAGGTCCCCGGGGGGGTTTACTCGTTATTCCGTGGCGCCGTATTGTTTGTGTTCCGCGTTACGTGGCCTCGGACGCTGTTACGTCTTAGACGTCTCACTGGGTACGCAGGTAACGTAATTTCGTAACACAAAGGCGGGACACAAAATACACTGAATTAAGGGGGCGCGCACAGGTTACGTGGCACTTGTTACTCGGGTAACGCAAGTTAGCAATACAAAGTACGGGACACAAAAATACACTGAATTAAGGGGGTGCGCACAAGTTACGTGGCACTTGTTACTCGGGTAACGTAAGTTAGCAATACAAAATACGGGATACAAAAATACACTGGATTAAGGGGGCGCGCACAAGTTACGTGGCACTCGTTACTCGGGTAACGTAAGTTAGCAATACAAAATACGGGATACAAAAAATACACTGAATTAAGGGGGCGGGCGATTGGAGACGGCCAATCCCATATGCAAATGTCTCGGCGCGGGTGTTGTACCCACTGTGGTGAAACACGCACCGCAATTAAGTTTGTCCAAGTTCCCTTGCGGGTTTGTGGTCAGCGCCGTGCGCGTGACCTTAAATAAAGTTCTGTAAGTTGCGGGAGGCGGCCCGTGCCGTATACTGAAGAGCAGCCCCGCTGACCAAGTGTGGTGCGGGGTGTCTTTAAATTGATGCGGCCGGATTAGGTCCTGGACCGAAAAAGGGACCGGGTACTCACGGAGAGGTTAAGTAATAAAAGGGGTTCTGTTAATTAGTGACTATATTTACCAGACGTTACTTTCGATGTAGACAAAGGATGTTGCCTCTCCGTGGGACGTAGGTCCGCCCCGGTCCGTGAGCTGCGCTGAACTGCCGAACTGGCATGGCGTCCGAGGGAGGCTCGGCCTCTCTCGCGCCAGGCGTGACCTCATTACGCTAGACTCCAAACGGGTGTGTCTGGAAGAGATTTTATTGTCGCTAAAATCCTAATTTAATGTTTCAGGAGGAATGGGTACGGTTCTTCTCTTGTCTACTCAGGTTTCCGCGGTTTTGCCTTTAATTGCTGTTCGGCTCGCCTGACTCGGGTGGGCCATGGCCAGGGGTGTGTTCCGTTAGCGGGAGCGTATACTGGCGGGTGCAGGTCGGGCTCTGGGGTGGTCGTCGGCCAGACGACATCAATGTAATTCACCGAATTGACAGAATTGGAATAAGGAGAGGTGGGGTTGCGGTGCTTGTACATACGACTGTAAAACATTCTCTTTAATTATTGCCCAAATTTCCACAGTACAAGAACAAAAGACATTTCTGGCAGCTGCTGTCTATCTTCCTTCTAACAAACATTTTCCAAACCAATCACTACAAACTTTATTCCATTTACAAATGAATTTATTTTAGCAGGTGATTTCAATTGCAGACACCAATTTTGGGGATGTCATGCGACTACTACCAAGGGACAGTAATTATATGGCATCACAACCATGCTGTAATTAAATATTCATTCACCTTACTGTCCAATGTTTATACCACCCAGGATGCAATGCTGTCGTCCGGGTATCTCGGGCTCGAGTCCCGGTGCGGCTCCTAGCGGGAATGGCGGTTGTCGATGTAGTGTTTCCGGGTGGGCGCCAGACTAGCTCTGTTTCTAGTCGATAGGTGGGTCGTGGGGTCGGTTGCCCTGCGTGGCCCACTAGGACCGTCGGCGGTATTGCGTGGGTTATGAGGAATTCCCTACTTGGCGGTGGCTGGGAGTCGGATGGTTAATTAATTAGGCGCTGAAGTAATGCAACAAATGACGTGCGTCGTTTATTCATGCGACTGTAGGTTTCATGTAATACCGTTGATTACACACCACGTCGTACAGAGGGTGACGTCACACAATACAGAAGTTACACAACTACACAAAGTTAGTCTGAAAGTTACTTAATAAGACGTGGCACAAGTTTACAAAAATGTTACGCAGAGGTGCGTTGCACAAGTTTATTGAATGTTACGTGGTGGCGCGTCGCACAAGTTTACAAAAGAAAACGTTCCAGATTCAAGGCGTCGCACAAAGTTACTAAATATTACGTATTAGCATGGCACTAGGCGGTTCTGAGCCTGGTTACTCAAAAGAGGGGTGAGGGCGATTGGAGGCGGCCAATCCCTTATATCAATGTCTCGAGGCGGTGTTCGCGTCCACTGTAGTGGAGCGCGGACCGCAGCTAAATTCGTCCAAGTTCCCTTACGGGGTGGTGTCAGCGCCGGAGCGACTGGTTTTAGTTCAAGTTCTGTTCTTCGGGAGGCGGCCCGTGCCGTATGCTGAAACTACCCCGCAGACCAAGTGTGGTGCAGGGGGTTTTAAAAGTTATGCGGCCGGATTAAGTCCTGGACCGAAAATTGGACCGGGTACACACGGAGAGATAAGTAAAAAGAGGTTTCGAGGAAGTGACTATAATTACCAGAAGTGAGTTCAATGCAGACAATGGATGATGTCTCTCCGTGGGACATGCGTCCGCCCCGGTCCACGAGTCGCACTGTACTGGCATGATGTCATGGCGCCCGGCCGAGGCTCGGTGGCCCTCGCGCCAGGGTTGACCTCATTACGTTAGTTTCTAATGTGACACGTTAATAAGAGATTTTAAGGGCGCTAAATTCCTACATTAATTATTAAGGCTAAATTAACATCACTCGTCCCTTCTACAAATTGGAGTTAGTATGTCTACGAATTATGTCCTTTAAATTATACGTCACACCAGCGACTGTTCGTCTCTTGCCGGACTGCTCTGGTGGGGGTTAATAACGAACACAAGGGGTTAATAATTATGTCACATGGTTAATTATCTAATCTAGGCAGAAGGCCGCCAGGGGAACACTCACACACATATCGACATATTTACACACGTGAGTGCCCGGGCACTCTTACGTCGCACTTTCGTTAACCAACTTTTAATTTATACCTAATATTGTTTAATATTCTGTGTTTGTTTTTGCAACGTGGTCGGCTGTAATGTCGGTCTGTTTATTAGGGGGCCGGGATCTACCTTGGTTGCTGGTGGCTCGCCTGACTCGGGTGGGCCATGGCTAGGGGCGCATTCCGTTAGCGGGGTTGAATACTGGCGGTTGCAGGTCGGGCTTTAGGGTAGCCTTCGGCCGGACGACGTCAGCAATAAAGGGCTCAATATTTGATATTAAAACCTCTCACTACCCAATAGTAAAATGATTTTTAAACAATAAGAAGTAAAAATATGATTTTTCTTTAGGAATAGTTTAAAAATGTAATAACGAGTCATATAAGAAAATGTAAAAATTTATTTAGAAATGGACTGGTAACGAGCCTGGGTACTTTCGATCATCAAATAAGCACTAAACCACAGTAGTAAACACATCATTTGAAACTAACTGTAAACTATTTGTTATTAACACAGTAAAGATAATATTATAACATATTTTTAAAGTTGATATTATTTCTTTGTGTGACTATTAAAGTTTATTAAATGTGTTCCAGAACATTTTTGTTATTACAGAGATTTATTTGACAGTTATGCCACCAGAATGCGCTGCATAACGAGTCTCCTGTTTTTTTGACGACTTTCTTACATTGTTCTACTGAAATATTTGGTGAAGGTTTGATGTTTGTTGCCAAGCAACGCAAGTGGACATCTCCAAACAACGGGATAGAAATGAATTTTGAAAGTATTTTTGAGATAATATTATTTATTGTTACATTTGTTTTTGCGGAGGATGTAGATAAAAATGGGTATATTCTGTATTGTCCATGTATGGGTAAGATTTTGTTGTTTTTTTTTTTTTTTTTTTTTTTTAATTATTTTAAATCGTAGGTATTGTGTATACTTTTAAATTCATGAATGCTTTCTACTGCAGGACGTTTCGGCAACCAAGCAGATCACTTTCTGGGCGCATTAGGTTTTGCGAAAGGCCTAAACAGAACTCTAGCTTTGCCAGCGTGGGTAGAGTATCGGTATGGAGAAGCACATTCTGTAAGTATTTATCTTATTATTTGTTGTTTGCATTCATTTTGCAAGTGGTGGAGAATGGACAGTGAAGGGTAGGGGGAGTGCACCAGTGCAGTACCACAGAGATGATGATAGGTATGAGATGGGAGAGCTTAAAGGATAGAAGACAGAAGGAGACAGGGGCGCAACAATTAAATTTCCAAAAGGGGGGAGGGGCATTATACCTTTTTATAAAAAATCATCGATCCCCCCTATTGAAGCGGGGGAAAATTTATATTTCAAGGTGGAAAATGGTTCTATTTAAGCAGTTTTATTATCTAAAAATTGATTACACAGTACTTTCTTTGCCCCCGTTTGCCCCCACTTCAAGGTTTCAGAGGGGGGGGCAAAATATCCTTCCCCCCCCCCCCCTTCCTGTTGTTGCGCCCCTGGAAGGAGAGACTGGGCAAGATATTCCAAGTGCTGATTGGAGTGGGAGGATGGGGAGAACTGGGGAGACAAGTCAAAATGGGAATGCCTAGAAGTAGGAAGGGAAATACTAGGAAGGTTTTCAAAGAGAGGAGGAGAACAGAAAGGGGAAAAAATGTGATGGTCGTGAGGACGGTAGGGGAATGGAATAGGCTGGGGGAGGAGTGTGTGTCGGTTGGGAGTGTGGATCAGTTCAGAAGGAGAGTGCGGGGAAAGTAGGGAGAATGCTTGCCACCGGGCACTTCTGTACCCATTTGCAGCTATATATATATATATAATAATAATAACAGTTATGTATAATATTGTTTCTTATTAATTGCATGCTTAAGGGGAGAAAAAGATTTTTTCAACTTAAAATATTTCTATTTTCTGTCATTAACAGGCTGTGCAGGTAACAATCTAGCTGCTCTCCTCTACACACGTGACATGCACCACTACGTGTGAGTCTCACAACCACAGATACTTGTTTCTTGGAGTATACTCCTCCTCCAAGGGTCTTCACCACTCACACTACAGCTCCTTCTTACTGCTTACTTGCACATCTGCTCTTTCCTACATTTGTATTTTATTTTTCACCCTGTTTTTTATCCATTAGTAACCAAGAGTTTGGCTATTTGATCTTGTAGTCAGGACTCCTGGCTAATGAGTGGAAGGTTCCGGGTTCGATCCCCCATCTAGTTGGGGATTTTTCATTTGTCAAAAGTTTGGTAACCCTACAGAGCAGTTATTTTTGGTAAATAAATGTGAATAGTAACTAATGTGCAAGGTTGGTTATGTTAGGTCAGCTGTGTTAGTAACATACATTATTTATATATTAAATTTTAATTGATAATATTTTTTATCTTAGTTGACATAACCTAACTGAACTTGGATTTCAAGTATCATTTGCTTTATTTCCCAGAAGCTGCTACGCTGCAAAAATTTATTTCTTGAGACCAGAAATGGATGCCATGTTGTTTTTTCACGTCCGTACTGTGGAAGGCAACCCTAACCATCGTAGAATCGTCTCCTCTAGGCTGCCCTAGTCGTGCTGCTAGCTTTGACTTTTATTCAGTTGTTAATATAGATTTTACATTTGTGAAAACCAAATTATCCCTCAGATTTCCAATTTAACAAATTAAACCTCACTTTCTTTTATAAGATTTTGGGATTGTTCTGCAGTATTCAACTAAATCTCAGAAGTGCAAACCTAATATTCGCGGGCAATCACAGTCCTGCTTCCCACACAGATCATTGCCATACCGAATTAGCGATATTCCCGGATTATTGAACGTAGTTGTTTTAATTGTAATACCAAAGGAAAATTAATACACTATGCAATGGTATTAAAACAATTTATAATAAGCTGCTTTACAGAAAACCAATACATACGAGCTTCAAAAAAATAATTTTGTAAATGTACTCGTAAATGTGATAGGCAACCAACTAGAAACTAGGAAACACTAATAAAATGAACACTAATAGTAACGGTAAACTCTGCAGGTAGAGAAATGCTGGAAGTACAGTAGAGCAACCTGTGGCCTAGGCGAACACCCGGGATGTTCACCCAAAGCAATCTGATTGGTGCCGAATTACAGACTGTACCAAACCATAGAGGCCTGATTGAAGTCCTTTCACAGTACCATAAAGTACGAGAATAGAATATGAAACATACTTGCACCGTGAGCTGGATATCTGAAAGTGCAGTGACAGTTGGAGCAAGGCGTTGGTGTTTGCAGGCAAAAAAATAAATCTACTTTTCATCTGAACTAGAAAAAGCTATGTAGTTGGTTTTAAATGCTGCTTCGTTGCCAGGCAATGGTTAGCGGACTTACAGTGTTTCGTTCATAGATCCAGGTTCCATTTGATACATACTTCCGTGTCGAACCTCTACAGAAGTTTCATCGTGTGATAACAATGGAAGATTTCATGAAGAAAATTGCACCTGAGATATGGCCACCAGAAAAAAGAACAGGTATGGTTGAAATTCCTGTCAAAATGTTACCTTTTATGTCCCTTGCTCATGTGAGATTAAAGTCTCGCAAGTTTTTAATATATTTTAATTGGTTTTTTTTTATTGTAATTTTCATTATTGATGGTATTTATATAGGATTTGTCAGAATTTTGTAAAGAAGCAAGAACCATAACTCCACTGGGCTAAAAGAAAAAGAAATGCTATCAGACAAAATGTCCACGAAAGTCATCTTCTTGTATGTAATCAACCTGTTATCATTCCCCAAGATATTTTAATTTGAACATGTAAAATTTAAATAAAATTACAATATGTGTTGTTTGTGGAAACAACCATTTATAGGGTAGAATGTTTCAATACCATAGGTAATATATTTAATTTTATTGTACATTATTTTAGTTTTGACACTTGGCACCTAGTTTCAGTTTCAAGTGGTATATTCTAGGTACTCTCTGGAATACAAATTTGACATTTGTATTCAAAAGTTTGACCCATCACTAGTTTGTGCCTTTATTCTTGGCTTGTGATGGTAAGACGAAGCAGGAACCAGAGGCCGGCGTGAAAGCTCAGGTGTTGGCACCACTGCAGGCAGGAACAGGGAGTTGTGTGTGTCCCAGCGTTCTGCTACACGGCGCGCGGCAGCTCCCGGGCGTGCAACCCCAAGGAGGGCAACCCCTTCGGGCCGTTCTGGGACACGTACGGCGTGGACTTCGTGGGCTCCGAGTTCTACGGCCCGCTCCACTACGACGTGTACCACCGCGGCATGGCGGCCAAGTGGAACAGCAAGTACCCGCCCAGGGAGTGGCCAGGTGCGCACTGGCGCACTTTTATACTGTGTGAGACTGCTGTGAGGCCCCGCCCACACGGTGCGCAAACCATGTGGTTTTAAAACTATTCAAGATATCCGAGTGAGGTCTGTTTGCGAAAAGCATTTAAGAAAACGCTGGGGGCAGGTCAGCAGTGCTGTTTCTGTATTTTGTCTTCAAACTTGTGTTGTCATGAGACTGTAAATGGTTCAACTCGTGTTTTCAGAATTAACTTTAGGTATGAAACACCTGGTACTGATTCTTGAAAGCACTCGAGGGACTTGTGTTTCACCGTATTCTTAATTCTCTCCACCATGTCATGTTATGGACAAGAATACTGCACGCCAGGCCATAGAAGCACCAGCGAGCGTTGCATCTATCATCCCGCCTCAGTGACACAGCTACACCCTGTAATGACAGTCTTGTCTCTGGAGGCAGTGATTGCTTGCACGTTATGCTTGTGTGAGAACCTTACGTCTCTGAGTATGTTAACTAACTCACTGCCACTAAGTGCAGCACAGTCTTGCAATATCTGATAAGGTCTGAGTCGGGAACTGTTCGATTCGGCACAATTTTAGTCCGTCACTCACATTTAGAGTGTCGGTGGTTCCTGTTTTACAGTGGTTCTCGTTTGAACGGTAGTATGCAAAAATAAGTTGAGCAACAAAATTAATAAAAATGAGGTACTGACATAGCTGTGTAGGTAAAATGACTATGTTAAGCAAAAATTATTTAACAAACATTCCATATTACTGTGACATCTAGCTGCCAAACACTCAAGCCACAATACCAGCACTTGTATGTTCGATTTTGAGCTCAATTGAAGCAATTCTAAATGTTTGTGGGTTGACCCATTTTTGCACAGTGCTGTCCTTATGATGTTGCACAATATTAAAACTGTGAACATACAGTGCACAGCAATACAGAGCATCTTATTACAACTTGTTTTAAATGTCATTGCACTATGTGGTAATATTTTAGTACTCCCAGTTAAACAAAACTATATTGGCGTTAAATAATCCAGCAAATCATAAACATGCTGGATTAAAGCTTTTACTGTGTTTCAGACTCACATCTTAATAGCACAACCTGTTCATTTCAGAAAGTCTTACACTCCACCAAATTTTTATTCTTACTGTCGCTTGCAAAATTTTAAGACAGTGTGTGTGTGTTTTTTTATATATAAAGAAAAAAATTACATTCAGTTATGTAAAGGATGTTTTCTGAATACAGTACAGAAGCTGGAAAACTTAAATAATTTTTTGGACAATTTTTAGTTATTTGATTTTGTGTCAATTGCCGAATTTTGATGGTATGGTCATGAGTTGAGTTGTCTGATAAAACACAATAGGTATTTTCATTTTTTTTTCTTTAATGGATTGAATTTTATAAACTACTAATATATGTAAAAAAAAGCATGCCTTATCTTCAGACCAAACATGTGCTGGTTCGCGGTAACGGTGGAAGGAAGCGTGGGGCTGGGGTGGGTGTGCAGTGCTGGCGTTCACCGGCGCGCCGGCCAGCTTCCCCGTGCAGGAGGAGAACAGGGCGCTCCAGAAGCACCTGGTCTGGTCGGAGACCATCCAGCGCCAGGCCGACCAGTTCATCAGCAAGAAACTCCCGAGGGCCTTCGTGGGCATTCACTTACGAAACGGCATGGACTGGGTAAGATCTTTGAAGCTGTTGAACCCGTAGTATTGCAATTTTTGACGTGATAACGTCTTACAAATCGATGAACGCCGGCTGCACGCACGAAAAAGCATGGCTCATTGTCACGTTCTGCCTGAGCCGAGCGTGCAAGAACCGGCCAACCACCGTGCGAGAAAATCTTCTATAATATCAAAACAGGTTAAGGCGGGCTTTTTAAAAGCAGCAATTAAATAATTTGATTTATTTGTCCAATTTCGTCATTTCAAATTAACAATTTATTGACATTGATTTGAATTCAGTTTATATCTATAACTAAATGTTTGTGATTATATTTTAACAAATAATTTAAATTAAATTTGCAAAAACTGTAAATAATATTTGAAAATTAAAAAAGTATGCAATTTTTCATCAATGTTTTGTTATGACGTTATCACGTGTAATTATCGTCTGTAAACCGACTATACAGACAACCCCTTTATCCGGGGTTGGATGACCGAAGTGTCCCTGTCGTGCGGCATGCAGGTGCGGGCGTGCGAGCACGTGCGCCACAGCCCCAGCCTGTTCGCGGCCCCGCAGTGCCTGGGCTACCGCAACGAGCGGGGCGTCGTCACCCCCGCCATGTGCCTGCCCGGCAAGGAGGCGGTCGTCCGCCAGCTCAAGAGGACCCTGCGCTACGTCAAGGACCTCAGGTCCCTGTTCGTGGCCTCCGACAGCAACCACATGATCCCCGACCTGCGGGAGGCCCTCCGGAGGATGGAGGTGAGCTGTCACAACCGTTTCTATTGATTATTTGCATGCGAAATTAAAGTTAGTTTTTTAATCACACCAAGTAAGTATAAATTCTAATGAGCATACATGAGTAAGCGCACACATTTTTTTTATTGTGCAATTTTTGTTAGTGTGGTATAAGAAGATTTTAAAGTCACGTGTATTTTCTAGTCATCAAAGAAGACAATTATTTTCATTACTTCTTTTCGCTGTTGATGTTGAAGCTGTTTTGTTGAGACTGTATTCCAGACGTGTACCTAACATATCTCCAGGTGGAGGTGGTTCGAATGGAGCCTTCGAACCCGCACGTCGAACTGGCGATACTCGGGTCTGCGAACCACTTCATAGCCAACTGCGTCTCTTCGTTCTCTGCGTTCGCGAAGCGGGCGCGCGACATGCGTGGCTTCCCGACCACGTTCTGGGCCTTCCCGCCGGAGAGAGCCACCAACAGCTCGCACGACGAGTTGTGAGGCGGCTCTGCACAGTGCACAGTTCTCCTATTTATTGTGAATTTTGTAACTCGAGTGGATAATAATTTTATACGTGTTTTGTAAGATAGGTGTTTTATCATATCAGTATGTCTTTACAGCTGTACAGGTGTTACTTGTACAGGTATGATTGTATTAGTATTGTGCGACTTGAAGCGAGAGGAGATCCGAGAGAAGGCAAGGGGCCGAGTGAAGATGTGCCACGAGGGGCACTCGAGGGTTCGTCGTATCTTGTGACCGGCAGACACATTGATTCCATGGACTAGATGATTGTCAAGTATTCGTCCATGCCCTGCAGTTTACTAACATGTCGTCGTCCGACCTAGCGGCGTCTCGCTCGCTCGCAATCGTGACAGCAGACCCCCACTCTGGTGTGCACTCAGGCCAGTAAAATGCTGTCCCTTCCCTCGGCAGCCACGGGCTCCGAGCACTGCCCCCAGAACCACCTCTCTCTCAGCTGTTTGTGCTCATGTGCTATCATTGTGTGCTATCGAAAGTAGTTTTAAGCGAAACCATTTTATCATTTGCTTGCATTTTAATTGTGGATTTTTCATGTTATTTATTTTATTTGTTATACATCTCTACAAAAAATATTTACTGTTGATATGGGTCATGGAGTGGTATCAAAGGAATGGAACATGTTGGGTTGAAAGTAGATGGTAATAATGATTGGAGGAATAGAGAGGTGTTGGAGGCATTTACATAGTTTCTTTGTACACTTTTGGAAGATGTTTAGTTTAGGATTATTGATTAAATTAGTTCAAAATATTTTAATACTGACTTTTTAGTATTACATTAAAATGGTTTTATATTCATAAAATTATTAAAATGTGGATGTATGTACTGGATAGTTTATTTCAAACTTGTAAATTATAGATTTTGTGATGGTAAAAATTGTTACAATTGGAAAATTTTGGGTTCAATGGATAGCCAAACAGTTTTAGTCTGTGTCTATATATAATCACTAATATTTATGCAAATCAGCTTCACTATTTTACTTAGCTACACTCATAATAATATGTCCAAATAGGAATACTAACCTTAATTATGCTATTTTCGTGTGAGTGGAGTAGGACTCGCCAGTATGTCGCTCTCGTGTTGGTCCACTGCTCGCTTGCACACGGCATCACTGGCGCTGCGTCGGGTCTTCCTCTCTTCCCCACGAACAGTGGCTCGTCACCTCCGGATCACTGTCACCACTCAGACGACTGACTCAACTGGTCGGTTGATGTGCTCACAAAGCCTGCCAGAGTGGCCAAGAAAAGATCTCGTAGATTTTCATATCGGTGTTGGCCCCTTTCCTATTTCTTAACGTAAAGCTTTTTAAACCCCACCACTTTTTTTATGTATCTGAAAACTAAAAGTTATGGTGGCCATAACTGTAAAAGTGATAAAGAAAAATTGCATAAATTGTAAGTTTTACAATGAATTGTATTAACAATAGGTCAATAGAATATTGTAACTCTTGATGGACTGTCGCTACTCTGGCCCGAGGGCTTGCTCGACGGCAGAGCCAGGGAGAGTGTCGGAGTGCAGGTGTCTGGGACGGGAGGTGCTAGGAGTCGAGGTGTGCAAGTAGGAGCGGGTTATCACTAGCGATACGTCTCGGAGACAGCCGGTGCTGCGCGATAAAGCAATACGTGAAGCATGCTGAGTAGACTGGATAGCCATGGAATTTCATCTTGCAACGTTATTTTAAGATTTTTTTAAATTATTATTTTGAAATAATGAATTCATAAATTTTTCGTAAATTTTTTACTGCTGGTAGGTATATCTGACGTAACTGCCCGTCTCCATTTGCACAAGCAACTTTCCGTTGGTAAGTAGTCATCTGGACCGCAGGCTTTTGCTGCCATTGTCTAAACGGTCTTGACTTGCGGGGTTTACCTGCACCGCACTGCTCTGAAGATGCCTGCTGCAATGCAGAGCAAAATGTCTGCACAATCTACCACTTGAACACAGCTCAACTATGAAAGCCAACATATTTTAATAAATATGTGTTATGTTTCCTTGGTTCTTGATATGTATTTAGTTAGGTTTCACCTTGTCGGAGATATATCTATTTTTGGTAATTTTTTATGGCTTTCAAAATTATTACCTCATGACTCATAATTTCTCATTCCTTTACCGTAATTTGTTTTTCTAGGCATATTTACTTTTTACCTCATAATTTTTAATTCATATTTTTAATTATAAATTGGCTCAAGTGTAGCATATCTTAAGGTTTTTTTTACTGTTTATTAATAATAAACAGTTTAGTTTTTTACTAATTGTACATATTTGCAGGTGCGCAACAACAGGGGGGGGGGAAGGGTATTTTGCCCCCCCCCCCCCCCCCCCCCCCCCCTTCTGAAACCTTGAAGTGGGGGCAAAAAAAGTGCTGTGTAATCAATTTTTCGATAATAAAACTGCTTAAATAGCACCATTTTCTACCTTGAAATACAAATTTTCCCGGGGGAGGGCCCCCGGACCCGCTTCAATAGGGGGGATCAATGATTCTTTATAAAAAGGTATATTGCCCCCCCTTTGGAAATTTAGTTGTTGCGCCCCTGCATATATGCATGAAAATCTTATTTTTCCAAGTGACCATTCAAGAGTATAATTATTACATTGACTTTTGTTAATACTATTTTTATTTCACCTCGCCTGTTGCATTGATGATAATGATTAATTATAAAGAGATTTGCACCCCTGACTAAAATGATGATTAAAGAATGATCTTTTTTTAAAAACACTGTACAGAATTGTAATTTTTATAACCAAGCATAGAACTGCTTGCATAATTTTTTTTACATGAGCATTACACAACACCACAATCCAGAAATGTTGTACCAACTAAACCCATGCTGCATCCACGGCCCCATCTCAGAAATGTACAGTACACATCGCCAATAAAAGTGTTTCAATAGTTTGTTTACAGCCCATAAGCCATTCGTGAGAGCTATAAAAACCTACTGTCTGTCTTTTGCACTCCCTTTTTTATTAGGAAACACATGCCTTGGCCGCACCGGCCGGTCAAGTACATCTGTCTTTGCCTGTAGAGATCTACCTCTCTCCGTCCTGTCCACACGCCCTGGTCTTCCTCTCTTGCTGATCATTGGCCGGCCGGAGGGAGCAAACAGCCCTTGCTTCTGCTTCCCTTGCTCTGCGTGCCCCAAATGTGCTGAGGGATGAGTTTATAGTTCACTTTACATTACAACAATTAATTTTGTGTATTAAGATTCTGAAATATATTGACTGAAAAAGTCACTATTTTAACAACGTGCGATTTTTGAACATCAGATCAATTAGTAATAAAGATGCATTTGTTGTTGGCACAAGGGAAGCAAAGCATTGATTGGCCGTGTACTGATTTTGGGTACAAGAAGGGGCGTAGCCAGGGGGGGGTTTTAGGGGTTCGAACCCCCCCCTTAGCACCAAATCTTTAATTAATTTCTTACTCATCACTCAAACAAATTTCATATTAAAATTAATAAAATTTTTACCATTACAATATTTAAATTTAAGCACCGAAAACTGCTAAAATAGCACTATTTTACACCTTAAAAACCAAATTTTTCCGGGGGAGGACCCCCGGACCCCCCGCTTTAATACGGGGGGAGGGGGGCCATGCTTCTTAACACCCCCCATACGCAAATCCTGGCTACGCCACTGGGTACAAGTGCAAGAAACAAAAATAGCAGTTCAGCTAAGAAGCAGACAACGGACAATGGATCGCAGCATTTAAGAGCAAAGTAAAGTATGTTGCCTCAAAAATTTATTAAGTGTGTTTAGAAATTAGTAATGGTACTAGTATTGAAATAACTCATTTGAAACTAACATAACCAGAGTCTAAATTTTATCCCTCCCAGAAGAAGAGAACTGATGGTTGCCTTTATGTTATAGAATGCCATATTCACCCTTCGTATGTAAGACATTGATCTGTTAGGCACTTGTTAACAATGTATGTCAGAACCAATGTTTAAGCTATAGTTTCTAAGCTTACATCAAATTTTATACTCATTTCAATTCAAGTTCTTTTAAAGCTTAAATTTCACAAATTGTGTTCATGATTGATGCAAAGCACGCCCCACATTGGATTACACATGCTGGAGGCACCAAGTTTAGTTATCATTTTCTCACATGGAATTCAATTTTGTGTTAGTCCATGTAACAATGTCCTCGAGAATATTTGGAGTAAAAAGGAGTCCCCAAACATCTTCAGGGCTGGGATTAAGTAATTTTTCGTAGGTCACATCATCGTCTGAAGAAACAAGATTCTTCTGAGTCGAGGTGGGCATCCGACTCAACCGAATGTTCAGCTGAAGCGAGTTCTAAAATTTTTCTGGTCTGCACAGAAATGCTAAGTGCTCTTCTCATGTCTGCCAATCTGAAACGAATGTTACAGATTTTATTTTTTTTTTTATTTTTTTATTTATTCATTTCATTCCGTAGACCCCTTACAAACTGCTGGAGTTCTGGGATATGGAACATGTCAGTTTTATATACATTAAAAAATAACATATCTAAGATCAGCGCTTACACATAAACCCACAGCAATACATAAATACAGTAATCTATGTACAAAAGAATAACAAAAGTATGTATAGTATTTGATTACATATTTAGACACCATTTCACATATACTTTTAGCTTGAGACTTTATTATATTTGACAGATTTATTAATTTTTTAATAGTGGATCTTCTTATATTATACAATACTAAATATCAAATGTGAGATAAAAGTTATTGTATTACAAGAAGTAGAATAAAATGTCAAACAGTTAGTATGTGAGAAATTCATCCACTGTATAGAATGTCTGAGATAAAAGAAATATTTTAAGGTTCTTCTGGAATTTTTTATTCTATGAACATGATAGAAAAACTGAAAATGAATAAAACAAACACTAAAAACAAATTCTTTTCAAAATGTACGTAAATAGAAACACCAGTCTTATTGACCGCTCCACAATAAAGTGAACATGGTTCTCCATGACTGGGTGAATAATACACATATAGAGGAATAACTGTCTGTCAGACCAGTAAGAAACTTACATCATAGGGAAAACTGGTCCAGGAAACCTAGTAGGGTATTTATTTTTTTAATTGAATTGAATCCACTATTATGCTGACAACTGGGCTTTCATCCAAAGCAAAGGTGGGAATGGGCGACCACGTGGTTCAAAGATCCGGACGCTGATGGAGACTACCTGCTGTCCGAGGCTGTACTGACACTCCCTTAAATGAGTAGTGAGGACGGCGACATCTTGATGCTCTACGGCCCAAATTATAAAATATACCGTTCCACAGGCCAGTGTTACGTGCAGAGGGTTAATTTAAAGATACAAACAGCATAGGTACGTATCTTACTTTGAGCAAATTATTTTAGTTTTGAATTTCAAAATAATGTCTCAGTGACAATGCTGCATTACGGTTGCAAATATATCTTGACGCCAACTTTGATTTGTTTAAATAACTATTGGCCACAAACTATGTAAATAAACTTTAAACCTTTATTGAAGTCAACATGCATAAGCAATTAACATATGTAGCTACGTAAGTGACTGAAACCATTCAATAGACATAATAAATTATTTACTTGCGGTGGTTACATGCTGAAGCATGATTATTAATGCCAATGCATAATAGCGGGGAAAAAATCTTGATTAAAAGTTATTTATGCCATATAATTTAAGTAACTAACAGCTATTTCAAAATTTGGCCAAAAAATGTCTATCTAAGATGGTGGGGTATATTACCGCATACGTTTAGCTTTTATTTATTTTTTTTATTTATTTATTTATTTTCTTAGCACCCAATAGACTCATTTAATGAGCAGTGGCTCTCTGAATATAGGGCTTGTCAACATGGTTACGAAATTTATGAAATACATGTAGGTTATGATTACATACACTATTTCTAATATAATTTTACTTAGTTTATTAAATATCTTTGAAATAACTTCCTTAGTGTTTTAATAAATACTTAAAGTAAATCTTGTTTTCAGGATAAATTAATGAACTATTTGTCCGTTTTATATTAAGTTAAAAGTTATAGGTCGTTCAGAATGTTTTTCTATTCTAATAACAGGTAGTTCAGAATTCACCAACAGATAGCAGTAAATTGTTCAAACTGAGATTATGTTTAGTAAAAAATGTTTGAATTGATATATTAAAACTGATCAAAACCCGAAAATTTTGCGTTCAGCTAATATTTAAGGTTATATTATGTGTGTTACTGCCAATTTGCTTCATACTGATGGCAATTTTTAGGACTGACATTTAAGTTTTTATAACCCTAGTCCTCGGAGTAAATATATTTTATCATAAAAATAGGTACTTTAACCACAGATCTCATTAAAAATTAAGTTAGTTTTATGATGTTACAGAAGGCTAATTTTATTGAGTATCGAAAATAATAAACATTAACCAAAGTTTTACTATATTATCTTGCACTGTACGTTATTCCCCAGTTTCATCACTGCATTTTTTTTTTAAGCTGTATCTTCATACGGGTCAGTTTGGCTTGCGCATTCGCCCATTGGCTTTGCCGTGAGCGCTACCTATCAACAGCTTGTTTGACACGACGTGTTTACAATTCTAAGCCTTATTGGCTGAAGTATTAAAGGCTACATTGAAGTACGGTGCTTTCCCACATGGCGGCAGTTCGGTCGCGGCGTTTAAATGGCGAAGGACGTCTGCTGATTGGTTGATAAGTAGGCCGTGACGTCAAGCAACGGAAACTTACTTATATCGCCGCGGTGACATCAACGGTCATTGTAGTTGGAAGCGCCACGCGAGAAGGTTGTGGTTAGGTGCTGGAGTGCGACGTCTATTGTTTGGTCGTAGATATCATTGCGTATTACGTGGGCGCGTCGGTTATTAATTTTCGATTGTTATAATCAAGTCAATTGAATAAATTAAAATTAGTGAAGCAGTAAATTTTAATAAACTTGTTTGGTTTTTTTTTTATTATTCTTTGTGGAGTGATGGCAACAGAAGCCCAACGACTGATCAGCATCTCGCTGACCAAGATAGCGCAGTCGCGGGCCCAGCGCGGTGGCGTGAGCCTGCACAAGAACCTGCTGGTGGCCACGGTGCTGCAGAAGGCGCGCTACATCTTCATGGAGGAGGCGTACCAGATGGTGCAGGCCACGGCAGGGGCCGGCTACGTGGCTTCGGCGCTGGCCAGCGTGCCGCAAGGCGCCGGCCAGCCGCTAGACGACGACTACGAGCAGAACTACGACGAGGCGGACAGCGTGGTGGGCCTGACGGTGGAGGAGGCCGCCCTGGGGGGCGCTCCCAAGGACTCCTCGCAGTTCTCGAGGTGCGCAGACACGCCGCCGCTCGTGGTGGAGGACAAGGAGAACAAGTCGCCGCCGCCGTACTCGCCCACGTACCTGGACCTGGACAAGAGCCGCGAGGACGCCGTGCTGCGAGACAGGTCCAACTCGCGCTGCCAGAAGAGGAGGAAGGCCGACTGGGAGGCGGAGGAGTCCTCGTCGAAGCGAGTCAAGACGTGCGGTGACAGTGACGCCGTGTTCCTGGACGAAGCCTCGCTGCTGGGTTGTGTGAGTGACGATGAGGACGAGGACAGTGCGGCGGCCAGCATGGAGATCGACAGGATCACCAGCCTGGTGTCCATCTTCAGCTTCGGCGGTCTGGCGGCGGGCGCGACGGACATGTCCGTGAGCTCGGGACTGGGCAAGCTCACCAGGTCCGTGTCCACGCCTGACCTGTGCTCGGCGCAGGCGAAGGAAGGTGTCGACGTGTTGCAGCAGAGGCAGTTCATTGCCATGACCGTGTAAGTAGGACGTGCCTCGTGCACGTTCGCGCCCAAAACATTCCACGATCGTCCACGTGGGTTGAACAACGAAATGTTCGTGATCTCGCCGAATTTTTTTACTACTTTTGTGTTTTGTAAAATTCGTTAATTGTTATAATTATTGACACATTGAGAAATTTGTATGCAATATGATGCAGCATTAAATTAAGAGCGTTTATTCTCCAGAGATGCGAATGTCATTTCTGTTATTTGGAACAAGTAAACCGAAGAGTTAAATTTGCATTAAGTTAAGTTCCATACGGTTGATTTAAATTTTAATGATTTTATTGTGATTAAGCAAATAAATTTTGTATTCTATATTGTCAGGTTTTGTAGTTATCAACTCAAAATTGTAATCTTTTCTATAGTTTGAATAATGTTTGTTTCAAAAGTTTTGTATTACTTGAATTCTTTAAAATTACGTCTTACTGGCAACCTTCAAATTGTTCCATTTTGCCTATTAAGTTCAGAAATGTTGCCGTTTATTACGAACTGTCATTCATGTCAAATAAGGTTTTTTTTTTTTTTTTGCAGTCTGAAATGAGCTTTATAAATTATATTTGATTTAAAATAAATGTGAAAATTAAATTATTTTTGTAAATTTAATATTTACTTGTTTTAATAACTGCAATTTTTACTATTGTGTATGTGCCGAGAATTTGGCTCTGTTTTAAGAGTCCGTTAAAATTATATGTATATATTTATATTAGTTTTGTGAAATAAATGCATTCTTGTGTAAATAACTTTGTTTGTTTCTTTAACCTTAAATTAATGTAATTAAGTTAACCATTTTCGTTTTCTTAGAAGTGACGTTAAAGAAGAGAGCCTTGACATACGAAGTGAATATTTTTCAAAGCATTTAAAACCTGTCTGCTCTTACTGTTGCAGTGTTGTGGGTAGTTAGCTACTTGCTCATTCAAGTGCCAGGTATTTATGTGCAACTTCTTAGTTCAAAGTTAACATTAAAATGAACATTCTGTATTTTATTGGAATTTCAGCAGATTATTTGCAATGTTGAGTTTGAAAAATGACTTATTACTATACACTCTCACACAGCTGTTAATGGAATTATCACCACCTTGTATCTCCATAACTTAAAACATACAGTATCACAAATAAATAAAAAAGTTTATATTTGAAATAAATTAAATTAAAGGTATCTGTCAAGATGGAGTTCACTATATCTTAAAATACTTACAAAATTTGTTTAATGTTTACCAATGTTTTCTTGCCTTGTAAATTCATTTTAAAACAATTATTACTTTTACTTGTAATCAAATTGAATACCATTTTCATTTAAGAACTTGCTACAATCTAAACAAAAATAACCATAACTATTGTCAAAGTGTATTTGTTTCATAGCTAATGGTGACTGACAATAATTTACCATTTTCATTTAAGAACTTGCTACAATCTAAACAAAAATAACCATAACTATTGTCAAAGTGTATTTGTTTCATAGCTAATGGTGACTGACAATAATTATCTTTCTGCATGTTGTCTTTATAATTTCGTTTTGATTTTACAACTGAACTGTCAGCCGAGGTAAACAATGACATACGTAAAAGCTTTTGTTTACAATGGGTATTCTACCAAAACAATGTTCTGTAGAAATTATTCAAAGCGAAGGAGTTATTAAGACAGAATATATTTTAATATACCAAACATGAAATAGAAATATTTCCTGCGTTGCAAGTGAGTATGTGGGCTGCAACCTACCTCAATCTCTACTATATGGAACTAACAACACTCTATATTACACTACTATATAACTTTATATTTGCCAAATAGACGAAATCCGACTAATAATTTGCAAAACATTTCCTTAGATTTCACTCACCCGACACTACGGGCGGACCTAAATATGTTACATAGAGCTATTTTTGTTTCTGCGCACGAGGACACATTGGTTTACAATGTGCTAATAAAACTCACATAAGAAATAACGTGTAAATAAAGACGTGTGTTTGTTTACTAATGGTTGCACAGACATACACATTGTATGTTTGGAACCTTTTTAATGTTAAGTAGTAATTTATTTAACACACACGTATTTTAATGTATTTTTAATGAAATATGAACACTGGTTTGGAAACACGGACATACAAAGTGTCACGAGATTTTATAACCACAACGAAGCATTAATAGCCGTCAGCCATGACACTTATTTTTTAACTTCTATTTGCAAGTAGCCGTTCAATGATGGATTCAAAACATTAAAAAAAAATCTCTGTGGCTTGAGAAAAATGTATATATACATAGTTAAGTTTGTATTCTGTCACAGTCTACTCGTACAACTGTGCATAGCAAACACATTTTTCTAAACAAACTACATATCTTGACATAGCTGTTCGTTTTTTACATATGTAGGTAGATCTCGAAGAAAGGCTACCCATTGTAGTCGTTTCCATAGTACGACTTCCAGAAAAGTTTCACATCAGTTTTAGTTTTATATTCCATATCTAACTTTTTTATGTCTTCACTGCCACGTGGTAGTCCAGGCCAGGGTACTGGGAGCGCTGGTACTCCCGCCACTGCTAGCGGTGGACTCTGGAAGCACAGGCCACTGAGGGATGGAACACAGCGCCGGGGCTGGCGAGGTGGGCCGCGCTAATGCCCGCAGGTATGCGCGCGAGAAGTCAAGAGGCCGAGCCGAGCCCAGGCCGGATGCCCCAGGAGGGAACCTCAGGTTCCTGGCCTTGCTTCATGGTGCACACGTAACAATACTCATTGGTTGTTTGCTATTTTCATTTTTGTTGGCTAAAAGTACAACTGCAATTGTAACATACAAAGTTTCTTCCATACTCTACAATGAAAGGATACATCCAACAGAATAGCAACCACAAGACTGATTGCAACAACACATCAAGGGCAGCTAGGTCTTCTCGCCGGAGGGACTCGGATGAGCCGTGGAGTACGGTGTGACGGCCGCAGGGCCTATTGATCAGGGCAAGGGCTGGAGGGTGGCCCACGTGACTCAACTGGCGGTCCTCGGCTCCGCAGCTGGGGGAGCCGGTACAGGAGTCCTCATAACTGCCGCTGTTCTCTCACTTCATTCCTTTCATTTGGTCTTCATGGCCACGTTTGCATTTTCAATGTTATAACGTTAAAAGTATTTGTTTAGTTAGCACAGCATAATAGCTGTGTAAAATACATCCCACGAACAGGGTACTTTCATGACACAGTAACTATATCAATTTTTTTTCAATTAGACAACTAAATATTCTTTCATCATTGCTTAGAAATAAATACTGGTAAAGTTTGGCTAGCATGGTTCTTTGTAAAACTAAGTTGCCTGCACTATAGTATTGTAGTAATAGGCGTGGAATGATAGCGTAATGCCTCGCATTGTCCTTAATGGGACAGACCCTGACTGAAGTCTAGTAGCCGCTGCTCTCTGAGGAGGGATAGGAGGATAGCCTCTGTTTACTGCCGCCTGCGACTCGTGGGAACAGTGAAGTGAGCCTGTTGCGAGGATGCTAGAGGCAGGCAGCGAGGCAGGCCGGCGGGCCAGCGGGGGTCAGAGAAGCCCCCCCCCCCCCCCCCCCCTCTGGGGCAGTCCGTTAGGAGCGCAGCCTCTCCTGAGGACCTGCAATTAGAACTAAACTAAGGTCATCTCCGGCTTGGCAATAATACTACACCCATGTGCGATGGGTTTGAGAATATTTCCCAATTACTGCATTTAAAAATTGCAAGACGAGTGCCATTCCAACCTTTGGAATAGGTGTGCTCGTGAGAAGTAGCTGGTAATTGAACTACAATAATTTAAATTATAAGAATTTAACATACGTTTCTGTGATTTGCAATGTCAGTTTCTTAAATATTAACGAAAGTAAGTTTGCAATTTTTCGTTTCTTAACATTTTACCTACTGTACATGAAATATATGGAAATTTTAGCTGTGTAGAAATTTGATATGTTTTGTTGTGATTTGTTTTAAGTACAGTTACATAGTTTCATTATAATTTGTTTTTCACGCTAAATATTGCCAAATAAATATGTCATGTTTGGTTTGGATCATAACTATATTGGTAGGCTAAGCACATTTATCCGTGAAAGATTATACCTATTCCGGAATTCGAATGCACTCTAAATAAGTTCAGTTATATACGAATTTCGCTGGATTACAATTGATTGTGAAAATAAAGGTTATGTCTATTAGCACTCCTAGCCAACATTCCTGCGATGCAAGTAGACACACGTAGAAAATATCCTTGAAACCTACTTACACAAATTAAATCCCACACAAATATTATTTAATAAATAATGACAGAAAATATAGTTACTGAAAATTTATTTGATTAATACATAGATTGTTTCCAAGAAGCCCCTACTCGAAACAATTACAAAACATCTCCCAAAATAAAATTGCCAAGAAATCTTCTATGAAATTTATCGTTTTGTAATGAGGTGCAGTGACTATAAAAATTGTAATGTACACACTCATAAAAGATATGCTGAACCAACAAACACTGCATAAAATTTATTTTCACCTCAGAGTATACAAAAAATATGATACGAGTTGGTGTCATTTCATCAGAAATTATTGACCAACCAAACAATGTGTCGTTTTAAGTGATAAGAATTTTTTAAATGCAAAAAAAAAACATGAATCTATAATCATTTTCGTATATATTTATGTTTTTGTAGTACATTTTCCACAAGAAATAAAGTTGACATTGCATAACACAATATAATATTTTTCCCTGCTTAATAAATCTTTTTCTTTTAAGTCATAGAATTTTTGGTTTCTCGGGCGTAACTTTACAGTTAATTATCAATTATTACTTATATATTTGTGCACATAACGTCCACGTCCATCAAATAGAGAATTTGTATTTTATTTTTGTAAGAGGGGGCGGCCTACGGCGCGAAGCCCCGGCCATGGGACAGGAAGTCTCGAGGTGTCACTGGGGCCTGGTCTTCTTCGTAGAGGCCCGCAGAGGCCCATCTGCAGCGGGGGCGGGCCGTGGAACACTGGCCTGGGACAGGGATTGTCCGCCGCCTGGGCAATCACACGGGAACACGCAGGGGCGCAACAACAAAGGGGGGGGGGGGGGGCAAGGGTATTTTGCCCCCCTTCTAAAACCTTGAAGTGGGGGCAAACGGGGGCAAAGAAAGTGCTGTACAAGTCGGATATGTTATTTCCACTCCATTTTTAGATAATAAAACTGCTTAAATAGCACCATTTTCCACCTTGAAATACAAATTTTCCCGGGGGAAGACCCCCGGACCTCCCGCTTCAATAGGGGGGATCTATGATTCTTTATAAAAAGGTATATTCCCCCTCCCTTTTTTTGAAAATTTAGTTGTTGCGCCCCCGAGGGAACACGTACAATTAAAGGGAGATGTCGTTATAGACAAAAAAATTTCAAAGCAGTCATGAAGAATGCCGACAGAAGTGAAAACTTCAAACTATAAACAAACAGTTGTTATTTTTGGATATCAAAATTAATTGTTTGATCTTAAATTAAAACTTGTAAATCATTTTACGAAAACATATTATCACACAACAAATTTGTGTTGTCACGTTAGTAAAATAACTCCTAAATTACTATCAAATACGCATTGCATAGTAATTGTAGGTATTAAAAAAATAAATAATGATTTTCTTAATTTTTAGGTTACATCGTTATTCAAAATATATATCTAGGCTATATGAGAATATTAATATATTTTATACTCACGTTTTACTGCACAGTAATCGTATACTTAAGATTTAAAATAAAAATTGAACAAAAACACAATTGGAACACTGTATACACACATTCGATTCACATATGCACAGCACCGATGTACAGGGACTGAAGACGCGTACTGGCTGCGCGCGCACCACTGTTTGTTTGTTTGTTTGTTTGTTTGTTTATCGTCTTTATTGGTGGCGAAGTTAAGGCGTTACGCCTTCTCTTACACTTAACCACTTTTCTGCAATTACATCAAAGATTTGAATATTAAAAACTAAGCATGATATAGACTAAATATTAAGAGAACAAATTAAAATTTTAACTTAATGTTCAAATATTAACTATTACAAAATATTCAACCATAACTAATTATAAAGTAATTAAAGACTAAGCATAGACATACATAAAAAGGAAAATAATTAAACATACAGCAAAAAGTATCAAAACCGAAAAAAAAAAGAAAGAAAACATTAGGTGCTACTACATTAAAACCAGTCACTCGCACATTCACACACAGAATCAAGCAGTAGGGTAGCAGTGAAGTGGTCATGGTAAGCAGTTGTTACAAAGATGTTTTTTCAGCCTGTACTTAAAGGATGCTAGATTTTTTGTTTGCCTTGTCGCTTGGTCTAATTTATTCCAGAGCCTGCTACTCACGGTTGCAAAAGATCCCGACAGACATTTGGATGAGTGCACTGGGATAGATAGCATTGGGTTGCGTGTGGATCGCGTGTCATGGCTATGGTAACTATGTAGGTAATTAATACCGGCTGACATATAATGAGGTGATACCTGCTGCAGCACCTTATAAGCAAGGATAAGTATGTGCATTTTGCGTCTTTGTGCGAGAGTGAGCCATTTTAACTGCTGGTAGTATTGGGTTAGATGATCACGTAATTTAAGGTTAAAAATGTATCTTACGCAGCAGTTTTGGAGCTTCTGTAGTCGCTTAGCTAGTTTATCAGTTAGATCTGGAAAGAGGACATCGCAGTAATCAAAGTGGGGCATAATTAATGTTTGAACAAGCATGGTTTTAATACTAAGTGGAAGCAAATTTTTTAACCGTCGTAAGCAGTGAAGGGAAAAATGTACCTTCTTACAAATTTGCATTATCTGCTCCCTCCAGGTTAAGGTTGTGTTTATCAGGACTCCCAGATTTCTTACGACGTTAGAGAACTGAATATCAACTCCTTGGAGCGTTAAGTTACAGTATTTGTTAGGAATTAATTCAGTGAGCTTTTGAGGAGAACCAATTAATATTGCTTGGGTTTTATTTGCATTCAGCCTGAGTTTATTAACTTTTGCCCACTTAGAGACAGAATCGAGATCATCATTGACAGAACAAATTGACTGATTGATATTGGTTGCTTTTGCGTGAATATATATTTGCACATCATCGGCATACATGTGGTATTGGCAATGTTTTAAGCATTTAGGTAGATCATTTATGAATATAGTAAATAAAAGTGGCCCAAGAATTGAACCCTGAGGGACACCTGCTACTATTGGGAGCCACGTGGATACTTCGGTATTGAGAACGACACGTTGGTAACGACCACCTAGGTAGGAATTGAACCATGTACAAACACTATGAGAAAAATTATATTGAATTGGCATTTTTCGTACAATAAGATTGTGATCTACTGAATCAAATGCTTTACTAAAGTCAAGCAACGTTAGGATCGTTATTTCACACCTATCAATAGCATGACGTATGCTATCAGTAACATTAATGAGGGCAGTAGTGGTACTGTGGCCGGGTCTAAATCCTGATTGGAAGGTATCTAAAAAATTTCTCTGTAACAGGTAAGCATAGGTTTGTTTGTGCACCAGATGTTCAAAGGCTTTGGAGACAGTTGGCAAGATGCTTATAGGGCGAAAATCTTTAGCTGTCTCAGGAGACTTAATTTTTGGTATGGGCTTTATGTGTGAATACTTCCACTGTGTCGGGTATTTACCTATTGTAAGGGATACGTTAAAAATATGTTCTAATGCAGGGACTACAAAAGGTAAAATAATTTCCAGCATTTTAATTGATATTTGGTCGTTACCAATTGCATTACTTTTGATGCGACGCAAGGCTTTCGCGACATCTAGACATGACACAGGAGAGAAGAAAAACTTATCTTCAGAATACTCAGAGTTGTTAGGTACGAATGTGTCAGACGATTTGGTTGTGGACGGGATTGACGTATCTGTATGCTGGCTAACGAAAAATGAATTTAACTGGTTTGCTGTTAAATTATGATTTTTAAGATCAGAATCTTTCTGTGATGAGTTAATACCCGCTGTTCTAAGACTAGCCCACAATTTCTTAGGCTCAGAACGAAACTCGTAGAGACCGTACAAATGTTTTCGTTTGGCTGTTCTGACAGCTTGAGTACACTGGTTCCTGAGTTTTCTGTAAATTTCAAACATTTCACCTTTAAGAGACGAGTTGTGTTTTCTTTCTGTTTTGAAAATTCGAAACGCATGGTCTCGTTTTGCCATTAATTTACGGATGACAGGTGTCATCCACGGAGAGGGGGGGCGCGTTATACGCTTACGAACGACAGGAGCATGTTGGTCAAAAATATAGGTAACTATCTCATTAAAAGTGTTAACTTTTCCGTCAATAGTACTGCATAACAGACAGAGGTGCTCGGGAGTATGTGACCCGCTTGAGACGGCGACATGACCGGGAACCCCCGGGTATTCTCTTGCACATTAAAGCGAGATGAATACAAGACGGTACAGAGGGGAGTACGTCCTGCGGCAGAGACCGTCCGGTCCGATATCGTTAGTCGACCACCGCTCTCAAGATCAGATACGACCGAGGTGACAGATCTCGTTCCCGCCGGTGCCCGCGAGACTGGGAACACACAGCAACTTGATCGGCCTCCCAGGGTGAGGTACCTGTAGGCAGAGTTCCTCGACACGCAATAGACCCTGAGTTGACTGTGAAGCAGGGAGGACACTAGTGCGTGCCTGCTGTATCGCCGACAGGACAGCATGTGGAGTCGGCACTGCACCATCCTGCTGTTTGCAACCGTTCGTATACACGTGCGTGCAGGCAGGGTACCTCGCTAACAGCTCCAGATAATGTCGGAGTACGTACAACACCCCCCCTTCTTTTTTTTCCCTTCATTATTTGTAGGGACCGGAAAAATTCGCAGTTTCGATGGCCTTCAGGATAGACTGCATATTCCCCTGTACACTTGGGTAAATAACGCAAGTTCACTGGCTGCCGACTTTTAAGTCGTCTCAGCTGGTTTGTCTGTGATTCGATCCTTATTTGGTTGAGGGTTTATAATTGGTTGAGATTCGTCCAGATGAACAGTAAGTCAATAGCCAAATCATCTAAAAATTATATGTATTTGAATTCTAGCCTATTGCCGAATCAATTCGCGAATTTTTCCGGTCTCTATTTAGTTTCCCTCCGGTCAGTGTAAATGAGTAAGTACAGGAAGGATGCCTGACGGAAACACGATCTGCGTGCTTATTCGCGACGGATAAGCAACTGCAGAGCCTAGACGTACAGCCATCCTACCTCGACTGTCGCCAGTCTTGCCACACGAGCGGCGCTCAGCGGGAGTTCCTGAAAGCAACCTAGCCAAACAAGAAGTGAGACGGTGTAAATATGCTCTGCATAAATTTGTGTTCACACATCAGCGAAATTTTAAACAGTCATAGCCTTGTACTGTTGTACTGCATATGACATATCACAGACTATCAGTAGGGGCAGGCATTTTTCGCGAATAAATCTGAATGCCTATTAGACTGCAACAAGTTACACCCACACCAGCGGTTTCTTACTTGTGATTGGCGGCCGTCTGCGAGAGAAGTCGTTGCCTTATTTGACCGGGCCACTCAGGACGCATTCGCTTCCGCACTGAATTACTGTGATTGGTGTTGTAACAATCGACGTGGTACTGAAATAAACTCACCCAATCACGAAACACAGACGATGCTACGGTGTTTTAACTTTCAGCTAGTCGCTGAATCTTTTCGCGAAATATGCATGCCCCTATCTATCAGCATGAACACAAATGTTCTGTTATCAGTACGTACAATAAGCTACCGCTACATAAATAACGTAACATTCAGTGAGTTTTATTTTACATTCAAACATGACGTTCGTGTAACAATTTAATTGACCATATCAGAATATTATTGAAATTATATCAATTTTACTTCGTTAACTACTATAAGTGCAATATGGTCATACCCCAAACACATACTGCAGTGTTATCTATCATGTGGGACTAATGCGGAATTTAGGTCCGACACATCTGTGGTTTGCAAACGTTCTCTCACAGAATGTTACCTATATAACAAAATATATAAAATTATTTCTGGGTCACAAATTAATAAAGTACGTAACATTAGCACTTGGATTGTGTCTCAGGGGTTTGTTTAGCATGAAATTTTTAAAATGACTACTGGTTTTCCATGAACCGTAGGGACTGTTTTCTTATCACCGTATAAAAATTGTATTTACACGTGTAACTCCAAAACTTTAAAGTAAATCAATAAGTTATTGCCCACGTATTTTGATTTGCAACAGTTTATGTCCAATTGATTACGTATTTGCGTGTAATCAATACCAAAATGAATTTAAATCAAGAGTTATTGACATATTGAAATTCACAAAGTTTATACCAAATTTAAACAGTATGTTAACAGACTTCCATATATGGTTACAGGGGCGTAGCCAGGGGGGCCCCCTCCCCTTTTTTACCCACCATTTTTTTTTTCTTAACTGAAAGCAGTTTAGCTAAAAGCTATCACCGGCCACTGCACTGAAGGGGAAGAGTAAGCGAGCCCTACCGATTCTCCTTCCCTTCCCCTACCCCTACCCCTGTCACGAGCAGAAGCTATAAGGTTGTGACGCCGTGACGGGTCCCAAGTTTTCAAATATCTTACACTTATTGTATTTAACCAGCGCGGTAATTATAAGCAGGTGGTGACTGGGTAACTCTTCAAGCTAAAGCTAATTGTTTCCAGGAAAAGATCAGTTCTGCCGAAACCCAACCATTTTTATTCCTTTTTTTTTTGTATTGTCGAGCTTCGAGCATGATTTATGATTTTGAGTGGACGTGGACAAGGCACTTGGATTGATTAAAATATCTTTAATTAGTTTCTTACTTCATCACTCAAACCATTTTTTTATTAAAAAATTAATTATATTTTTACCATTACAATATTTAAAGTTAACTACCGAAAACTGCTCAAATAGCACTATTTTACACCTTAAAATCCTAATTTTTCCGGGGGTTCTCCCCCGGACCCCCGCTTTAATGGGGGGGGGGGGGGCCCATGCTTCTTAACCCCCCCCCCCCCCCATACACAAATCCTGGCTACGCTACTGTATGGTTATGACTATACTCTGGACTGCATCCAAACAAATAAACTGTAGCTCTGTTTATTGTTTATAGAATCATGTCAAACTGACTTTTAAGTGTACTAACTGATACACTTAAAAACTTTGTGAATTCTGAATATATACACGTAACATTTAGGCGCTATTTTCGGACGTTTCTGTGGGTCCATACCGCACAGCCCAGTATTATTCAAAGTGTACAATGCAGGAAATTGACGTACAAAAAAATTGGGGGGGGGGGGGGAGTTTGTCTGTAAAGTCGGTTTACGGAAGATAATTTTACGTGATAACGTCATAAGAAAACATTGATGAAAAATTGCATACTTTTTAATTTTCAAATATTATTTACAGTTTTTTTGCAAATTTAATTTAAATAAATTGTTTAAATATAATCACGAACGATTAGTTAAAAAGCCCGCCGTAACCTGTTTGATATTGTAGAAAATTTTCTCGCACGGTGGATTGGCCGGTTCTTACACGCTCGGCTCAGGTGGAACGTGACAATTTTTCGTGCGTGCAGCCGGCGTTCATCGATTTATAAGACGTCATCGCGTCAAACAATTGAATATAAATGAATAAGGTAATTCAAACCAAGTGACATGTAGTTTCGTTGCTGATCACTAAGCAGTGGATCGCTGCTAAAGGCTCTGGTCTGCAAGGCGAGGATGTCTGCTGGGTGGCGCGCAGGAAGTGTTTCACGGCTCTTCCCCGCGCCAGTACCGGGGGAGGGGCGGTCGCCGAGGGGAGACAGCCTGCAACAAAAGAACAAAGACTCACGGCTAGGGAGGAGGGAAGTACTGCGCGGGTCGCGGTAAACAGGCCGCACAAGGGCTGCCAACCTCCCGCTCGCACGCTAATAGCCGCCGGCGAGTCACATCAGACTCACACGAGCCACGCATCCAGCCCCGTGGCTCTCCCAACACTCGGCGCCTTGTACACCCACCACGTCACACTAGGTGGGTATCTGTGGAACATACTTGTGCAAGGTAGCGCCGAGTTAACAATTTAGAAATAATTCTTAAATAAAAGTAAAACAATCATGGCATGTGAGACCGAGCGTTCAAAACGTTAAAGAAAACTTGCATCTAATGGAATTTTGAAGAAAAAACTTGGTGTTAATTAGATAATAAATATAAATAGATCTGTTGTGGGTGTTGAGTATAGACAGGGTCACGGTGTTCAGCCCTTCTCCACCCCCTGCTACAACTAGCCCTCATTCTCAGCCCTCATTCTTTCCAACTGGTCTCAGCCCTTTCCAACTGGTCTCAGCCCTTTCCAACTGGTCTCACATGCCACCGCTTGAAGCTCCATAGAGACGCTTGCGCGCCAGAGGGATTGAGTTGCGCATTACCTACTGTTGAAACACTTTTAAATTAACTATCAGTTTAGTGTAAAATTATCATTAGGTTTAATTTTTAATATCCTTCGATTGATTAGTTAAGCTCTTCTCAAATAATTCCTAAACCATCTTATTTCATAACATTTGAACAAACTCCCTAAATTGCTTGGCCATATTTTACGAAACATTAAAATTGCACCGACCAAACGTACACAACCTTTAACAGCACTATTATTGAGATTTTTAATGATAAAAACATAACCTTACCTAGACTAATATAACCTTTACTGAACTGACCTAACCAAAACTAACCTAGCCCAACCTAATAGACAAAATTGTGAAATAACGTCCACCAAAATAATGCGAACAAACCTTTACCGCACTAAAGCATAAAAAAATTACACTTCACTAATATTAAAGGTGTTACCCAGAGTCATTTGAATGCTTCCTTCTTCTAATGTCATGTGTAAACCATATATAGGTGCACTTACACTTCGTTGATTATCTATTAAATCACTAACCTAAAAAAAAAAAAAAACTAAAAAAAAACAGCACGTTTCCGCCACATGACGTAAGAGCATGAATCGCTTGTGCTGGAGCGCGAATAGATGATACGCAAAGCAGACGGAAGTGTAATGACTGAGGTCGTGCATCAAAGCGCCTGGCTGTGGTTACGGAACGTCATCCACGCGCAGTGCACTGCACGGCCTTGCAGTGACAGATCAGGAAGAGCGCGCACGGGGATTGGAAAGGCAGGTTGTAGCCGCGCATGCGCAGTGCGGAATCACGTCAAGGCTCGCGGCCTTGCGACGCCAGCCAGTCGTCACGCCTGGTGGTGCCACAGCGCCACAGCCAGTCTGGGCCACTGCAGCCAGCTACCCCACAGAATACATACTAGATGACTGGTTATGTAATAAATACGAGGATGATACTTCTTAAGTACGTACTCGTTTGTTTTTATAAATCTCACACAAACTCTATGAACGGATTAGAAAAAATAACCATTAAATTCTTACTATACTATCACTTTTCACCACCTGCAGTTTACGTAATACGGGGCTAGCTTTCAATGCACGTTGAAGAGTATTCGTTTAAAAAATAGCGTTATTAAAGAGCACTCGAATTATGTAAGTACGTAAACATGAAGAAAATAACGACGCAAAATTTTAAATGAAGAAATATTATATAGCGGATAGTTATATTCAATAAAAATCAAAACGGAACCCATGTTATTAAGGTTAACTGTACTTCCTCCTAGGGACGTCCTTTTGCGGCCGCGTCTCAAGTAAGAACATGGTTAGTTTAATTAGTACTATAATGCATATTATGCTTCATCTTATCATACACTGTAACGGTAAGTTATTTATTTCAGATATTTTTTTTAAAAATAGCCTATGTCAGCTAATAGGTAACAAATTATGAGATTGCATCATATATTTTGTTACCAAAAAGTGTCGGCTAGAACAAGGTCTAATCTTTAAATTATTTTTTTGCACTATGGTGCATTCACTTCGCTTTTAAATTAAAGGTTATATGTCAATAAAGTTTTTTAAGAATTTGTTATTTGTTTCAAGAAAAGTTTATGTGGATCTTAATTGAACGTTACACAGCATAATATTTCAACATTTCAACCTAGATCGAAGCATAACTGTAGTATATTAAATGTGTTGAAAATATCAACAGCTTGTCCTGATGTATTTTTTCAAAAATGTTAATATATACACAAACCGTAGGGCAGGGGCGTCTTTGTAATCAAAAACATATAGAGATGACACCTCACAATTTTGTTTTAATATTTGTGAAATGACGTCATTGAGTTTATTAAAACATAAAAATTTTTAAATTCTAGTAAATTAAAAGACTTGATCTGACATCCGATTATGATAATTATTTTTATGTCATATTTCACTCAGATGGCGACAGATGCGTTCACATTCGTAGCAAAATAGCAAAAGTACTTATCGAGTAGATAATACAAGTCGTGACATCTAGCGGCAGATTTGAGAACTACGTGTATCGACTAGAGAAAGGCACAGCAAAGCACTCGACGCTATCGACTGATACCTCCGTAGCGTAATCGGATACACACCGGCTTACGGTGCGAGGGGTTCTGGGTTCGAGTCCCGGGTAAGGCATGGGTGTAACCAACTGCTAAATTTTCAACAAAGACAAATTGACCGATGGCTGTTAGCGACGAGCTGTAGGTCACTTAGGAAAACAAAAAAGAAGATACTTAAATTGAATACGCAGACCTCCCTAGCGTTATAAGATGCATAAAGCCTACGATGCGAGAGGTCCTCGGTTCGAGTCCCGTGAAGGCCATGGATGTTAAATTTACATTTTTATTTATTGCTAACGAAATTGTAAGTCAGTGCTGCAAGTTACTAAATAATTGTTACTTCTTGCTGACTAGTATTGAATTTTTTATGCGGCAAATTAAAGCTTTATATTTTATAATTTTAACATACGAAATTGACCGTTAAAATATCAAATGTAAACAAACTAACCAAACGTGTGTCCAATTGTTTACACAATCTAGTTTCAACAATTATCTTATAAAATCGTGAGCCAATGATGTGATACTGCGTAGAAGACTGTATCTCTAGCATAATGATCTATGATCTGATAGCTGATACCGAGGACCGGGAATAACTCTCAAGTATTGTGTTTATTGTTACAGCCACTAGCTGAGACGATGCACAAAAACGTTTATGAATGCCCACATCCACATAGGCAGTTGGTTATTTATCAACACACCCGGTTATAAATCTCTGACGCATTTTGTTGATCGACGAAGGCTTATGGGGCCTATCTACAACTGTCATGTCTTCATGCCTCACGCGTGGTGTGTTTGGGAAATGTGACACTCAGATAATTGATGCATGTGACCCTCTAAGAAAAGGCAAACAACTTAGTTTTTCGTCACTATGTTATACACAGAGCTTATGAATACGGGACTTCCAAGCTTATAATAGGCTCCGACTAAGAAGCAACTCAGCTGCTCATGATTATGAGTCATGCTGGGGACACGCGGTGCGCGGCTCTCGACATATGAGCGTCACGTGATCATGCCACCGAGCATGCTGGGACATTCTGCAACCGGCAGCTAAGAACATCCCAGAAGCCGTCTGAACTCAGTTCCAAGGCACGTGTGTATGTGTGTACATGTACAGTGCTCGGGTTAGCCGTGGCGAACAGTGCAGAGCAGAGTGGCGAGCCGAACAGTGCAGAGCAGAGTGGCGAGCCGAACATGTCCAGACTGGTCGCGCGTGCGGCTCGGAGCTTGTCCTTGGGACTTGTGCCGACAGGCCGGGACAAGAGCGCGCGCAGCTGGGTATCTTCAATTATAAAACAAAAGAAACTTCAATATATTGGATATATTTTTCATGAAAAACATAAATTATCATGCATTTTAAATGTATCTTCAGTTATACATATACATATTTATTCGAGTGTTTACGTAATAATATCATTTTTGCGGCTAAATAATTTTGAGACCACTATACCCCCTTCCGCACTATTTTCCCTTGTGCCTGTCCTGCCTAATTCATAAAACATTAAGTTGGCCTACTATATTTTTTTAAAAAACTAAATGTCTGTAACTTGGAGAAACTCTGTATCCTCAGGCTTCTTCACTAGTGTGGTTTTAGACTCCGGATTCCAAGAAGCTGGACGAAGGGAAGTGTTGGAGGTTAAACTGACAGTTTTGAAAGCAGTGCAAGGGTTGTCTTCCTAAACGGTCTGTATGCTTCCGCTACGTGAGCGCTGTTGTCGCCTGTAACGTGAGTAACGTAAACTGTTCAATACAAGTGAGATCACGTGGCTTCCTGAAGTGCAACTGGTGTTGGTGCCCCAGAATGCAATAGGGTATATTAGTATAACACCTTAGATAGCAGGTAACTATAAAGTGGGAATATATATTTATAACATGCGGCCAAACTCAACTGGAATATAATTATCATGCTATTGCTTGATGAAATATCTGTGTAAATTTACCAGCATGGGTGTTTACCAAAACGCCTTCAAAATACGAATTAAGTCTTTACCTGTACGGTGTGATAGCCACAGTGTAGCCGATACGGCCAACCTTATCTTCAATTAGAGCTTATCATCGTTATATTTGACCTTGAGCGGCAGTTGGGAGATAAATTCTGCGATATCTCAACACAGTGAGACATGCACTCGTGAGAAAACGGTTGTATGCGCGCAGCATTTGGGGTACAAACTTGGCCTATTAAACGTTAAAAAAATTATAAATCTATTATAGGTATTATAAATCAATTATTTGGATAAAATATTTAATATTGTCGCATAGTTCCTAGCCAGGTTTTTCAAACGAACCAAAAACAATACAATTGGAACTTTGGCAAGTGTATGCAGAAATCCTTCGCCACTGAGGGCTATGTTATCCCAATTTTATTTTGCTTGGGAAAAAACAAAAAGAAACAGACTTTTAAAAAAAATATGTAATAATTATTTAAACGAAAAATATATAAACTAAATACTACATAAGGATATCAGGTGTTTAAAAATATTCATTATAATATATGTGGAACTAAAAATACCAAATAAACCTCCAAACCTATCAGAATGCCAGTGTTATGGCACAAGGAAGGACACACTAGCCGGCGGGTCGGTCCACCGTGCACTCGCAGTTGTCAGCTGTGGAGGGCACAGCGCGGCAGGAAGAGAAAGTCGCCTAGATGTGCGCAGTGCGCAGCCGCGCGCTCTCACTGGCCAGGTCAACGACCCGTCGAGGCTACCCCCGCAGCACTACAGCACTACAACACTACAGCACTACTACACTACAGCACTGCAGCACTACAGCACTACAACACTACACTACAACACTGCAGCACTACAACACTACAACACTTCAGCACTACAGCACTATTACACTACAGCACTACAGCACTACAACACTACAGCACTACAGCACTACAACATTACAGCACTACAACACTACAGCACTACAGCACTACAACACTACAGCACTACAGCACTACAGCACTACAACACTACAGTACTACAACACTACAATTGCCAATGTGAACCTATCTAAAACAAATAACCGTTGTAATTAAATTAGAACTTTGATTAACCGAGGTAATGGGTAGAGAGGTCAGCACAAATAAGCGAAAATCACGGATAATCAAATTCAAATTTTTTTAGGTAATAAAATACAGTAAAATTTCGAAAGGGTTTTATACAAAACAAATGTATACGTATTACTGACACAATTTATTAATTTTTAAAAATATATATGAATGAAATTATTTGTAATGACCTAACAACACAGATTCAAAAAAAATTTTGAATTATGTTTACAATTTGATATGCATAGGTACGTGCGATTAAATATTGCGGGCTTGATCCACCCTCTAAAAAAAATATGTTTAATTTTTTTTTTAAATTGAGAACCCGGTTAACCGAATGCCCGGTTAAACGGGTCACGGTTAATCAAAGGATGTTACTGTATTCAATTCCAGTGATTAAGACGTAATATTCTGTAAACACTCGCAAGCCAACCTGTGTTTCTGCAGCAGTGTGTGCTCGAGGACGTAAGCGCTGGTGGTGGTGGGCCTGGGCGAGAAGGGGAGGGGGGTGTTCCATCGCTGAAGGCCGCTGCTACTCCCGGCCGCCAGCGAGCAGCGCTCCTAGCGGACACTCGCGCAGTCATCAGCCCAGCATCCTCGCGGTGGACACTCTTACTAGACCGAGAATTAAATGAGGTATTTAAAAAAGGAGGGGGAGGGGGTTGTCTGTAAAGTCGGTTTACGGACGATAATTTTACGTGATAACGTCATAAGAAAACATTCATGAAAAATTGCATACTTTTTGATTTTTAAATATTATAAACAGTTTTTTCAAATTTAATTTAAATAATTTGTTTAAATATAATCACGAACAATTAGTTAAAAAGCCCGTCTTAACCTGTTTGATATTATAGAAGATTTTCTCGCACGGTGGTTGGCCGGTTCTTGCACGCTCGGCTCAGGCGGAACGTGATAATTTTTCGTGCGTGCAGCCGGCGTTCATCGATTTATAAGACTTTATCACGTCAAAATAACACACATATAGGACTTTTATTTTTATTTTAAAGCAATATCGTCACCTGCTAGAGAACGCTGCCGACATATTTATTTCCAGGAATTGATTCAAGGAGTGCCAATACACACATCGTCTGCTAGAGGGCGCTGCCATTATTTTTTTTAGTAAACGATACAAGGGGCTCTAGTGTCACATTGTACACACAAGGTGAGTTGTCTGTGCAGTCAAAGGTGTATGTGTTCCAACCCAGAGGTCCGAGCTGTCATGGTTCGAATCACAGTAGTCCAATATATTTTGTATAAATAATTAAATATAATATGTCGATAAAGACCACAACAACATTGGCAGGCAATGGCACATCGACCTTACATGGATGAGGCATAGCGATGCTGGCACTCTAGGAACAAACAGCAGACACAAAGATGCTGTTATCTAATATGGCGGCCTCCAGCAGAACAAGAAAAACTAATATGGTGGTTGTGACATTATCCAATTTTGTAGTTTCCAGCCGACAAAAACAATATGGTGGATATGATGTCAGAATCAAAAAAATGTATTCGACTTCAGATCCAAGATGGCGGACATGATGTCAGAATTTAAGATGGCGACCGTAACTAAAAGTTAACGATGACATAATATGCATCTAATATGGCGGCCGTAATAAAAATGCAACATCAGGGACCAGGGAGTGACATTCGATTTCAGATGGTGTAAAATTTTAGAAAACAAAATGGCGGAAAAACAAAATTACTAGCGTAAATTCATCCAAAATGGCAGCCGTGAAGTCGTATTCCAAAATGGCGACCTTAACAAAAAGTGCAACGGTGTCGTCATCGTTCGAAATGGCCGCCGTGACATCAGAATCCAATAGGGTGGCGACAATCATTAGAGACCAGAAAAATTCGCGAATTCATTTCGCGATAGGCTAAAATACAAATAGTTATACCTCAGTGCTGCCTCTGCTATTGGGTCACAACTCACCTGGATGATTCTGGGCCAGTGTGAAACGCCCAACCAAAGCTTTATCGAATCACAGGCTGCTACGTTGGGACGTCTCACAAGACAGCAGCCAATGAGTGGGTGACATTTGACCGAGTGTACGTAGAACCTTTGAATATATATACTGTATAGAAGTCGCGAGTGGATAGGATTTACTCTACGTTTTTCAGAAGCGTATGATGAGCAGCTTGGGAACTTCACCGCTGCAGTGCGCTGTCGTAACGCCCTGTATCGTCTTAGTTGTTATTTACACGTTAGAGCGCAGCGCTGTCGCCTGCTGTCATACCCCGCACCCCTCATCCATCATTCACTGCAGCTCAACGTCGTTCAACGGGAGGGGGAAGGGGTGTTTGAAGAGTTCGACACTTGTCCGCTTGGGACCACCACAAGTCGATGCCCTAGAGATGGTGGCGATTGCGGCGGTGAATTAACCAACTACCTCAAAACCGTATTAGAAATTTTAACCTGGGCTGGCGACTTCTATACAGTATATATATTCAAAGGTAGAACTATGGAGTTCATCCTGGAGGTCATTGAACCCGCGAATTTTTCCGGTCCCCAACAATCATGGATGCTCACCCGGACCTACTCGTGACATTGAAGGGCTGACAGCGAGAGGACTGAGGACACTCGGAGGGACTCCGCTAGAGGCTAGACGCGGCGCCGAGTGACGTAACGCCGCGTTGTGAAAGCTGCCAGCGGCGCTGGACGCCAGGTCACGTGGTGCTCCCGAGAAAGTCGTTTCCTTCCTCCCCCCCCCCCCCCCCCTCCTGACGGAGCCGTCAAGGCAATGTCGTTTCGCAACCTCGCAGGTCACCGGGCGGTCCATGCCATCGCCGCGGTGCACAGATACCAACCACTGCCGCCAACAATAGCAAACAAGTTAGAATTATGCGTACGCTCTCGCTTCAGTGAAAACAAACAATGACACGTGTAGATTGACTATTTTTATTATTTCTATAAAACAGTCTTCTAAATAATACAGAGCATGGGCTAGAAGAAAGTGTCTTAATTTTTTTTAACATTAATCAGGCAATTTTAACTTTTGACGTGATAACGTCTTATAAATCGATGAACGCCGGCTGCACGCACGAAAGATTGTCACGTTCCGCCTGAGACGAGCGTGCAAGAGCCGGCCAACCAACGTGCGAGAAAATCTTATATAATATCAAACAGGTATGGCGGACTTTTTAAATAATTGTTTGTGTTTATATTTAAACAAATTATTTAAATTAAATTTGCAAAAACTGTAAATAAAATTTGAAAATTAAAAAGTATGAAATTTTTTATCAATGTTTTCTTATGACGTTATCACGTAAAATTGTCGTCCGTAAACCGACTTTACAGACATCCCCCTTTTATATTTATATTTTATATCTACCGGTAATACGACTGCTCGACGTGTCTATAAGAATCAGTACAAATGAAATGGGTGACCGAGCTTTGTCAGAACTGTGGCATCATTGTTGGTGAATGGAAACTTTCGCTGGGTCAGCGACCTCCAGGATTGGCTGCACAGTCCTTCGTGTGCTTAGGAAATACCACCTGTTCATTGGCTGCTGACTTGTGAGGAGTCTCGCCTGGTTTGCCCGTGATTCGCTACTTGTTTGGTCGATGGTTTCTCGTTGGCCCAGAGTCCTCCGGAGGACCTAGAGGTAGGGACTGGAAAAATTCGCGTTTTCGATGACCTTCAGGATAGACTACACGGTCCTCAGTATACTCGGGAAAATAACGCCTATTCATTGGCTGCTGACTTGTGAGTCGTCTCAACTAGTTTGCCTGTGATACGATACTTATTTGGTTGAGTGTTTCCCATTGGCCCAGAGTCGTCCGGATGAACAGTGAACCAATAACAAAAGCATCTTAAAGGTATATGTATTTGAATTTTAGCGTATCGCGAAATGCATCCGCGAATTTTTCCTGTCTCTACCTAGAGGCAATAGCAGAAGTAGCACAGAGGTCTAAGTATGTGTAATCTAGTCTTATCGCGTGGATGTCCCCACAGCAAGGCCAGAGACTGAGGAGCTAGCCTGCAGTCTGCAGTCTGGCCTGACCCACCTTGAGCAGCTGTGCTCTAGTCAGTCCCCAGTCAGAGCACACGATCCTGCATGCTTGAAGCCCCGCATGATCAGCGTGCAGGCTTCAACCTGCGACGCACTGTCATAGAGACAACATGGCAAACTGATAAGAAATACGCGAGACAAGTGATGCCAGCGAACCTGGCGGCGTGAAGCGTACCTACGTTTTTAAGTGCATGGAACCAGTTAATATAATACATGAAACACACATACCAAGTTCGAATGAAAGACACACTTACACATGTGAAAACTGGCATGAAATATAGACTGTACTTGGAAACACAATTGCTCCAGTGTGTTTGTGTGTATGAGGGCTGTAATATTGAGGAAATACACAAATGTTGCCCACTAAGGATGACATAATATTTCCAAAATTAAATCTTTGTAACCTTATGTAGCTGAATTGCTGTTATTTTCTAATTTATATTTCGCGCGCCGAAAACAACGTGTTTTGAGTTCATGTAGTCTGCATAGTTTTTTTTTTTTTTTTTTTTGAAACGGACCTTGGAGAGGGGAGAGGGAATAACGTATTACGAGAAGAAAAGGTCTCTGTGATTCATTATTCACACAGCTAGTAAACACTCCAAATTAAATAATAATGTATATCTAATTTTCACAATACACCAAACCGTTGTCTACAAAATACTGAGTAAACTATATAAATATCTCGTCTTTATTAGTGGCGAAGTTAAGGCGATATACCTCACACTCAATCCCTTAAAAATATTCTTTATCATAGACGTTTTCAAAACAAGCGTTAATGCTAAATAAATGCTCCAATAAAAAAGCTAAATAGAAAACTAATTTAATATGCAACTTGAAAGTAGGCATATTGAAATGTAAATAACTGGTTAAAAGTCTTTCATAGAAGATGATAATATGAAATAGTTTTACATTAGATTTGGGTATTAATTAATAGAAGTCAATGAATAAACTAACTGTTTATATGTAGTACCAGTTTATAGTGTCCAGTGTGTAGTGTCTAGCGACTAGGTTTGATCGCAAGAGCACTGTCACGACAGTGAGGTTATGTTATAACAAACACACAGTTGGCCCGATGAGAGTATTGTAATAGTAGCTAACTAGTTGTTATCGGTATTTTCAAAGAACATCAAACAACAAATCACGTAAGTTTGTTTGTCTCGCTGTCAACTTGGGCGCGGAAGACAAACTTACCGCGACCGTTATTCTCCGTGGCGTCCGACACACACACGACGCAACGCGCAAACAACGCAAGAAAATCACGGTTCAGTTAAAAGTGCTTTTTCTTTCAAAATGAGAAAATTTAGAAAAAGTGAAAACGTGATTTATACACTAAAAACAATACGTGGCCTTCTATGCACACGATGTCAACGTTTTTAAAAGTTTTCGGAATTTCACTTCAACAATGGCAGGCGGAAACTTTAATCCGAAACGCAAGAAGTTGAAATTTGGCCAATGCTTGCGCCGCGTTTTTGCGTCTTGCGTAGTTTATAAACGGGTGCCTATTTGAAATAATCGTTATTGAACTTTTTACGTCTTGTGTTTCTTGCATAGTTTATACATGTTTTGACATCGTCTGATTATGGCTTGTTTTTCTGTGTTTGTGTATTCATATTTCTGGTAATTTATTGTGGTTTCTCTATCACATACAGTGAAAACCAGCAATGGCGCATGTACATAAAAATACTTTAATTCGCAAAATGTCGCATCAAGTTGTACGCACGATTCAGTTTCAATGGGTTACGTGTTTGAAATTCCGGTGCAATAATGTGTCAAAATACAATTAAAAAATTGATGATTTTAACAAAAGCGTGTGTCTGTTGGCTTACCGTTTGTAAACAAAAGCACTCGCAATTTTAAACATCCGATGAGTTTGACAGTTTCAATTGCCTTCGTAGTAAACATTTTTTTTTGCTCAGATAAGTATCAGAGCTTGTGTGTGTGTGTGTGTATGACCAGGAGGAGAAGGGGGGGGGGGGGGTTTGTCACTGTATCTGCTGGAGTCTAGTCGCTGGTTATCTGCGAACAAAATCCTGGCCTACCGCTACACACTATCAGGATCAAATTAACGTATCGCCTTGCTCGCTTTTCGATAGTGTTTATTGATTTGTAAAATAAGATTAGCGTTACGTTCCAGACTATATCCATGAATTGCAAACAACTCAAATTCCTTTTCAAACCTTTTTTTAATCCACATCCTACCTTTGAATATATATACTGTATATATATTCAAAGATCCTACATAATGAAGAGATTTACATTCATTACAAAAAAATTATGTCATCAGAAATCGACGCAGTAGCTCGTGGTTTCAAAACGTCAAAGGCTATTTAATAACATTTTGAAATCACAAAAATATATCCAGCTTTTTTTTTTACTTTCTAAATAATATTTTAAGTGATGAATGTTTTTTTTTTTTCACTTAAAGTCACTCTTACATTTATAACAATCTTCCGGATCGCGACGAAAAATAACATATTACTAAAAGATTTGTTTTCTAAAATTGGGAATAAAATGTTGGGGGGAAAATGTATACTCGTAGTCATAAATAAATCATTTTTTGAAAATTTCGATGACTAAACTACAAAACAGATTTGTAACCTACATCCTGAAGAGAAAGTGCAAGCCAAATGTGTAAAGAACAGAAGCTGCGACTCCAGGAGACAGACGCTGGCGTGAGGACGAGTGGACGTGTGGCCGACCGCAGCGCACCTGGCGGCGGAGTGACGTCACGGGTCGTCGACCGGCCGTGGGGCCCGCGCAGGGGCGCAGTCCGGGTGCTTTCCTTCTAGATATAGTACTTTTACAAGTTTGTTAGTACTATAGTACTTTTACGCTCAGATCTGGTACTTTTTTCTTTGATATTATAATATTACAGTAACTTGTTTTATTATTAAGCGTAATTATTTTTAAAAACTATGGAATGTATGTGTGTGTGGTGTGATATTTAGGTTCGAGCATTGCAATGTCATAATAACTTCCTAAATTGTTAAAACCATAACAAATTATAATTTAGTACTTTTTTTTTAAAATCTAGTACTTTTTTCTCGCCTAAGTTGGTACGAAATATATTTTCCTTGTGGACCCCCTGCGCAGTCCGGCTCGCGTCTCCTCACGAGCAGCAGTGGCTCTGCTTCAAGTCGTGATTTTATATTTATATCAATCACTGATCAACTTTTAGATTTTGCCAATTGTTTAACTTTCACTAAATGAAAAATATATACAGCACATACGTTTTGCATAATTAGCTGCCAAAGTTACATTTTTTAACATTTTTGGGTTGTACGAATAAGGATAATTTAATTTATTGGAAGAATGAAACTTTTTAGGTTTAACTGCAATGCCACTTCATGATATGGCTTGCATTTCTATCACAAAAAACTCATTTCATGTTTCTTGGCTGTCAAAATCGTTTTAAAATAAAATGTCTTCTCTGTGGAGAGGAGGGATTGACAGGAGCTCAGTAACAGCGCAATCAAGTCTAGCTTGCAGGTCAGTGACCTCTCTGCCAGCACTGGGCTAGCATGCTATCGTTCGAGGCGATGACTCATCAGTGCAGCGCTTAGTGGAGAGGGGGGGGGGGAAACATTGAGCTCCCCAATCCTCGTTATTAGGCCAGCATTAGTACAGCGACGCTAGTGCTGAATTTTCCGCTCCTCTGGAAACTAAAAAAAATCTTTAAAATTAATTGTTAGAATTGTGAACATTTGTGTAGACATTTCCGAAAATGTTAGTGTGTTGTTTAGAATATTATTGTGTACTTAATGGTTTGGTTTTATCGTAAAAGTGGATTACTGTAATGTTTGATTTTTTTTTTTTTCAATTTTTTTCACTTATTTATACATGTCCTTGTCGACACACTGTAACAAGGCTTGACTACAGTGTATTTTAATGCATAAGAGTTTATAAAAAATATTTTTTTAGGTACCTATTTGTTTTTGTTTTTTTTAATGAAATGTTTGTGAAATCTTTAGATTGTAGTTTTGCGTTATTAACAACATAGCAATATAAATAGTTATTCTTTTACGTAATTGGTTTACTTCAACGACAGCAAATTTTTAATGAAAGCTACGAGTATCTGCCTGAATACAAGATGGCGAAGAGACTCTGAGGCGTCCTTGCAGCTCGCGGGCGAAGTGAAAGCACAGACAGCACAATGCATCCTTGGGAGCCGAGATGTGGGTCAGACACTTCAGCCCTGGGTTCGACTGCTCCACCTGCGATCGGGGGAAAGTGTCACGACTGCACAACTACCAACAACAAACAGGAGTAGCGCTTCTGTATACATAGTTCGCTGTTTCTAGTCGACAACAATGAGAATGTTACTGGAGCATCGCTGGACCGAAAGAGTTTGGATAAACAAAAGCATGCCATTCAACCATTTACAGAGATACTGTAGTCAAAACACTCAAAACCAATATGTCAAATAGGCCCTAAGGAAAACAAAACAGTTTTATGTGTTCGTCTTTTAGTTTTATTTTTGAAGTGAAACAATTTTCAAACCTTACGAAAATTCCGATCACATGAGGGGATTAGTTAGGAACGTGGAGGAGGGGGGGGGGAACCCGCAGAGGAGGAGAGTGCGTCAGCGGCGACGCCACTCCAACACATGCACTAGCGGTCGAATGGGAACATGACAAGAGGGAGGGGTAGGTACGTAGCGTAGCTGCTGTATGCTAGTTGTAACGGCCGGAAGGGGAGACGGCAGGGGAGAGTAGAAATGACGCAGCAGTCAGGCCACGGAACTCTCGTAATGCTTCTTGTGTTTGTTTACTGCTCAGTTTTCGAAACGGCTATTAGAAAGACGCCATCCTTTTTTTTTTTTTTAATTTACGGTATCTACAATTTATTTATACGAGTAAAAAAGTTATTGATTTGTACATTTAACTTTATAATATCATTCATTTATATGTAAATAGTGTGATTAAAAATGTAAAAAAATACGTAGAGACTTATGATGTTAGCTTCATAAGAGTAATTTATTGCTGGTATGTGAACACTGTGATTTGAAATGTCAAAAGGATTTATGTATAGACTTCAGATAGAATTTATAAATGTAATTTAAGTTCGATTTGAGTGTTTTTTTGTGTTCTTTAATTTATTTAACTGTAGATCGTGATTAAGCATCATGCCTAAAAATAAAATAAAGATCTTAGCGGCAGATGAGTAGTTTTATCAAAGTCAGCGTGGGAATAAACCGCCAAAAGAGCCGCTAAAAAGTGCCGGTGAAGGAATGCCAGAGTAAAGCGTGCGGAAGAATGTTTTTTTTTATTGATATCATACCCGCATCCTTACTTTCCTCAATTATTATCTCATGTTCAATAAAAAATACTATATAATAACTTATCTCTGTCTATACCTAATAAGCAAGAAGCTTCGCTTCTGTCGCTGCGCGCAGACGCTGAAGCCCAACACGGGCCATGTCGGCATGTCGGCATGTCGGCATGTGCCGTGGCTTGTCACGAGGACAGGTGGCAGCACTGTCTGCGGCGACACGACATCTCCTACAAGCGAGGCGTCAAACACCAAGCCAACTAACTTGTCGCACTAGTCATCACTGAGTATTTTTTTTTCAGTTTTGTGGAAAGCTGTAGTTAGGTACGTGACAATGACGAGGCGACCAGGAGCAGGGGAGGGGGGATGTGCGTCCCGCGCGTGTGACGTCATGCCGGGCGCAGCTGCGCGGATTGACTCATCGCGCGCCTCGGGGGGGGGGGGGGGGAGGGGGGGGGGAGGAAGGGGTGAGGCGCCCCTGCCGGCCCAGGGGTTGGCGGGACTGGCGAGACCACGCGCAAATGCTACAACTAACGATCTTATATTCATTGGCAATGTCCGAACTCTGCGGTACTTAATGACATCCTTACAACTTAAGTCGTTAACTCTTCGGAAAAAAAAAATTGTTGGCTACCTTAATTTTTTTTTTGTCGTTCGTTGCTTGGATAATTCATTATAAATGATTCAAATTATCTTATTTTTCAGTACGGAACAACCAAAATACTATGTTAAGATGCTTTATATTTTATTTCAAAACGTATAAACTGCATAGCCACAAAGTATGAGCGTTGAAAATCATAACCTCAGTTTCAATTGCAAGCACGAGAACACGCCTGCACATGTGGACGTGGCAACCATGCTTATTTCATTGCTACCAAGATTATTCATCATTGTCGAAAAATTTTATAACTTACAATAGTTTGCAAATATAATCAATACGCCACTCCATGAATACACTATTCCGTAAATTATGAATGTTTGTAATAATTACTTTTTTTATGTCATTATGTTTAAGAAATTTCAATGTTTTATTTATATTTAAAACTTAATTTTTGATGTTGGCATTTCTGTACCGCAGAGTTATTGTGTCTATTCAGTTGCACCCCCTGGTAGCCACGTGACACCGAGAGCCAGCTGCGCTCCCATTGGGTCGCCGGTGTGTGACGTAACCCTCGCGTCATGTTCCAGCAGCAGGTACACACGGGGCCAGTCGTGCTCTAGGCACAGGGAGGGGGGAAGTGGCTCACTGAGGAATATCCCAGGATAAACAACACCCAGCTCACAAACACTCAAGCCAATAATAATAAAGCCACAAAATATCTAAAAAAAAAAAGGGGGGGGGGGGGGGTTGACTGCAAAGTCTGTTTACGGGCGATAATTTTACGTGATAACGTCATAAGAAAACATTGATGAAAAATTGCATACTTTTTAATTTACAAATATTATTTATTGTTTTTGCAAATTTAATTTAAATAATTTGTTTAATTATAATCACGAACAATTAGTCGTAGAAATAAACTGAAATCAAATCAATGTCAATAAATTGTTAATTTGAAATGACGAAATTGGACAAATAAACAAAAAAAAATTAAATTGCTGCTTTTAAAAAGCCCGCCTTAACCTGTCTGATATTATAGAAGATTTTCTCGCACAGTGGTTGGCCGGTTCTTGCACGCTCGTCTCAGGCGGAACGTGACAATGAGTCATGCTTTTTCGTGCGTGCAGCCGGTGTTCATCGATTTATAAGACGTTATCACGTCAAAAACTACACCCTGCGCAGCTACTTCCGCCCACAAATTAAATAATATCAACACATAAAATTTAAAGTCATCCAAAATATTTTCACGCCAAATCAATTATGATTTTCATTTCAGTCGTATAATGTGGTATAATGTGGCGGTTTACTTGTTACCACTCGTCCTTGTTTCTAACTGGCTGCGGGTCATCAGGGCGTGTCGCACCACTGTCCTGTGGGGATCCTGACGCAGGACTGCCTGATCCTCGAACTGGTTGCATGGTCGGAGGCGGTGGTCGCCACAGAAGGCAGAACTCCTAGGGATGGCAACGATGTATCGATATATCGGAATTATCTATATTTCAGGTTCAAAATTCAGATAATTTTGTATCGATACCATACTGCCGATATTTTATCCCGTTAAGGGGCCCGCCTCGTCAGGGGTGTATGTGTGTTAGTGAGGCGGGATGATAAGCGCGACGCTCGATGGTATTTCTAGCGCGGTATCGCCTCTAAGCGCAAGGCTCTGAACTGGCGCGCAGTCTTCTCGTCGTCAATTGATAACTGTGAAATTTGTGCGGTGACCGTATTTTTATATTACGGGGAAATGAAGATAAAGTTGTAATGCAAGCCCCTTAAGTGCTTTCAAGATCCTGTACCACTTGTTTTACACCTAAAAATTACTCTGAAAACATGCGTTTAAGCCATTTTTTAGCAAAATAAAATGTAATAGAATAAAGGCTTAGATAACTAAAGAATAACTTATTTTAGATTTGAAAAAAAAAATTGGAATGGATTGATACTAGTTTCAGTGAATTATAATTAAATTAACCAATAGCATGTTTTACACTTACTTTCAAAATCAAATACATGTTGTAATTTATTCAATTCTTTTACTATTAATTATTCTTTTTTCTACATGTTTGTTAGATTTTTTTTTCGCTCAACATCTTCAGAAGTCTATAACAATAACAATTCATTAAAAAATACTTAAAAATAAAAATGGAGAAAAATATCTAAACGTATAAGTAGAGAAGTTATCTATATATATAAAAATGAAACCCGTTTTCCTTGGTCACGGCACACGCGTGAACGGCTGGACCGATTTCACTAATTTTTTTTTTGTTGTGTTTGTTATTGTCACGAGAAGGTTCTTATGAAAGAAAAAATTTAACGGAAAATTAGAAAATTTAAGAATACTGAACCATATACCATATATAAAATTATTTCCAAACTAACTCAACACTTTGTACAATATTTTTAAAGTAACCTTATGACATTCAGCTTTAAGCGTTTACAGTTTCCAGTGCGGCTTGCATTTGCAATGTCAATAAATAAATCGCAAGGGCAGTCGCTAAGTGTATGTGGCATCAACCTAGAAAATCCATGTTTTTCACATGGCCAATTATATGTCGCCTGTTCCCGTGTCGGAAAACCATCAACATTATTTATTTACGCGCCAGAACATAAAACTAAAAATATTGTTTATCAAAAAGCATTAGAGTAGAGAGAAGCAGTGAGGGGTACAGAGACTATTAGTTGATTTATAGAGCGCGCGTGGTATTGAGCTCATTGTTTACTTAAAAATGCCAAGTTGTTCAATAGCAATTTGTAAAAACATTAGTGGAATTATTGAATCCTATGGAATAAACACTATTTTGACAATATATATTTTGTTTTTTATTTAATTAAATTAGTAAGGTCCTTTTCAGTTATAGTGATTCAAATTGAATAGGTACTCATACCTAAGATAGGTCAGCTATACAAAATAAAGTAGTGCATCATTGCTACGCTAAGGCGGTACGAAGTTCGCCGGGTCAGCTAGTGATTAATAAAAAATATTAAAAAAATAGCTGTACATATTGACTTTTGCTTAAAAAAAAGCTAAAAATGTATTACGTATTTCCTTTATATTAGTTTAGACGAATCAAGAACTCAATATAACGTTTACTTAAAAAATTATTTCATAACATGAGTAAAACGTTGTTTATCATAATAGGCCGATATATCGATATTTTCAGGCCGATATGTTGTCGGTATCGATATAACTCAAGCGATACATCGAAAGACCATACACGGAGTGCTGAACAGTTCTGCCAACCCGACCACTCCAGTAACGAAGTCCTCGCGCGCTGCGCCGTGGACTCGCTGCGGTCGAATGGGGCGGCGCTGAGCTGGCGGGGTATAGGGAGGGAGGGGGGTGGATCGATATGGCCTGCGCGCAGGGGTGGGGGTGTCTGAGGGAGGGACAAGCACGTGTTTGCCCCCTGACCCCTCCCCGCCCTCCCACCGTGCTGGGCTGGAATATTCCATCACTCCATCGGGCGCCTTCTGGAAGAGACGACTGACACTTGCAAGTAGAGACCGGAATAATTCGCGGCTTCATTTCGAGATACGCTAAAATTCAAATACGCATACCTCTAAGCTGCTTTTGTTATTGGCTCACTGTTCATCCGGACGACTCTGGGCCGATGGGAAACACTCAACCAAAGAAGTATCGTATCTCAGGCAAACCAGTTGAGACGACTCACAAGTCAGCAGGCAATGAATAGCCGTTATTTTCCCACTTTGAAGGTCATCGAAAACCATAGGCGTGCCCAAACATTTCCATTAGGGGGGCCGTGCTAAATTTTTAAATCAGAAGCCGAATTTATAATGTTAAATAGCCTAAATACATTCACTCATTGCCGTGTTTATATTTTTGTGCAGTATCAAAAAGATATGTTTACTAGTTAATATTTATATCAGTATAATTTTAAAAATCTTGAAAATATGTTTTTTTTTTTTCATAGACAATGTTTAAAGGGTACTTTCACATTTCCCCCCCTCGAATTTTCCAATAGCTTGGTCGAGATCCACCTTGAAATGAACTTCTTTTTAGTGAATGCAAACACAGCAATTCAGACAACATAACTTTAACAAACTTCTTAATTTTTTTTTTGGCTTGGCCATTTTACATTTTAAGGGACCTCGTGTTTTAAATAAACTAAGGCGTCTGTATTTACAGAACGATAAAATGTTGAAAAATATTGTTAATTAGCACGCTGCAACACTGAAAAACAGTTTGAGCGTCACAGTGCCAGGAATATACGAATATTAACGAACGCATTAGAGAAAATGCCGATCTGATTGATTACATTAGGGGGGGGCCATGGCCCACCTGCCCCCCCCCCCCCCCCCGTAGGCACGCCTATGTCGAAAACGCGAATTTTTCCAGTCCCTAATTATTACTCGCTACCTAGAACCTACTCTCTTTTACATTTGAATAGTATTAGCAATAAAGAGAAACCCACGCGCCCCGAGCTAACAGGAATGACGGCTCGAACCCGGTGGGGTCGTGCGATTAAAATTGGCAATGAATGGAACCTTCCTCCACGGAAGCCACTGCAGACTGACCTCACAACAATAATTCCAAGGCAGATATTACATCAGCCAGTATGATGTCATAGCAACCATCTTGTTTGTGTCTGCTGAAGGCCGCTTTCTTGGATCCGACATATTGTTTTCTTCTGCTAGAGGGCACTGCTGCCATATTAGTTTAATTTTTCTCCACTAGAGTGCAGTATTATTTACTACCATGGCATCCCTCATCTTGTGGCCGTCTTGGCCAATATCTTGAAAATCTGTCATTATTAAGCTAGAAATTCGGAAAAAATCTCCAAAATTCATTTAAAAAAAACTTGTTAATCTACTGATTGATTCCATCGATTTGCATCCTTGGTTCGATCATTTTTCAATACCTAAAAAGTTGATTTTAGGTAAAAAATATTACTTTATTAAAATTACTAAAAACAATTATAGGTTCGAGAAATAAAACCACAAAACTACCAATAAATATTATTAGATAATTTCTGCAAGAATAAAAGCAAAGAAATTACTAACTTTTCTTGATATATACGTCTGCTACCCACAAATTAAAGCGAGGTGGGAAGCCCCACCACATGACAAGGATCGTCCATTTCTTCGTTTGATAATACTCTCCACCAAGTACGTATCGGGATACATCGTAGGCTGAATCTCTTCGGCACAGAAGCCACCGCGAATAGACTTGTGGGCCAAATCTTCGAGGAAGTAGGTCATAGGCTACGATTTCCGAGCGATATTTTATCAAAACTTATAAATATATTAATAAGACCTAGATCCTGAACCCGAAGAAATCTGATTACAATGTAGATCCTGATATAATTCGCGACAAAACTAAACTTGTTTGGTTTTATGCTGTGTGGTTGGTAGTGTGAGAATCATTAGTGAGATTTCAGAGGAAACATTGAGGAATTATGTTTCAGCCGGGAGTGGAATCTCTGTTTGCCCGACACATGTTGTGACCGAAGATGGCGGGCGGCGGGCGGAAGTGAGTCACGGGCACGCGCGGCGGGTGCTAATTATAGCCACACCCCCTCCCCCCGGGCCAATCACGGCGAGCTGCGTGGGCGTGCCACCTTGCTGCGGCTTCTCTCTGGACCAGCTGGGGCGCCGAAGTCAGCGGCCAGTGTCTGAGGGTCGCTCAGCAGGCGGCGCCGAGGTCTAACATGGACGTGACCTTGGGATTCCCGCGTGGTGACAGACTCTGCCTTCTGCCCCGCGCCCACTTGCTCCTGTCTCACTGGTCGGGCCGGGCAAACACTGCAATCCGCATTTCAAATACTGTCCATTGGTTACCAAACAGCATTTCTCAGGACAAGTAGTACTCAAAAAAAAAAACATTTTCGGTTTTAATTTTATTTTTTTACTAGAACACCATTTTTAGGAAATTGACATTTTTTAAACATGGATAACAAACGGCAGGTAGAGAAGAATGAGGTGTGTTAGCTGGGTTCAAAGAAGTAGGGTGGCAGATTTTCTGTTAAAACTGCAGAAAAAGAAAAAAAATTCCAAACTTTTGAAAACTCTCGGAGACGCCACTGCCACGCCTGTAACTAGGGAGGAAAAAAAAAAACTTACACGAATTGATAATATCAACTTATAAAACAACAAAAAAATAAAATCTTTAGAACTAAAAACGGTATATATATATATATATATATATATATATATATATATATATATATATACACACACAAAAACAAAATACGCCACCTTAGATTGAGCAGTTTTGAAAAGTCTTCAAATTCTCAATTATGTAACCAACAATACCGTTCATATTGGTTTGATGGCGTCAACAAAATGCAATGGCCGTTGACAGAGGACGAAGAAAGCATCTTCATCAACAATGCAGCAGCCGTTGCCATGGAGATTATAGCATAAACGTGGTTGAAAATCGCTAAAAAGAATACTAAAAAAGCTTTGTTCGAGTTGCAAACGGACCACTGAAGGATTCGCCTCAGACGTATATTTAAATGAAGGCTTGATGTTGTCGACATGGAGACGTAGAGGGAAGTGACGTAATGTACCAGAGAAGACTGACCAGCACAAGGCCATGTCCGCCTCGACACACTGCAACAAGGATCGACCTTGGAAACTCACTTGCCAGGCAGGGCTTCGTACCATTTAGTGTCTGGTGGGAGAGGAGTGGCCAGGACACTCAGCAACCAATCCAGTTCCAGCAACAGAATGGTCTGAATACCACAGTGTCATGGGTTGTAGGAGGGGTTTTTATTTCACAGATCATTTCTTCTTGAGATTACGACATCGACACCTTTGTACAACTGACTGGGATACGGCGGTGTGACTGTCTCTACTTGTTACCGCTCTGTGAAGTAGTGCCAAAGTCTACGTATCCTTCCACCACTTTTGTTCTGTCAATAAGCACAGACCTTGCTCCCCTTCGCGGCTGGGTTTACAAGCACCTCGCTGATGGAATAATCGTTACTGTTTATCAATAACGCTCGCCGCTTATTGCAGGGTTTTCTTTTCTCTCGTAGCATAAACACACGTTTTTATACTCATTAAAATTAATCAAATACTTTCCTACCTAAAAATTAATTGTTATTTTTTTTTCATATCCATTATATTAATTTGGGTTTTTATTTTTTTGTAATTTCTGATTTTTTAAAATATTTTACGATATTTATTTTTCTCTTGTACTATATGTATATATACTAACAACAAGGCACGTGGCATTAAGAGACTAGTAGCACCCGCCACGAGTGTGCTTTGTGAGTGTTAATTTTCCTGAAAAACTAAGTGTGATTGTGATACTCCCACGCCAAGACATTGCCCAGACTTGGCTCGGTGAACAATGTGCGGCGATGGTCCTGTCACGTGGTGTAACATGTTGTCACATGGTGTCACGTGGTGTCACTTGGTGTCACGTGGTGTCAGTGCACGGCTGGGGCCAGGCTCCCGGAGAGAACTAGTTGCGCGATGCGCCCGTGAAAGTCGCTTTCTCCGCCTGCGCGGTGTGTGGCTTGCAGTGCCCCACAGTCCTGCTAGTGCTCCGCAGTCCTGCTAGTGCTCCGCAGTCCTGCTAGTGCTCCGCAGTCCTGCTAGTGTTCCACAGTCCTGCTAGTGCTCCGCAGTCCTGCTAGTTCTCCGCAGTCGCGCTAGTGCTCCGCAGTCCTGCTAGTGCTCCGCAGTCCTGCTAGTGTTCCACAGTCCTGCTAGTGCTCCGCAGTCCTGCTAGTTCTCCGCAGTCGCGCTAGTGCTCCGCAGTCCTGCTAGTGCTCCGCAGTCGCGCTAGTGCTAGTGCGAGTCCACATCACGTGCCCATAACGCTTGGGCGAGGAGTGGGGGGGGGGGGGGGGCAGGGGGTGACTGGCAGAGGGCACTGTAACACATCAATAAACAAACATTGTAGCGACTAAACAATATTTTATCAATATGGAGTTTTGTTAAATGTTTATGCGGGGGTGAAATAAAATTAGTTTTGTCTACAAACCTCATATATTTTGAAACCGATTCCAAGGCATTATAAAGTCGTACACTAATGTTGGGATTGATTATGTCTCCAAAAATACTTTTGACAAAGTCTATATTGTGTCTGCATCGCGACAAGACAGAAAATAACCACGTCCCTTCGAACTAAATTCTACCAAACGTAGAAACAAAAAAAAGTAGAATACAGTCAATTTTTGACACATATATTCTCCCTAAATATTTTCTGTAAGTCAACTTTATATGCTCACTGTCAGTAGATACCAAAATAATTCGTGGATTGATTTCGCGAGCGGCAACAATGCTTTTGCATCTGTGTGCATGGCCTTGCTTATCTCGAGTCCTAGCGCGTGACGTCATGAGGTTCAACAGTGGTTCGCAGCCCACCTCAGCCTCTCTGCACATGCCACATCAAACAAGGGCTTACCAGGGCTCGCGTCGCGGACTCCCCAGATCCACCCACTTCACCTTCTCCCAAACATTCCATGTGCAGCGCACGCGCACGCGAGTTGAGCAATAAAGCTGCAGTTTCCTTTTTTAGTTTTACCTTCTCAAACTACCTACCGTTACTTCTGGTGTATGACAACTTCATGGACACACGCCATTGCTGGTACAATCCTCGAGAACGGTACAACAGAAATGTGTACACACAGCCATTATCAGGAGATGTCATCAGCTGTTGGCATCAGCTAATATTGGCTTGTTCTCCGTTGTGTTTACATACTCATTTGTTTATAATCTTGAGGTTTTTCTATGACATGTGTTGCAAACCAGCAATGAAGTCCATCCCCCCATTGCAAGGCCGTGAGGTTAGAATGGCTGACTTCCAATCAGTAGCGGATCCAGAGGGGGGACTAAGGGGCTCAAGCCCCACCCCCCCCAAAAGCATCTGGGTTCACTATTGTTTTAGTGTTTGCCTTGATAAAGCCTAGCCTCAGCTGGGTCAAGCCCCTCCCAAACCAAAATCCTGGATCCCCCACTGCTTCCAATCCAAATCTTTCAACGCACGATTGTTATTTCCGAAGCACACAGGATGAGGTCGGCGCTGCACGACCCACTCCGCCAGCTCGCTGGACTATCGAGAACTATCGATACCCGTCCGAGGCCAGGGTACGCTGCGGGTATCGATCTCCAACCCTTCGACCCGGCTTGAGATCGAGGTCACCGGGCCTGACTAGCGCGTGTCATCCTTGGAGCGCAGTGTTCACTCTCTCTCTTCCCAACACACGACTTCTGCCGCTAGCGCTGTCATTGTTTCGTTGCGCCCTGTTGCCAGATGTATGTCATAGACCACAACTTTGTCATGTTTCAGAAACATTACGTTTCTGGAAGTTCATTAAACAGTTTTTTTTTTAAAACAAATCTGGATTATTGTACTCTGTAAGGGGAAATTTAAAAATATGTTTTGGGAAATATTGCATGTTTTTGTTATATATAATCAAAAGCATAATGCAATTTATTACTTCTTAGGAGACAGAACCGAAAGTTTCCAATTTTGTTTTAAATGCCTTTGCCAACAAACACTTTACAATTTAATATCAACATGTTTAATGTATTGCCTGAAATTAATAGTGAATGGATGCTGCAAATAGATTCGTTTAGTATTGAAATATTCGTTTCAGAATGATTATAACTGTACTGATTCTGTCAATATAAACTATTTTATTATCTTAAAAAGATCTAACAATATTAGAATTTAAAAAAAAACTTAAAACTTAATATAATTTACGAAGGCATACAGAATAGATTTGTTAGTGTAAACAAGCCACATTATTACTTAATTAGTGAATCGCGACTAATCTGTGTCGCCGAGCGGTATCACTGGCAACTGAGTGAGACGCACTTGGAGACTTCAACTCGCGATTCACTGACCGTCGGGCTGAACTCTAGGTCCTGGCCATACCCGAGGGATGTGAACTGTTCCTTGAGTGCCGCTGGTGGAGATGAAACTAAATTTAAAATTTACTATCCAGAGCAAAGTTATTTACATATGCGACCAGAGAAACGAAAACCCTACTTAAATATTAGAGAAATTTCATAATAAATTGAATTGTCTGGCCATAAATTGATTTTTCATCTTTTTCCAGGAATTATAGCAACAATTTTATTTTAGGTAAAATTTTTAAAGATCTTTGTATAATGGTTTTGTGAAATATAGGAATTGGTACGTTTATATTCTGTATGAGCCAAGTACGATAATTACGAGTTGTGTACTCTAACTGAATTTCACTTGTATACATACTCGTTATTAAGTTATTACAGCTCTAATATCATGTTTATTTTTTGGTGCAAAGAGAACGCAGTTCAAGTGCATAATGAATTGCATGCATTACGGGCTGTCACCAGTTTCTAAAGTGAATTTTTCACGTCTAGCCATGACCTGTGGCTGGGGTCATGTAGTTTCGCGAAATAATTTCATCGCTCATCAGACTGCAGTAAGGTATACCAGCGCTAGCGACTGTTCCCTCGTGCTTGGCGGCCGTCTGCCCTGTTTGACCGGGCCGTTCGGGCAGCTCGCTTCCGCGCTGGATGGCTGTGATTGGTGTGCTGACAGCAAACATGCGCCTGAAATAAACCCAGCCAACCACGAAACACAGACTATGCTAATAAGTAGAGACCGGAAAAATTCGCGGGTTCAATGGCCTACAGGATGAACTCCATAGACCTACGTACACTCGGTCAAATGCCACCCACCCATTGGCTGCTGTCTTGTGAGACGTCCCAACGTAGCAGCCTGTGATTCGTATAAAGCTTTGGTCGGGCGTTTCTCATTGGCCCAGAGTCATCCAGGTGAGTTGTGAACCAATAGCAGAGGCAGCTTTGAGGTATAACTATTTGTATTTTAGCTTATCGCGAAATGAATTCGCGAATTTTTCCGGTCTCTACTAATAAGTATGGGCATGCAGATTTCGCGAAAAGATTTCGAGACTAGCTGAAAGTTAAAACACTGTAGAATCGTCTGTGTTTCGTGACTGGGTGAGTTTCTCCCAGATACATATCGATTGTAACAACATCAATCACAGTGATTCAGTGCGGAAGCAAACGCGTCCTGAATGGCTCGGTCAAATATGGCAACGACTTCTCTCGCAGACGGCCGCCAATCGCGAGGAATAAACCACAGGTTCGAGTATACCTTGTTGCAGTCTATTAAGCGTTCAGATCTTTTCGCGAAAAATGCCTGCCCTACCTACAGTAATAAGTTTTTTAACACACAGCTGATCTGGAAAATGTTTATCGCGAAAAACTAGCTGGCGTGGTAGGCAAGAACCCCAACTGCCCGGTGCTCGGACCACAGTGCCCCTGAAGGACTGCGAGCGGCTGCGTCAGCGGGTAGGGTAGGGGGGGGGGGGGGAATGCGGGGCGCAGTCCGTGTAGGGGGCAGCGGGGAACGAGGTCGCGCCCGGCTAGCGGTCCCGGGACACTTCCTGGAGCCAGCGTAGCCGCCTCGCGCGACATGAACCTCACAGTTGTACTGTTCAATAGTGTCGACTGTAGGCGGTGAAGAGTGCTGCTTCAAGGTCACAACTAAAGAGTAACTCAAACAGCATGAGCGAGTACTGCTCGTTGTCTTCTTGCTTGCAGTGTCTCCAAGTTTAGTAGAGGGTGAACCTGTGAACATTGGCAATCTCTTTGTATAAGAGAGGTTGAAAGCTGAAGTCCTTGACCGTTGGATTGGTTGTAGTGGTCGAGACGTCAGAGCTCTTTATCGCTGGCCTCCAAGATCACCTCACATGACGCCATGCGATTTTTTTTCTTTTGGGACTTTATTAAAGATCGTGTCGACACCTAATGATTCGCCAGAGTTGAGACACAGAATTGAAGAGGCTATTGCTTCCATTACTCCGGACGTGTTGACCAAAGGAATTGATTGTGCAGTTGTGTAGTTGTTAGGTCCAACCTGAAGCCAGGTTACAGCGCGACTTTGAAGGTTAAGACCTTTTGTTAAGTGTAAATTTGTACTTCGATGTGGAACATTTACGATTGCCTCTAGTCAAGAAATATCAATCAAACACTTAATGTGTTGAAATTGAGACGTAGAAAGAGTTATTTATTTTTACCCTTAACGCGCCAACTGCTTCACATTTTCACTGCACACTTCACAGCTCTTGTGCACACTCTACTCGATGGTGGCTGTTCATTGGCTACCGTCACGGCACGAAGGGCATCGCTAGGCAATATAAAGTCGAACACTAATGTTTAAATTGGTTACGTCTCCAAAAATAAATCTGACAAAGTCTATATTATGTTTACGTCGTGACAAGATAGAAAATAACCACGTCCTTTCTTCCAATCATAGAAATAAAAGGGGAGAATATAGTCAGTTTTTGACTCATATCTTCACCCTAAACATTCAACTGTATCTACTCACAACCGATTAAGACCAGAATAATTCGTGTATTCATTTAGTTAGAGACTGGCGTCAGGTCCACAAACTCTGGTCCCGCTAAATTACTTCGAAACTTTTCCTCTTATTCCATGTCTTTGTTCCCAAGTTGCTTTCAACGTCACTTTTCACAATCAAATCTTGTAGTTTTTATAACCAGTTAAACTTCTTCTCCGCACGAAGCAAACCTTCATCTGGACGTGACTGCCCAGCGATGCAGCGTCTCGTATCGCGCGGATACGTCACGAGCAGTCACTTCCGCAGATAAGCGCAGCAAGGACACTGATAGCTGCCGGCCCGTTGCAGCGACTTGCAGGGTTGTGCTGTTTCCCTTCACTGATGTTGTAAGTTATTTCTGCGTAGTCTTGTAACGGTGACTTCACACGAAACATACGATAACGTAACTCGGATGAAGTACTAGTTCAGCTCTAGTATGATGGTTCTCTCTAGGCCCTACAAGTTTGCTATTAACTTGAAAACTATTTCGGATTCAATTTGATCAGTATTTGTTGTTATAAGATAATATATTAATTTCGTAGCTTTATAGCTCTCGCCATTTTCTACAACAAAAAAATCTTTAGAATTGCTAGTTCAGACTACTTCTCGTGTCATTATTACCGGTTCAAAAAGCCACAGATAGATTTACAAGCACTTCCCCAACAAGTACACGGAGCGCGAACATTGTTGTGATCCCCACTTCTTGTGAGAACTCAGTGTGCGTGTTTCTGAGGCGTGACTCTTGGTCCGGTACCTGACGCGTGATGGTGATCTGAGATAGCAGATGACGTGCGGGGTAGTGACACCTGCACACTCGAGCATGTGTCACCTGTGATTGGGCGAGGGTTTCTCATTGGCCAAGTGGCCTTCAGATGAACTAATGTGCCAGAAACAGAAGCAAAACAACAGTATGAATATTTTTAATTTTAACTATCACGAAACGAATCCACGATATTTCCCGTTTTCTATCTATCCTTAATTCGATTAGGAAACAAGTTAAATTCATGGGAACTTTGCCATATGTGTATACACATGTAGGCTGCTAACTTCCATTAGGGTGTAATGAAATACTGCTACAGCGTGTAGTTTACCGATGTGGTCGAAGCTCCGGCAGGCAGACGTGGCAACGCCGCCGGACTGCAGACTGCAGCGAGGTGCAGCGTGACGTCAGCCGGGGCCGCCCGAGGCCGCCCGAGGCCGCCCGAGGCTCGCCGAAGAGCGGGTCGCTCTCCTTGAGCGGGCCCAGCCAAGGCCGCGCGCCGGACCACCTCGCAGGTTGGCAACAGTGCCAGCGCGCCCTGAGTGGCCCGGTCAAACAGGGCAATGGCGCAGATCTGTAGGATTCAGGGGGGGGGGGGGGAGAGAGAGTTTTTGTTTGTGGGTTTTAACCGACGGGAGTCATCTCTGGATAGGGTGCTTGTGCGTTTTATACTGCCATATGTTAGTCTACATGCATACAATAAGCAGAGAATATATATATATATACACACACATATACATACACATATACACACACATATATACACACATATATGTATATACAGAAGATGTTCCATAGATAGAGACCGGAAAAATTCGCGGGTTCAATGACCTCCAGGATGGACTCCAATATCCTCTACACACTCGGGCAAATGCCACCTGTTCATTGGCTGCTGACTTGTGAGTCGTCTCGACTGGGTGGCCTGTGATTCGACACTTCTACGAGTGAGGGTCTCTAATTGGCCCTCAGTCCTCTAGATTAACAGTGGACCAATGTCAGAAGCAGCTCTAAGGTATAATTATTTGAATTTTAGCATAACACGAAATGAATACGCGAATTTTTCAGGTCTCTATCCATAGAACATTGTTTTAACATCAGAACCGTTCCACAGTCATGCTTTTGAAAATGCAAGCGAGCGCCCTCAGTGAGGGGCTTCTTAACTCCTCTCTGACCCCCCTCCCCCCTCGTGTGTGTGTGTGTTGATATTGAAAGTATCCCTCGGCGACGATCCAGGAGTCGGAGAAGGATTCGGTTACGTAAGGAAGTAGGAGGATCCAGCAGTTGCCTCCATCCGCAAAGCATGACACTTATAACTGCTTAGGAAACTTATGGAGTCAATACAAGAGGTCATTCATAACAACTGGAAACATTCGCTGGGTCAGTGACCTCCGGGATAGACTGCACAATCCTTCGTGTGCTTAGGAAGTACCGCCTGTTCATTGGCTGCTGACTTGTGAGGAGTCGCCCGTGATTCGCTACTGGTTTGGCTGAGAGTTTCTCATTGGCCCAGAGTCCTCCAGAGGTATAAGTATTTATATTCTAACTTATGGCTAAAAGTGTAAATATTAGATAATAAATAAAACTGTTTAATTAATAGGTAGCTATCCTTTCCGGAACTGTTTTCTCACGTGTGACAATATCAGTCGATCTACATTCAGCTCAATATTGAGGCAAAACCAATCAAAATACCAAACAAGTGAATATTTCTCAAAACATTTAACAATAAGTAGGGTAAGGTAATGTAATTTCGTGATATAGTTATTATCGTGATAAATATTCAGTGAGCCACCGAGTCTTTGCCTGACGACTAAACTTAGTTGTGTTTGTAGCCGATAAATAGCACAAGAAGCCGTCTTCACAACGGAACTATAATCTGCAACAAAGGAGCGCTGGGAAAATGCTGGAAGAACTGTTTGTGATCAAGAGTCTTTTTTTGAGGTGATTCTACAGCTTGCACGTCAGCTATATCTTAATAAATTTATGGAAATTTAAGTAAGTATTTTGTTAAAATGTTATTATAATAGATTTAATAACTGAAAGTTGTAGATAATTTTACATGTTTCAAATAATTTGTTCAGTTTAAAGCTTGTATGAGATAACACTAGCAATTTTGAGAAATATTTAAGGTTTTTGTTGTTTTTGTGGACACGTTTAAATTGAAATAGCAAAAACATTTTTTTAGTAAATTATTTTGCATTTAAATTAAAAATGTAGTAATTTTGAAGCAGTAGAGTTGTAATGTTTACTCTGTATACAATTTTGCGATTAAAAAAAATACTTAAAACTATCACGATATTACCATTCCATTTTAAAACAAATAACTAGTTATTTTCTAGTAACCGCTTTGTAAAATGTAATTATAGGCATAAATGACTTATATCCTAATATATTACTTTTTTCAGGTTTATTTCAGTATGGCTCCCACCAAGAAGAGAAAAAAATGATTTGGGAAAGGAAAAACTTGGTAGCGAAGGTAAGAAACCAAGTGAAAAGGCAAAAAATAAATGTCGTCGCCAGTATGAATATACAGCTTTGGTTGCTGCTGCAAGTAAAGTAAGGGAGAAAAATATTACTTTATGTAAAGCCTCCAAAGAATTTGGGGTCCCTTGATCAACTCTGAAAGATTTTCTGGCCCAAAATGATGATGTGCAACATTATCACGCACCTAAACTGGGGCGCCCTTTTGCCCTGACTGCTGAAGTAGAGCAACGTGTTTACCACTATGTAATTGAGATGCAGGAATTAGGTTTTGGTCTTACAGTTTTGCAAATAAGAAAATTGGCATATGACTTAGCCAAAGCCACTGAAAGAGAAAAATACTTAATCCAGACAACACTCCGCCCCCAAGAAAGGTCTCTGCTGAAGAAAGAGTTGACAGCCTTCTGAAGAACCCGAAAGCTCAGAGAACAAGGCCAGCACGCAAAAGGAAAGGCTTTTCTTCAGCAAAATGTCATGCACCCCCTGAAGAACCAGTAGCTGGGCCCTCAACAACAAATAAAGATAGTGATAGTGAAGACTGGGTGTGTGGAAATTGCCATGGAAAGTATTCTGCAGATGTTAAAAAATGTACAGGTGCTGCTTGGATTCAGTGTTCATTTTGTGTCACCCCATATCATATAAAATGTCAAAATGGTTAAACTGATGACGATGTATATATGTGTGATAATTGTGCTGAAGAGGAATCAGTTCGTGAAAGCGATTAATCTGGTCAATCTTGAGAAACCGTGTAAGTTTTTAACACTTATTTTTGTAACGATATAACCTACCTACTATCACGGTATTAACTACCCTATCACGGAATTACCTGTGTATGTTGTTCTGTTTTAAATTATTTATCATTATTATTCCAGTTACAAAAAAAATATTATTATCTGCTGAATGTTCAAAAAGTATAATATATTGGTATCCTTTAATGCAGGATATTGTATTTATTTTCATAAGTTTGTAATAAAGATTTTTGTAAAAATATCACGATATTACCTTACCTTAAAAAAAAATTCGCGGATTCATTTCGCGATAGGCTAAAATTCAAACACACATACCTCTAAGCTGCTTTTGTTATTGGCTCACTGTTCATCCGGACGACTCTGGGCCAATGGGAAACACTCAACCAAAGAAGTATCGTATCACAGGCAAACCATTTGAGACGACTCACAAGTCAGCAGCCAATGAACAGGCGGTACTTCCTAAGCACACGGACTGTGTAGTCTATCCTGAAGGTCATCGAAAACGTGAATTTTTCCGGTCTCTAGCCATTGCCACGTCTGTCAACCCGATGAGGATGTGTTAGCCTCGGCACGAATAGTGAGCTGACAGCAGGCACACACCTGACAGGAACACAGATGCGTGCCCCTGCTCAGCGCGCGAGGGCCGGCTAGCGGTATCGCCGGCCGCGGGTTCGCCGGCCTGGAGGTCAGAGGTCAAGGACTGCGAGCTGCCCCTCCCCCGGCGCTGAGCGCAGCTTCGCCGACCACCGCTCCACACAGCCCAGTGCTGTCTGCTTGTAGTTGTGTTCTCGTGTTCCTTTCTGAAGCTGCGTTATGAGGCGCGCGCCGTGCAACGAAAATTGCCAGGAGGAAAAAATTAATAAATATTATTTATTTTGAATCATATACTCTTGTGATTGATACTGGTTCATTTAATTAAAAACATTTTATTTATTGTGAATATTAGTTATAGAAATTGAGACTAATTCTTTTTCAAAAGTATTTTAAGTGTATTTATACAAGTGAGGTTGTGTCCCCGTATAAATAATCTATTTGCATTAAAAATAATAAATAATCTCATTATTAAATCAATTATACTAATATTAATAACTTATAATAAATGTTCAACATATTTATGGATTTTCATTATTAATTAAAATTTACCGCGAGTATTTTACTACATTCAATAGTTAATTTTATGAGCATGAAATAATGAAACTGAGGATTTATTTAATTTTTTTATGTTTGATTGAATTTATATTCTTTCCAATCGTATTTATAATATCACTGTCGTCCTCTTATTATTTTATTTCTATTAATTATTTGCATTCAAAATTGAAGTTAGTTTTTACCACGATTTTATTAGCTTCACCTGTATGTATGTATGAATGGACTATGTAATAAAATATTTCCTATCAATTTTTACCCACTTTTCGACGTACGAATGTGTTGAAATTTTGCATACATATAAAGAACCTCTGACAATACAATATTTTGATAACTTAAGACCTTAGTGTTAAGGTGGAGTGGGGGTAGAGGGTCAAAAAAACACTAATTTCGAACTAAGGGTAATAACCAGGCTTTTTGTGTATTCATGAGGTTGGGGCATGGTGGAAATTTTCCCCAGGGTCGACTGTTACCCTGGGGGAGGGGTATTTAAAGACACAAAATTTTGACAATTTTAAAACTCAATGCTTTTTCAATTTGTAGTGTTTCCCATCCAAAAGGTCGGGTTATGTTGGGAAATGTGCACGGGGTTCGTTAATGGCAATATGGGTAGCCTACTATATCTGAAATTATCTGGCCACTCTTCCGGTGTGATCAAGTGTATGATACGGACATTCCATCAGTCCGTGTTGATTTTGGCACAGATGGTGTACATATAATTAAACCAATAGCCATTCAGTTCCCAACGAAATACAGCTATGGTACTGCTAAAAGGCGAATGTTGTCATTAATACTGAGTTGGGCATCTACTGTGCACATAGGCATTTTCTGTAATGCGTTCGTTAATATTCGTATATTCCTGGCACTGTGACACTCAAACTGTTTTTCAGTGTTGCAGCATGCTAATTAACAATATTTTTAAACATTTTATCGTTCTGGAAATACAGCCGCCTTAGTTTATTTAAAACACGAGGTCCCTTAAAATGGCCAAGCAAAAAAAAAATTAAGAGGTTTGTTAAAGTTCTGTTGTCTAATTGCTGTGTTTGCATTCACTAAAAAGAAGTTCATTTCAAGGTAGATCTGGACCAAGCTATTGGAAAATTCGAGGGGGGAAAATGTGTAAGTACCCTTTAAACATTGTCTATGGAAAAAAACATATTTTCAAGATTGTTAAAATTATACGGATATAAATATTAACTAGTAAACATATCTCGTTGATACTGCACAAAAATATAAACACGGCAATGAGTGAATGTATTTAGGCTATTTAACATTCTAAATTCAGCTTCTGATTAAAAATTTTAGCAGGGCCCCCCCTAATGGAAATGTCTGGGCACGCCTATGACTGTGCATAAAATGAAACGCTGCACTGTAGATTATGCAGTTGTTTATTTGGGATCGCGTCTTTTGCTGCCGGGCAGGCTTATGTAGCTCTCAGTCGCGTGAAGTCACTGGCTGGTCTACAAGTAGAAGAACTTGATTGCTCAATAGGTAGCCGAGCGGTTACTTCTCTGAATGAAATGTGTCTCATTGGTCCAGTGACCTCTCTATGAACTGTGAGCCAGTGGCAGAAGCTGATCAACAGTGAAGGTATCGCGAAATGAACCCGTGTGTTTCCTGGCGCTATACGAATGTCTAGACACTAGGAAATTTCGCGGATCCATTTGGTGTCAGGCTTTGCATACACGTGCTTTCCTATTGGCTGATTTCTCACTGCAACACCTCCCCTTCCTTGGAGTGGGTCGATGTGCTGCTAGCTGGTATTCGGTTGGCCCACAGGTCGTAGGGAGTGTTCGAGTGCACCTTGCAGCACTGCAGACCTCGGCGGCTGAGGCCGGGGGGTTTGTTGACGCCGGAGTCGACGGCGGCGGGTGAAAGCCCCGTCGCTGCTCTTCTCCAGGGCGCTTTCTCCTGGCGCCAGTTTCTCCGACTGCGAGCCCCGTTTTCACTTCCCAGCGCGCGGCTGTCATCTCCGAGTGGTGGCGCTGGTCCGGTCCCCTCCAGCTCATTGGCTGGTTGCCGAGGAGTCTCCTGCAGGGCTCCTCATTGGCCCAGAGTCCTGCAGACGACCTGAGGTCTAGTGGTTATTCTAACGGTTTCCACGCGCGCGACAACCAAGAATAAACGATTGCATTTGCTGTTGCATGCGCCATCAATGCATGCAGGTTTTTTTTAATATAGTACACGTTTAAGACAGTAATTTGTTTAATCCAAATTTAACATTGAATTGTAAACATCATTGTGCGTAAACACATTTCTGAGTTTGCACAGATAAGTTTAGTAAACAAAGCCTTATAAATAGAATAATAATACTAGAATCACCAATACATTGGGGCAGGCAATTTTCGTAGGGGTAAAAAAATCTGAGCGCCTATTAGACTGCAACAAGATATACACGCACAAGTTGTTTCTTCCTTGTGATTGGCGGCCGTCTGCGGGAGACGTCGTCGCCATATTTGACCGGGCCAGTCAGGACGAGTTTGCTTCCGCACTGAGTCACTGTGACTGGTGTTGCAACAGTGGACATGCGCCTGATCCGAGCCAGGACCTTGTGAAGCTGGGTCCATCTTTTAGAAGTCCAACGTTTACACATAGTAATGATTTTGCTTGATAAAAGAAAAAAGAACATTCGATGTTTGGGTTTTTATTTAATTGTTTTAATACTTTCTATAAATGTATTGTTTGATATTTTTGTTAAAACAAGTAATAAATACATATATTAATGTAATTTAATATGAAACACTAATGTCAAGTTTGTATGAAAGACATGCTTACAACTAACACGTGTGCAAACCAGCTTTAATTACAGACTTCTTGCAACAACTCCTGCCGCTTCTGTGTGTGAGGCATGCTGGGCTAGGTGTGGGAGGAAATGCATTATTGTAGCCCACTTTAAAGATTACAATAATCCTTCCAGATAAAGCTCTCTGTAACCTTACGTAACCAAGTTGTTGTAATTATCTATCCTGTCTTCACTGGTTTATTATTATTATTATTATTTTTCATTTAAATCCTGGGAGGGAGGGGCCAGACCCTCGGACACCCCCCCCCCCCCCCACGTCCCAGCATGCACCTGAAAGAAACTCACACAATCACGAAACACATTGTGTTAACTCTAAGCTAGTCTCTGAAATGTTTTCCTGAAATATGCATGCCCCTACCAATGCATGTTTCACCAACTTTTGAAAACAAAATTGTGACACGCATTTCAGCCGTTCCCGAGACGCGGTGGAACTAGAATATATTTCTAATGGGGCATTCTGTCGCATCCGTCATATAGTGACGTCATATTGCTGACGTCACAGATGAGTGGAACGTGACTGCGCGAGACTGCGGCGCGGTGTTGCGACTCCAGCTCTAGCTCTGGCCGCGGCCGCTTGGGGCGCTGGCAGCGCGGCAGGCGGAGATGCGCTATCAGTCGCCGCTATCGCATCCACGAGCTGATAAACGTGCCTTGGTAAAAAATAAAATAATAAAAAATAAAAAGTAGAAAATTCAAACTGCACGCGCGCCACCGTTAGGTAGTACCTGGAAGCTTCTCGGAACATGTTGATTCTGTGGCTGTGTGGACGTAAACAATGGCTAACACACGAGACGATTCCTTTCATTTATTGGTTACGTAAATAAATATTATCTCATTTGAGCATGCAGTTTCATAAGTGTTCAATAATGTATATCCTGCGAATGTAGAAATTATATGATTTTTGATAGTTTTAAAAACGAGTTTGTATTTACCTTCTCAGAAAACAAAAGTTACATTTGATTAAAACAACTTGTGTAAGATTTTTTTTTTTAGTTCACATTTACAGACTCACGCCTTTGTCAACTAGATTCAGTGTAAATTAGCTATTTGTTGCAGTAACAGTATTTCATACGAAATACCTATTTTGTCTACACTTATAAAGTCTGAAAATATTGAGTGCAATAAGCCTTTGCAACTGACACCTTAGCTCTGTCATCTCACAAGACACAAAAACAATTATGAGTTCGTGGGCAGAACAGTTTACAAAAAAACCCTCAGCCAGAAAACTGTGGAACCACTCACCAAAAAACCTTAAGTCCAATATATCTTTGAGAGTATTGCTTCAGAAGTGCAACGTAAATTAAATCTAAACTGATCATGGTTATGTTGTAATACTAGTACAAAGATTTTAAGTTACTATAAGGTTGAAAATATGTTAAAATTTTATGGATGATAGATACATGTTTGTTGAAAACTGACTCTTTTGTACGTAGGTAAATCTATATAAATAAAAATGTAAATGTTCGTTCAAAATCTTAAATCTCAGTAAGTTCTTCATCGATTGTTTTGAAATTTTGACACAACTTTGCATTCGAAAACACGTGTGTTAATGCAACTATGTCACACCTGTGGCAGGTAAAAAGATAGATAAAATGATATATGTATATATGAGTACTTGTATGTTCTTCTGTTTAGAGATATATATATATATATATATATATATATATATATATATATATAATTATAGTGAGATATTTATACAGGGACATATATAGATCGATGCTTTTTATGTGTACCTACTTCAAACAAATTACAAAAAAAAAATTGAAAGAGGCATAGCAACGCATGTCGGGCATTAGCTATTGCAGTGCAATAAAACATAATAACTGTTTTAGCTTCAACAATGTCCATGGCTAATAAACCGCTCGATATTTGGGACTCAAACATGTTACTGCGCAGCTCGGTCAGTGTCTCTTCCCGGAGACAGAGTGACAGACTCGTGCACGGACAATGATGACACGGCTGACAAAGTAGGGACTCCCCGCCTGAAGAAAGGAAGGCAGTTTTGCGTCACACGGGACGGGAAGAACCGGTTCGGCGTAAAAGACGCACGGCGGCTTGTCCGGGAAGGAAGGACAAACAGTAGACGAGCATGCGCGCGCACCGGCGCTGACGTCACCAAGGCCTCCAGGGATGCCAAGCTGACAGACGCTTTTCTTCCTATCTCTCTCTCTCTTTCGGCCCGGTGCTGCCAACTGTCAAAACCAGCTCCAGCTGACGCAAGCCCGCAGCGCCAACGAGTCACGCGTGTTACGATACGACACGACCGTAGCTACCCCGCCACAACACTGCAGAGTCTAGCGTCGTAGCGTCGAGGCATCGAGCGATCGTAGTCACTGGCACAGTCCGCCCTCGCTTGTCAACTGCGCGGCGTGTCCAACATTTTTGAAAACCAAAACCAACAATACGTATTTCCTTTACTGCGTATAAAGCGTGCATGTAAGCTGTATGTATACCTACTTCATTCGACAGAAGAACGTATTCTATTTAGACGTTTCACAACAAATTCGAATTTAGAAAGTAGATAAAAAACAAAAACAAAATGTTATTCCTTCAACAAGGCGATAAATATAACACATTCTTATTTGTATAGTTTGAGGGGACGAAATAGTCGCAATTTATAATTAATGCATTTTGGTCATTAATCGTGTCTACTAAAGATATTTGAAATTTGTCATTTTTAATGCTCATTACACATCAAAGGATTTTTTTTAGACAGAGAACCATTTTTGTTAATACAATAACAATCTTACAATTTAATGCAGTGTTGAAACCAAATAATTTCACCAGGTAAAATATATATTGCAGCTAATTACTACCAATGTTAATAATTTCTCTAACTTATGTGCTATAGCTTAACGAAGTTAAATTTATAAAAAATTAGAGGTACAATTCGTTATGAGTAAAAGCCTATTAAATTCAATATGCTGTACAGATTTTTATAGGTATTTTTCAAAATATACTAACCATATAGATAAAAAATTAACTTGCGATGAACTTTGCTGTACAGTTACCACCAATAATTTGTTACTCCCCTTCCTAAGGTTACACTCTGCTCTACGAAAAGACTGCGGGCCAGTTGAAAGCCTTGCGCCTAGGGCGATATGGCACTATATGAACAAGCGAGCGTCGACCTTATCATTCTGTCTAGCACACTGTACCAGTAACTCCTGCATTTAAATATGTAGTGGGTATAGAGGGAAAGAAGTCGTGATTGCAGAAAGTACAAAGGATGTAAATATTAGCACCCCAAAGTATGACTGCTAATGAAAGTTATTCTTTTGATTACTATAATTTTCAACCAGCCATTTAATTTTATGTGAAAATTTCAATTATAAGATTTAAAATATGAGTTATCTCTGTTTAAAAATAAATAAGTTTGTAGGATAAGAAATTTTCTTGAATGTATATTTTTTTTCTATTTTAATTTTTAACTAGTGACTATTTATTTGCTCTAAATAATAAAACTGTTATATGTTTGAGAGCCAAGTATTTTGTAACGCATAGTCTAAACGCTACCGATATCCGGTATTCTAAATAGCAACTACTACTTCTGCACTTGAAGCAGGTTTAGAATGTGTTGCACTCGGGTGCAGTAGTTAATTGTACCCGCCAGTAACTTGAGTTCTACTTCCGGTAACAAGAGCGCTAGTTTCTGTTGAAGAGGAAGAGGGCCAGCCCACGCGGACAAAGCCAAGGTCTGCGGTGACTGTTGGAGCGGGCAGTCCGGGCCGTCATGGTGGCAACACTGCGGCGGAGTACGACAAGCCATCGCGCCCGCGCGGTAACTACGGCACGCGCCACGAGTATTGTCGCGGGTGGGACCCTGGCGAGTGACGTGTGAGCGCATGCGCAGCCGCTCGCTTCTCCGCCTGCTGATCCCTTCTACCGTCCATGTGTCATAGACTAATTTATGTACCGATTCTTGTCTTCAGGCCAATAAGCTACGACTGCCAACCGTAACCGTTAAATACAGTTGACGTTAAGATCATATGCGTTTATTTACAATTAGTACTCTGATTAACCTAATTTAAATGCACTAGTAATGAAATTTAAAAAAAAATTGAGCTAGACTCTCAGTACTCGCCAATGATAACATTTCACCTCGGTAACGAGTAAATACATGTGTTCTCATGTCGCAAATAAACTTATAGTACGAATCTCGGACACGAAATTTAAAGTATAATTGTTTTTAAAATAGCTGAACGTGATAAATATACGATAAGAATACCGAACGCGTCGCATATAAATGCTTCAACGCTGAACCTATGACATTTCCCCTAGACCTGAATTATCAACACCTGCGTTTTTGAGGTTATACTTGATTAGGCGCGTTAAGAGTAGAATTTTAGTATGCACCAGAAATGCAATGAAATAACCGCGCATTACACAATGGAAAGTTTACAGGTTGAAAGTCCAATGCGCACGCATGCAGGAACTGCTATAGCCACGAGCCGAGGTCAATATGGTGGACTCACGTGTGGCAACATGCACCCGTATATATTAACTTTCTCGAACATCTGGGGGTGTACTAAGAGTATTGGTGTGCCAAAGTAAACTTTATGGTAGTGAAACTATCCTAGAATACATTTTGTAAACTTCAATAGTCATAACAAGATATAATCGCAGCTCTAAAAATACCTATAATTCATTAGCCAGAAAAATTGTATTTTTAAATAAACATGGCGTCAAAGATATTTAACATTTTCTTGGCTCTCAAAGTCATTATAAATGCGGCGCTATCGTTTCAGTGTTTTTCAAACTAAAAGTTGCCGTAAAATAGATACATACATTAAAACAAAATTAACCTGAAACATTTAAAACACATTTTATAACGTTAGAATATGTATGTATATTTTTTTTTCTTACACGAAAGAAATAAGTGTGTGAATACTTCCTACAAACAAACCTTAACCTTACTGAGCTGATTAATCATTTAAGCTTTAGCAGTAAATTTTTAATAAACGAATTATTTTATTCAACATAGCTTCGAATATATGTAGGCTAACAATTTGTTGTGTCTCTACAGTTTGACGAACGCTGAGTTATCTCTACATTTGAGTGTTAACTAGGGTTGTTAAAATTGTAATTCCAGCATTAAAGTATATTTTAAGTTGTCATTTTTATGGCTATAAATGAGAACATAAATATTAAAGGATAGTTGTACTATTATAAAATTTACTTTTGCGCACCAATACGCTTTGAACATCTTCCGATGTTCGTGAAAGTTAATATATACGGAGGAATCACGAGGTTCCGACATATTTTCGACATTTCTTAGACTTTCCCAATGGCAGCACTGCACTGTATTTAGGGACACATTTCCGTTCCAATCGACTTCCGTTTCATTTACGAAATGACTCCTACCAAATACAGCACTTATTGAGTATATCATGGAGTGAAGTGAGCCTGAGAAATTATTGTCGCTGTTATGTTTAGTCAAGATAGTCTACAAAACAATATAACTTTTTCGAACGCAAGATGGCGAATAGTGACTAGGCGTCTGTAATTTCGCTGTAGCGTCTTTTGTTGTACGTACATGTGTTTCTGCTGGCAAATTTTTTACTTATCGTACGTAGAAGATTCTATGATATTACGTAACTGCATTTGTATTTTGTAGTGAAGTCCAACTGAATTGGTGTTGCTCCCGTAAATAACGTTTTTCAGTACTCTGCAAATAGTGTTACAGTACTCTGCAAGTAGTGTTTCAGTACTCTGCAAATAGTGTTTCAGTACTCTGCAAGTAGTGTTTCAGTACTCTGCAAATAGTGTTTCAGTACTCTGCAAGTAGTGTTTCAGTACTCTGCAAATAGTGTTTCAGTACTCTGCAAGTAGTGTTTCAGTACTCTGCAAGTAGTGTTTCAGTACTCTGCAAGTAGTGTTACAGTACTCTGCAAGTAGTGTTTCAGTACTCTGCAAGTAGTGTTACAGTACTCTGCAAGTAGTGTTACAGTACTCTGCAAGTAGTGTTTCAGTACTCTGCAAGTAGTGTTACAGTACTCTGCAAGTAGTGTTTCAGTACTCTGCAAGTAGTGTTTCAGTACTCTGCAAGTAGTGTTACAGTACTCTGCAAGTAGTGTTACAGTACTCTGCAAGTAGTGTTTCAGTACTCTGCAAGTAGTGTTACAGTACTCTGCAAGTAGTGTTACAGTACTCTGCAAGTAGTGTTACAGTACTCTGCAAGTAGTGTTTCAGTACTCTGCAAGTAGTGTTACAGTACTCTGCAAGTAGTGTTTCAGTACTCTAGAAGTAGTGTTTCAGTACTCTAGAAGTAGTGTTTCAGTACTCTAGAAGTAGTGTTTCAGTACTCTGCAAGTAGTGTTACAGTACTCTGCAAGTAGTGTTACAGTACTCTGCAAGTAGTGTTTCAGTACTCTGCAAGTAGTGTTACAGTACTCTGCAAGTAGTGTTACAGTACTCTGCAAGTAGTGTTTCAGTACTCTAGAAGTAGTGTTACAGTACTCTGCAAGTAGTGTTTCAGTACTCTGCAAGTAGTGTTTCAGTACTCTGCAAGTAGTGTTACAGTACTCTGCAAGTAGTGTTTCAGTACTCTGCAAGTAGTGTTACAGTACTCTGCAAGTAGTGTTTCAGTACTCTGCAAGTAGTGTTCGCCATGGTTGGGAAGACGTTGACCTGAGCGAACTGCAGCTCTTAGTGCAAGAGCGGGTTAAGATCTTTTCAACTCGAAGGACATTTACCTCGTTTAGAGTAAAATTTCAATCTAGATTCCTCACTCCACTCCAGGTTCAATCCGGATTGAAATTTTACTTAAAAGACTTTGTTGTGGACTGAAGTTGGAGTGTGAAGTGAGATAATCCACTCCACTTGTTGAGGTGGACTGGACTGAAGAATCCGGATTGAGATTTTACTTTAAACACGGACTGGAGTGAAAAGAAAACACGCACGAGCAAGCCGCCGCCATATTGCATGGTTTGTTATTGGTCTCGTCGCATTTCAGGCATAATTTGTGAAAATGGCAAAAAAAAAAAAAAGAGCAGAGGAATGTGTGGACAGAGATGGAAGTAGAGTTATAGTTGGACGTAATGATTGAAAAACATATTTTAAGATTGCTGGACGGAAAAAAGGTTAGATCGCACCACAACATTTTCAGTCAATGTTAACTCCAACTTCGATATTGTTTACATTTCAATCTGGATTGTGATATTTACCATAAACGCGTTTCGTCAGTCTATGTTCGTTACACATTCACTCCGAGTTCACTCCACTCCAGGTTCAATCCGGATTGAAATTTTACCCTAAACGAGGTAATTGTCAGTCTCATTGTTGCGTCCTTCACACTAGCGGCTACGCGAGGACTTTGTGTCACTGAAGAAGAAACGTGGTTAAACGAGACGGCAAGTAGTACTGTCCAAGGACGATTTGGGCAGTACCAGAGTCATGAGAACCTGCATGCGTTGAAGTGTTCATTGCAGAACGGCTTCTGAAACTCTCTGGCATCACACTTCGTGAAGCTCTAACATCGGAACGCCGGTCAGTGCTTAATTCTGCAGTCATCAAGTACGGCCTCAAGAATGTGTGGACAATGGCCGGTAAAACAGTTATCAAGACTGGCCCACGTCGTCTGCACATCTGGACTTCAGAGGATCTCAAGACAGCGCAGGGGAAGTAAACGTCCGTCCTCCAAACATGAAATGACTTCTTTAACATCCTTCACAACTCTTCGCATAGTTTCGATTTATGTTAAGCTTTGCAATGGTCTGATGTTTTTTTTGGCGTGTACTTGTGTGAGTAATTGGTCTTGGAAGCCAAAGCGGAGAGTGATCATGGTGAGTGGTACTAGTGTAATGCCAACAGCTATGTGTTCACCTGTAATCTCGACCACGTGGTGTCGTGCCCTCGGTTGCATAGAGCCTTCTTCCCCGGAGACAGCTGCCGACCCCAGGCGCTTTCTCCCGGCGGTCCTCACAACCTAGAACTACCACTACGTAGAAACACACAACTTAGAACCATCGTGACTTAGAAACACACAACTTGTAACTACCTCTACTTAGAAACACTGAGCTGGGAACTGTCACAACTTAGGTACACGTAACTTAGAAACACATAACTTAGAAATGGTATCTTGTGTGTTCCTAAGTAGTGACAGCAGCCCCCTCCTGGGGCATATCGGCGAGTTCCGAGATATTCTCCTGTGCTCTGTCACTTCGCACCACTCTCGTGTCCGGAACATATCCTCTCTGACAGATAGCCCAGTCCCTCTCCGTGGATATGCGCTAATTAGATGTGATAGAACTGGAGGAGTGGCGATGCTTGTTCGTAACGACATGAAGACTAAATCTGTCCGAACCTTCCCCCCCCGAGAGTACGCCTGGACCCTTGTAACTTTGATGTCAGATCAGGATGGTCAATAATGCGCAGTACAAGAGACAACAAAATAGCTTTTGAGGGTGTTAAATTTCCTGAAACACGTAGTGATATTGTGTGAATATGTAATGTGAGCCATCCCGAGGACAGCCGCGGCAGACTCCGGCAGACTCCGGCAGACTCCGGCAGAGCGTGCGAGCCGCGACCCTAGCAACAGCCTTGCCGCGTGGTCGACCTTCGCTGCGGTCGACTGCTCCTGGCGCGCGGCCACAGCCACGCGCCTCAGCCACGCGCCACGCCGGCTCCCTGTGGTCGCACACATCGCTCCTACAAACACTACACTCCAGCCAATGTTTGGGCGCCTAGCAAACAGGGCCTGCTTGCCAAAAGCAAGACCACTACCACCACTACTACTACCACTACTACTACCACTACTACTACCACTACTACTACTACAACCACTACTACTACATCGTCGTAGCGCAGAGAGTGCTGCGAGTGCCGTTCACGTGGGTGCTAGTCTCTACGCCGTAAGCAAGAAGAACGTCCAACTCAGTGCACAGCTCCGGGATATGTGACTCGTTACAGAAGAGTTGGACTACGTACAGACATGAGGCCGTACACGAGTGGCAGACTGTCAAGAAACCGCCGGCAGCTGCTGTACGGCGGGGTGTTGTCGGAGCTACAGGTGAGGTAACAGGTGAGGTAGCCCTGCGCGTGGCTAGGTGACCTGAGCAGTGACGAGGCAGCGGCGGACTGCGGAGGTCGCGGCTGAAGACACAAGCTCGGGGTCAAACAGGTCCAGCACCGCCTCGCTCCAGGGCAGGAGCCGGGGGGCGAGTGGAGGAGGATCTCCAGTTGGCGAGGGACCATCCCTGGACCTCTGCAGCGGCCGCTTCCACACTTCATGGCCTGAGATACCATAGTACTGGTTGGATATTGTAAATTATTATTATTAAAGATTGTATAAACTGGTTTGATTCTGGTTTCGGCATATATTTTGAGCAGTTATGTTATACATACATACACACACATACATACATAGGGACCGGAAAAATTCGCGGATTCAACGACCTCTAGGATAGCCTCCATTATCCTCTGCACTTCTCAAGTAAACACGCGTGTTCATTGGTTATTAAATTGTGAGGCGTCTACACTGGGTAGCTTGTGATTCGACGCTTCTTTGGTCGATAGTCTCTCATTGGTCCAGAGAGCTCCAGTTAAACTGCGAGCCAATAGCAGAACCAGCAGAATTGTACACATGTTTGAATTTTAGCCTATCACGAAATTAATACGCGAATTTTTCCGGTCTCTATACATATATATATATATATATATATATATATATATATTGTTCGTATACCTTAACATTTTGAACTAATAATTATGTCTGTTTTATTTATTAAGGCCTGCCATGTTTGCTAAGGCAAGGTTTCATAATATTAACGCAATATTTTGTGAGGCTACTAATATTTGTAAACAGATGAAAATATTACTCAGGTTCATGGAAGCCGTGTACGTATTTAATGTAAATATTCGTTTTAATATTCGAGGGCACGAAATGGCAACTATTTGTTTGAGTTGTTGATGAGCAGTGTTGTGTGAAGAGGCATTGATTCATATAATTGGCAGTAGCAAATATTGTTTGGTTTCAGACGCTCGTGGGAACGAGGCCTCGTGCAGTCGAGGTAACCACTGCTGCCAACTCCACAGAGCGAAGCCGTAAAGCGCGCACAAGTTAATATTGTAACCTATCAGGGACTGTGCTATATGATCCTGGTCACCCTGTGTTGCTATCTTTTCGTAAACTATAAAAAGGTAGAAAATCCTTGATGCTGTATCGTTTCACCAAACACTTTGAGCCCCATTCCCCCCCGGTGTCTTCTTCCTAGGGTAATAAGAGTATTTAAGAAAATCACACACACTACAGTAGCACTACAAAAGTATACATTTTCATAAGAAGTGGAGACTGGGGTATATTTTTTCGTTATCTCTCCAGAGGGATTCACCTCTAACGCCCATCCTATAGGTCGCGATTGTTATAGACATGATAAGACGTAGTTAACCAATCACATGTCAGCCACAAGGATGGACACTTAAAAAAAAAGCTTTATTACACACAGGCAGATTGATTCTATCCTGGAGTGAAATTAATTCGCTAAATTACAGAGGCTGTACCAACGAGCACACTAAAGTTGCTTGCGTATTGTTACGATTTACCACGAGGGGTTCGTAAAGGATAGCCCAATTAATAGATTTTATTTCACACACAGTTTTATTTATTACTACTACTTGTCACTTACAAATAATCTTCTAAATTGGCAGATAATTAATTACACGTAAAGAAATGTCAATTCCCCAGTCACTCGTTTCACACACCTCGCTGGGCCGCACTTCCGGCGCAACTCTCGTCGCAGCACCCCTCGTGGGTCTCCGCCGCGGGACTCCGTCGCCGCACTCCGCCGCCGCCGTCACACCCTTCGCCGAGATCCCACACGACGACTCGCTCGCCACTTCACTCGGGACTCCGCCGCACCCGCGACTCTATCGCCCGGAAACTCCCGACTCCACTGAACTCACTCACTCCCTGCCCTGGAACCTTCGTCCAAGGACTTCGCCACTCTGCCGCACCTGCGGCACTATCGCCCGGAAACTCCGCCGCGGGAGAACTCACTCAGTCACCGACTGACTGACTCGAAGGTCGGCCCAACCTCCTTAAATATCCCTTGGGTTCCCGTCCAGAACAATCGGGCATGTCTCCGAGATATCGCGCGACCTTCGTCGTCGAAATGCCCAGAAACGCGTCGTGAGTCCTCGAAGGACGCGGCGGCTGCTCTAAGAACGCCGATAAAGGCGTCTGAGTCCTTTTATTCCGCAGTGCGGCCTCTTTTAAGTAACCCGATCTGAGGCAGGTGCGCGCTGCGACGGTCAGGATGTAGCGAGATAGTATGACACGAGATACCAGGGAGAGGATGCGGGTGGAAGGGGGCGCAGACAGGCCGAACGAGTGCGGCGACGCCAAGCACTGCAGCCAAGCGCGCTCGTAACAGTATGTATAGAGCCAACAGAACAAAAAAAATTATCCCTGGCCAGGGGGGCCACAAGGGGGCCAGGGGTGGGGGTAACCGACACAAGTCATCTCTGGATACAGTGCTCGTGTGTTGTGTGCTGCCCATACGATGGCCTACATCCATGCAATAGCGGAAGACTATAAAGTATACAGGAAGTTTTCAATAAGTAGGAACTGGAAAAAATTCGCGGTTTCGATGACCTTCAAGATAGACTGAACAGTCCTCCTCAGTGTACCCGGGAAAATACCGCCTTTTCATTGGCTGCTGACTAGTGAGTCGTCTCAACTAGTTTGCAGGTGATAGGATACTTTTTTAATTGAGTGTTGTCCATTGGCCCAGAATCGTCCAGATGAACAGTGAACCAATAACGAAAGCAGCTTAAAGGTATGTGTATTTGAATTTTAGCGTATCACGAAATGAATCCGCGAATTTTTCCGGTCTCTATCAATAAGTAGAGACCTGAAAAATTCGCGGATTCATTTCGTGTTATGCTAAAATTCAAATAATTATACCTTAGTGCTGCTTCTGCCATTGGTCCACTGTTAATCTGGAGGACTGGGGGCCAATTAGAGATCCTCACTCATTTAAGTGTCGAATCACAGGCCACCCAGTCGAGACGACTCACAAGTCAGCAGCCAATGTACAGGTGGCATTTGCCCGAGTGTGTAGAGGATAGTGGAGTCTATCCTGGAGGTCACTGAACCCGCGAATTTTTCCGGTCTCTATCAATAAGACATGGTTTTGACCTCAAACCAGTCAAGTTTTGCAGCTGCAGGCAGCCCCCCCCCATGGATACGGAACACTCGCCAGCCGCACGGAGTGGACACGCGACAGTGGCGCTGTGGCGCTGCTAGCGGCGACCCTGGCGCCGACTCGCTCTGGGAGAGGGGGTCAGATAAGGGAACCAGGTGGAACCGGTTACCGCCGCTATCTGCTGCGTGTCCGCACGGACAGACTGCGTGCGAGGAATCTGCGGCTGCTTATCGCAGTACATGTGTTTTCCTGCGTGTTACAACCACTTCTTGGAAGCCACGATCACCAAACTAGTACGGCACCAACTGTTTTGGGACATAACGTTTTCCAGGTTTATCACCAAAAAACATTGGTTGTCTGTAAAGTCGGTTTACGGATGATAGTTTAACGTGACAACGTCATAACAAAACATTGATGAAATTATTGCATACTTTTATGAATAAAATTGGATCATTTTTATTGAATTATCACTATTTTGTATGGATACAAAGGAGTGAAATAAAATCTACAATTTAATTGATAAATTTACTTTTATTTGCACTCATTAATTCAAATATGTTTATTACTTTAACGAAGAGATTATTTTAACTATAACTTTTATACATGTTTGCTATTTAACTTCTTCCAATCTGTGTTATTCTGTTAAGGATAGGACGATGATAGGAAAAGTAGGAAACGAATGGGAGTGTTTCAAGTTTAATGTGCCTCAAAAAAGTCAATCGATGGTTGTTCCAATCGAGTGGAAGAGAGATATTTGCGCCACGGACTTTGCAGCAATGCTAGGAGGAAAGGGTTAGCAAAGAGCAGTGAAAATGTTACATTTAAATGCATGAAAACAGAATTACGCCACGTCCCGGTCGCAATGCTAGGAGGTTCAGGTTAACAAAGAGCAATATAAAATGAGTGTAACGGGACACAGCGAAACGGGGCAATGTGCGTAACGGGACACTTTTTCGTGCGTGCATTCGGCGTTCATCGATTTATTAGACGTTGTCACGTCAAAAAAAATGTATTTCGGGCAAGTGCCAATGACAATCGGTTCCAGCATAAAAACCATAATGTAGATTTTCCATGTCTTTGTTTTCTTGCTAGCATCTTCATTGGTTTACATGCCAGGTTTAAACAAAACAGCCTCAATCACAGTATGCTGCGGATACAACAGATTACGAACAGCGCTCCTGGAAATGTTCATTAAGCACGTCTCAACTACGAAAGAAAACATTTTAAAATAACTTAAAGCTCGGACTCACGCGCCAAGTTCATATTTCATTTCCTTGTCTTTGCTGTTGCTTGAGGCTCTCCTGATAAGTGTATAAGTTTATCACGATGGCGCGCTTGCGTGTTGCGATTCGTTTCAAATATTCTCAGTCGACAGGTAAGTTCTAAGAATTATATAACAACATAGAAATAAGTTACGCAAGTTTTCATCTCTTGCGTGACCTTTACAGCTCAAAAATAACGTTTACAAAAAATCTGGCGAAAAAAAAAAAAACATGCAAGAGAGCTGGCCTTAATTGGTGATAATGACAAGGCAATGTAATAACCAACCTTGACACGTAGACTGAGCCTTAAAAAAGAACCGGTGCCATTTTGAAGTACACTATCACAGTTTTGCAAGAAATCGGTCCGCATTTTAAACGGTAAAAAATAAAGTTGCTAAGTGAATTTTCCAATCAAGAGCGTCCATTTCTTGGGGTGAAGGGGGTGTATATATATATCTCCCTCATTCCATTTCCCTGCGTACGCGTCTGTGTACAATGTTGTGATTTACGAAATAGTTTTGAGAAAAACAACTGCATTCCACAAATTACTTAAAGAAATGTATGAAAATATTTTCGTAGATGCATGTAACCGCACAGGCGGTGCGTCACCTCGTCAGGAACTGCAGACACGCGCAGTTGTGACTGGGGGTCAGTGACTGCGATGCGCCATATCGCGCTCGCTCGTGTGAAACGCTAATTGGAACAAATTACCCTCACAGGGATCAGAGGCGCTCTCCCAGGAAGTGGGCGATGACTAGTGCTCGAGTCAGAACAGCAGGATACGTCGCGTTATTGTGAACACGCGGTTAAGACCTGAGCGACAAACCAAGATAAACTATTGTGTGTCAAGTGTTTCTGTCCATTTCACATGCACCACACACGTAAACACTGCCATCTTGCATGTAGATACTTCGGAATTAGTAGCGGATCCATTTTCAACGAGCGCTGCAATGGCCTTGTTGCTATGACTGGAAAGAGAAATAAAAAATGCGAGCGAATCTTTCATTCCCTCGGTAACGAGCAAATTCATGTGTTCTCATCTAGCAAATAAACTGATAATACGAAACTTGGAAATCCTAATTTAACATATAATTTTTTTTTAATCAAATGTTATAAATATACGAAAAATATTCATTTTAGGAAGAAAAAAAACTGTAAAACTTTTCCTATTTTTAAAATTAAACTATAATTCTATTTACAAAGATGGTACTTTTGATTTCTCATGGCTACAAAAACAACAGTAATACCGAACGCGTTGCATGTAAATGTTTCAACGCTGAACCTTTGATATTTTCCCCTAGACCGGAGTTATCATCGCCTGAGTTTTTGAGGTTGTAATTGATTAAGCGCGTTAAGGGTTAAGGTATATATTAACTTTCTCGAACATCTGGGGGTTTGCTAAGCGTATTGGTGTGCCAAAGTAAACTTTATGGTAGTGAAACTATCCTAGAATACATTTTGCAAACTTGAATAGTCATAACAAGAGTAACTCTAAAATTACCTTCGAAAAAATATGGCGTCAAATATATTTAACATTTTGTTAGTTCTCTAAAGCAGCACGAACGCGGCGCTATCTTTAAAGTATTTTTCATACTTAAAGTGGCAGGCCAATAGATACATTAAAATAAAATTAACCTGAAACATTTTAACACATTATAATGAAGGTATAGGTCTATGTATGTATATTTGTTTTTTCTTAAACGACAGAAATCAGTCTGTAAATACTTCCTACAAACAAACCTTAACGTTAATGAGCTGATTCATCTTTTGAGATACAGTAGCAGAAATGGAATCACGAAATTATGTTATTCAACATAGGTCACGTATCTGTAGGCTAACAATCTGTTATGTCTCTACAGTATTATGAATGCAGTGCTACCTTTACATTTCAGTGTTAACTGAAGGGTTGTCAAAAGTGTAATACCAACATTTTAACGTATTTTAAGTGGTCATTGTTTACTTTTATTACTATAAAGTATTAAAGGATAGTTATACTATTATAAAATTTACTTTGGCGCACCAATACGCTTAGTAAATTTCCGATGTTCGCGAAAGTTAATATATACGGATGAATCGCGCGGGTCCGCCATCTTTTCTAGATTTCTGAGACTTCCACAGATAGCAGCACTGTGTTTAGCTACAGCCACACACGGTTGGTTCATTGCTCGCTATGTTCGCGATGTTCGCTCCGCGTGTAAAATATAGCCAGCGATCTCATGTGTCACTGGTCACACAAAGCTGTGTTCGCCATATGCAAATAAACAAAAAACATCTGTTTTCGCGCGGAATTGTGCTATACTACTGCGTTTGATTTTTATGACGTTTAATATCTCTCATTATTGTGCTTTAAATTGCCAATTCGACGGAAAAGTTAATTAAAAGATTACGATAATATCCATGTTTATGGAATAAATCGATGGAAGAATATAGAACGCAGGATACGCATGACAGTGCCTGGGATTTGATTCAAGGGGATGCTATCAAACTGAGTTGAATTTATCCTGAAATCATTCATAAATTTAGTTTCGTCCTCACAAGCAACTGCTTCATCAAATAATGGCATTCTTCAAATTATTTTGTTTTTTTTTTATTAAATTCATGAAACCATTTCTTTTTACGTTTTCATACTGTGAGAGCCAGCAGAATAACATCATCACTCCGACATCGATAACTAGACGATCCTGTATGGCCACCTGGCGCATAGTACATAGTGAACATAGTGAAGCTTTCTGTGTGGCCTCGGCTTGTAAGGACACCTTTCCGTTTTCCAATTGACTTCCGTTATATTCACGAAATAACGCCTACCAAATGTCGTATACCGAGAGCTAAAATATTTACACATCAATAATAATTTTTCTTTATTGTAGTGAAAACTTCTTTAGCCGCGTTGAACGATGTTTGGTAGGGGCAAATGGGTTCGCATCACCGACATGCTGTAGTAGCAGTAAGTGAAGTTAATTTGACCACATGAATTCATGACCTAGGTCTGACATCACTGGTAAGTCATAGCTAGGTAATGAATTTTTACGTAATTTTTACATACCACTGACATCTGTTGTGACTAAAAAATGATGTAAGGATAAATGATATGCTGACGTACTGATATAATACCACAATCATTTTCTTACGTACATTTGACGTAGAAATGATGTCATATTACACATTTAAAAACAAAGTTTGAAGTGTTCACTTCTGTTGACAGTCCCCACGGCCCGGACAATACTGGAAGAGTTGGTGATGAGTGCAGCTGCTGCGACGCAGCGCGGCCTTGAGCTTCCCGGCGAGACCGCCAGGCGCGCCAGGGTCCACCTGCCGCCAGGGCTGCCAACTGCGGCGCGTGCTCCCGTCCACGGCTCAGCCGCCACTCACAGTTGCTGACGGCGTTTCTTTGCTAATCGAGTTTAATGAGCAAGCTTGCTTTGTTGAAATTAATTAGTTAATGTATGGCCATGTTTGAAGTTCTATATTCGAAGTTAATATCGTGTGAATTTACACTTGGCAGGCCATGGGAGGGATTTGTTAACTTACATATCTGAGCAGTTGGTATTTTCTACTACAGTTCTTGCATTGTTCATTTAGTTTGGAGTTAAAAATAAGATATCTGTTTCCAAAGTTAATTGCCGCAAATATTGAACCTGTGTTGTTCGTGTACTAGGTCGTGGCTCTCAACACGCGGGACGACGCTTCCCCCCCCCCCCCCCTCCACTTCTTCCGTATCATGGAGGAGGGGGCAGGGCGGAGTGGCTGGTCTCCCGCGCCCAGCACGATCCACCAATGAGAGACCGGCGGGTTTCAGCTTGCGACAGGCTGAAGTCATATCGGTAGTACTACTGCGAACCTCTGGCAACAATGCTCCTGCTGGTGTGCGGGACTGACAATGGCTGTCTGACCACGGCCCATGTGCTGCGGGTCATTGCACCCGCTGTCTCTGCAGTTCCCTGTCCACCATACAGCGGCGGGCCTTGATGCCTGGGGGTGTGGACCTCCCCCAACAATTGATAAAAAAAAAACCTCTTTACAACAACGTTGTTGAACCTACCTGATACTTAAATTTCGATAATCCTTAAAAAAAAAAAAAAAAAAAAAAAAACTCTTTACTCATAAATTATAAATGCTTAAGTTTCGTAAATTCTGCGGTCAGAATCGGTGAAATCGCGTCATTATACGAGGCAGTGAAATCTTTGAAAGTTTTTCTAATTCTGAATCATGGAAACTGGATTGAAATGGAAATGTATCGATCAGCATTTTGAATGACACAGTAATAACAATTTGATAATTCCTTCTTCACATTAATGTTAATAATATTCCGCACAAAGCCTATAAGTGTAAGATACTTCAGGAATACTAGCAGGGGCAGACACTAGTGGGTGGGAGAATATATTCCTCCTTCCCCGTAGTTATAAAAAAATTTGCAAAATATCAGTGAAGTCAGTTTGTTAATCTGGGTGATTCAAGGTGAGATGTAATATCTACACTGTTGGCCCATATGCCAGTGTGTTAGTGTCAATAGTAATGTAAGGTTTTTAAAATATATGTACGTGTTCAAATTTTTATTTTTTTTCCTAGATATTTTCAAAATATCTCTCCCCCATCTCATCAAAAAAATGCCTGCACCCGCCCCTGGATACTAGGGAACTCGCAATATTCGCGTTGTTGTCTGGCTTCCGGGAAGACGCCACGAGATTGTACACAATCATTTCAAACTATTCGTCAGTTAGCTGCTTCGATATCTGTGTTTCAACTTCTCTCCGGATTGCACGTAATTCGGTGAAGTCATTTTCGCAAGTTCGTTATTTTTATTATATTACTTCGGGGCTTTTTTAAATTTCCCATTTTCCAATCATAAAAGTTATTCAAATGTAACAGGGTGTACGATTAAGTTTGTCGCGAACACACAACGCTAATTTAACTCATCTCTATTTATGAGGTAAATTGTTGTAAATATTTATTATAAGAATGTGTAAATGAAGGCCGTGGACGCTGCCTCCAGCACACAGACGCATCCACTGACACAACACCCTGGCTGTATGTCACAAGCCGTGGCCTGGAACACACCGCGGGCTGCCGCGTGGTTGCGAAACGCGCCGCTAGATGGCTGCACTGTCGCAAGCCCGGCTGCCGTACTACTGCAGCGTGACGCAACCTCCGAGCTCGTCAACACTACTTACTCTATGACTACTCCGTGGAGTTCCAACTGTCAGGGGCATCGAGGTATTGGAGTATGTTCCGAAGGTGAAGTCAACTGGTTAGCAATTGGATAGAAAAACCTTCTTCCTTGCCTTGTGAGCAAAACAAATCGTAACTGTATAAAGGTTAATATGCTAGAAGTATGATTAATAGCTTGAAAGGAACTCGCTTTAAAGAGTTATAATAATGCCATAATGTAGTAAGTAATACTAAACAAGTATGATAGCTATTCATCTGCAAATAATTAGCGTTAAATATAATCACAACCAAAAATTATTCTATCAAGATATCTGATGTTTTCAAGAATTAACATGGCAGTTTTTTGCTGGAATTACATGTGTACTTGCTGTCTGTGAAAAAAAAATTGGCAAGTATGTTAGGTTTATAAAACAGGCTATGTCAAAAGTTGTGCTCGAATTACCCTACACAGTAGTTTATACTTGCGTTCACATAAATGGTGTGCTAGATAGTTCGGAAGTATACAGATTGAGTCTGAATTCAACCAACCAACTTCGTCTGCATGTTCATCACGACAAAATAAGTCTAATGTGATTCCCAAATCTGGTATACGTTTCTGAAGTTGGGGCTTAATTTATTGTAATTATTAGAGAAAGAATTTAAGATATAACACTGAGAATCTGGATTATGTTTAATCGAATAGCGTTCTAAAACACAGCGAATTTTCACACTCGTAATATTATTTCATTGAAATAATTGAGGGTAGTAACATGTCACTAAAGTATGTGAAAATAAATGTAATAACATAACAATTATTTCAATGAAATTATATTTTGACAGCGACAAAATTCGCAGTAGTTGTAGTAATTCATTCATTTAAACATAATCAAATCGCTCAGAGGTCCATCTGCAATACTTTCTCTATTATTTACAATAAAAGAGTTTAGTCCCAACTTCAGAGACGAATACCAGCCTCGGGAACACCTTAGACCTGGCATTTCTTCCTTGTGATTGTCGGCCGTCTGCAAGAGAAGCCATTGCCCTGTTTGGCCGGGACATTCTTCCGCACTGGATGGCTGTGATTGGTGTGCTGACAGTAGACGCGCGCCTATCTGAAATAAACCCAGCCAACCACGAAACACAGACGATTCTGAATATTTTTTTTTACTCAGAGATAGTTTCGAAATATTTCCGCGAAAAATGCATTCCTCTAGTGATAATTGAGGACTGGAAAATTTCGCGGGTTTAATGACCTCTAGGATAGAATCTGCAGTCCCTGGTATTCTTGGGTAAAAGTCGCATAGTGATTGGTTCTGGTCTGTGAGACTTTTAAACTGGGGAGTGTGTGATTGGATACTTCTTTGGTTGAGGTTTCTCATTGGCCCCGAGTCAAACTGATGAAACCATGAGCCAGTACCGGAAGCAGCGAAAAAATATATACAAGTTTGAATTTTAACCAATCCATAAATGATTCCTCGAATGAGGGTAGGAGACATCGGGCCATGCGATGAGACCTGGTCGTCGCGGGAAAGGGGGGGGGGGAGGGCTGACCCGGTGACATACTTCCCGCCCACGGCGACCCAGTTAGCGGCGCGCGTCCTCGTGTGACGTCACTACATGGCCCCAGCGCCTGGATCACTGCCTCTGCGGACCTGTCACCCTCTGTCACACGGTGTCACACGCCACGCAGCCTGACACGTGACTGCCTCTGGTCCCCGCGTCCTATGGCAAAATTTCACTGTTTTATGTCTTCACCAAATTCGTTGTTTTATGATTGTTGTACGTGTGTCACCAGTATCACACAGAAATACCTAAAGTACCAGATAAAGTTAATTAAATTGTGGCAATATATCACATGTTCTGTTGGTTACGTTTCTTAACAAATTGTTGACGTGCAAACATCTTAGCTCTCGGCAGGAGTAATATTCTAGAATGGAATGGAAGTCGAATGAACGGAAATGTGTCACCACGGTGCTGCCATCTGTGGAATTCTCATAAATCTCGAAAAGATGGCGTACCCGCGTGATTCATTCGTATATTGTATATATTGCTTTTGTGTAACTCGCAGAATTGACACCGCGCATAGGTAGAGACAGGAAAAATTTTCGGATTCATTTCGCGATAGGCTAAAATTCAAATACACTTACCTCTAAGCTGCTTTTGTTATTTGTTCACTGTTCATCCGGATGACTCTGGGCCAATGGGAAATACTTAATTAAAGAAGTATCTTATCACAGGCAAACAATTTGAGACGACTCACAAGTCAGCAGCCAATGAACAGCCGTTATTCTCCCGAGTATACTGAGAAATGTGTAGTCTATCCTGAAGGTCATAGAAAACGCGAATTTTTCCAGTCCCTACGCATAGGTATTAAAAATTAAACTTTATAATAATAAACTATCCTTTAATACTTTATATTATAAATTATAGTCAAAATAAAGAAACAGTGGCAGCAAAAATTATGTTTGAATGGTGGCATTACAACCATTACCCATTAGTAAACACTGAAATTTAGAGATAGCGCAGCGTTCGTAATACTGTAGAGAGACAAAATATTGTTAGCCTGCATGTATTCGACGCCATGTTGAATAAAAGAATTTCGTAATGAAATTTTTACTGCTAAAACTTAAATGATGAATCAGCTCAATAAGGTTAAGGTTTTGTTTGTAGAAAGTGTTTACAGAATGATTTCCGTCATTTAAGCAAGAACAGAATTTACAAACATATACTTAGTGTTATAATATGTGTTACAAAATTATTCAGGTATATATTTTATTTTTAAGAATTCTACGTTACATTTCGAGTCCGAGTTTCTTATTATAAGTGTATTTGCAACAAGAGAACGCATAAAATTTTCAAGTCTTTTTCACTTTTATCGGAGCCGTTTCATTATATTGTTTAAAATTTCTGTCTGCAAATGTAATGATTCGATAGTTGACATAGCTGCTCCGGCAGTAAATTCTAGCGGCTGGCTATGGAAATGCGCGTGATTCGCATCAAGAAATGTAGTTGAAAATACAATTTGCGTATATTTATCACACTCGGCATTATTTTAAAGAATTCTACTTTAAAGTTTATGTCAAAGTTTCGTATAATATGTGTATTTGCAACATGAGAACACATAAATGTGCTCGTTAACGAGGTTAGAATATACCTACACATCTCTTTAGCGAGTACAGAAAGTCTGCCATTTTTTTTTACTCTCTTTAAAGGAAGTATTGACATTGATTTCATATTGTTTCGGTTTGATCTCTCTACACCCAACAATCTCGTATCCACCACAGGCATGTGTAAACATAATTATTATTTAATATTATTGTTAGGGACCGGAAAAATTCGCGGATTCAATGACCTCTAGGATAGCCTCCATTATCCTTTGCATTTCTCAAGTAAACACGCGTGTTCATTGGTTACTAAATTGTGAGTCGTCTCCACTGGGTAGCTTGTGATTCGACGCTTCTTTGGTCGATAGTCTTTCATTGGCCCAGAGAGCTCCAGTTAAACTGCGAGCCAATAGCAGAACCAGCAGAATTGTAGCTACACATGTTTGAATTTGAGCCTATAACGAAATGAATCCGCGAATTTTTCCGGTCTCTAATTATTGTCTGTTAAATGTGTTTTTTTACAGTAATTTGTAACTACCTATCGCTTCTATAATAACTGAAGATAATGAAATCATCAGGTATAATATAGTCAATAATGTAAAAAATAAATTGAAGTACTGTTGTTATAGTAAAAATAAAACCCTTCAGCATTTTGAAATTGTATCGAGCATCCAGGCAATGAACAATTCCTCGTGGGTTTATTAATATTAGTACTCGACTATGCGAGACTGATACAGATATTCACTGATAGTTATCTAGTATCCCTTTCGAGCTTAAAAAAATCCTTTGACAATAGCTTTTTTTCATTACATTGTATCGTCATACGCTTTCGCTTACATTACCTCATTCATACATTCATAGATGGCAGTGTAAACGGTGACTGTGTGCGGGTATGAAGAAAACAACATTGAGTTTCCAGTGTTTCCGCTACATGGTCGCTGATCTAGCAGCACGACACAGAGCGGTACCTCCGTGCATGCGCGGGCAGGGGTGTCCAGGTAGATGCCCGTCAGGGGTGTCTAGTCACAAGTACGTGCCGCGGAGTGATGCCGCCCACACGTCCGGAGCAAATGGCAACATGGCCGACAAACAGCCTCAGCTTCCTCTTCGCCGCTAACTTCGTAGGCAATACTCAACTAAACGGCTGCTCAACTCTTCAACTCATATAGTTTGTTCATTCTTGCCACTGGCATGAGTGTTTTTGCAATCAGCCTGTTACGTAAGCCACCCGCTTCTGAGGCTAACGGCATAAGGCGTAAGTATTTGCTTGCGAAATTCAAGTTAATTTCTGGTATCAGCGTAAACTCCAGAAACTTTAACACTAATTAAGTGTCTATTATCTATTGCCTGCTACCGGTTTACTTCACGGCCAGATTACGTGTGATGTTATTGTGTAGTTATTTGTTTCCTGTTTTTTTTTGGGACGTGTTAAAACTACCCATAGTACAAAGAGAACGCAGTTCTAATGTATAATGCTTTACAGATTAGGCTATCCCTAAACAACGACTCAAATGTTGCAGGTTTCTAAGAATAAATAGAGGCAACAATTTCTAATCTAGAAATTTTTTCGGGAGAAATACATGCCCCTAGGCATAAGGCATGATGTCAAAACATCAATAATTTTTTCGAGGCTAGCTTCTTAAGTTCATGAGACTTAGGTAGCTAGGCTTCTGGGTTGTAGCCGTGTCCTTGGCAAATAATTCACCGACGTTTCGGGCGACATTGCAGTCGCCATCATCAGGGAGCAGCCTAGCCTAGCTACTTCAGACAATGGCCGTGAAAGCCTGCGGACATTATTCACGAGACTCACACTACGTTGACTCGCGATGGGCAGCATGGACTCGGAGCCAGGCAATTAGCGCGCGACCCGGATTGTTGCCTGATTCTTGCACGGACACTGCTCTGGTGTGTGTTGTCGCAGTGTCAACACGGCGGCTCCGCAGTTGGGCAAGTCGCGTGTCTCAGCTCGTGTCCAGCCATCACGTAGCACCGCAGCCCGCAGCCGTGGAGTTGGGGGGCGCACTTCACTCTGGTACAAACACACCATACCTATTAGTTTACGAGTGAATGACAAACATTTTAAACTTTGGAGGTTAAATCAGAACTTTTTCCTCGTGCTGGTATGTGAATCGGAACACACTCTGCCCTTTGGTGCTTGAAATATAACATTTTCTATCGATGCAATTAATGCACGATAGATAATACTGTAACTGCCAATTCGTGCGTGAAAGGGGCCCTAGAAGAGAGATCTTTTAATGGAAAATGTTATGTTTAGAGGCATGTATTTTTAGTGGAAATATCTGATCCCTCACTAGACTACAGCCCTGTTTGACCGGGTTGTTCAGGACGTGTTTGCTTCCGCACTGGATGGCTGTGGTTGTAGACATGCACCTGGAATAAACCCAGCCAACCACGAAACACAGACAGTGCTACACAGTTTCAACACACAGCTGGTATGGAAATATTTTTTTTGCGAAAAATGCGTGACCCTAGTAATGTTCTTCCCATTTGTTTGGTTGAATAAAAATTGGTTAGTTGGGTTAGGTGAAGCTAGATTAATTAAACAAAACAGTTGAAACATAGAAAAAGATAATAAAAACAAACTAAAATAATTCAAGCGGATAAATGAATTTTGTGCCGTTGTTGCCCAAATGACTGGCGAAAAACAATTAAAAAAGGCCAGATTATTTGCGCAACTGACTGGTCTCGTTTAATGGTACCCTCAGTTTTAATACACGCACGAACCCGGACTAATCATACGGAAAATTTTTCTGCTCTGCCTTTTCGATGATATTCGTACATGAAGGGCAGGGGGAAGGTAAAGATATCCAGTGGGCAGCAAGACAGGCGAGGATGAGGTGTAAAATCAGCGGAAGTCTGAGAAGAAGTGATGGGAAGGTTTCGACATTGTCACAAAGACTTATGGGGGGGAGGGGGGGGGGAATGTACCTGTGTTGCTATTCCGGTGACCAGAACGTAGTTTTCGGAAAAATGAGTTAACTTGTAAATAAAAGTTTCTTAATTTAGTAAATTTGTTACTGATAAACACGAATATCGTAATGTGGCTATCGAAATAGGTAGTCTAATTTCTCCAATGGCGTTAAAATTAACTGTTCAACTTCATTATCACTTTATAATTTAGTATATGTAGTTTATATTTTAGCTTATATTTATCAACACTCTGAGGAGAATTTTTGGTCTAGGAAATAAACGTTTTATCCTGTAAAATATTTTTGTCATAATGTGAATGGTACAGTCGTAAATTCGACCATACTTCGTTACATACCAAACGTTCACTGTCTGAAAAAGGTTCATTACACAAAAAAACATATAAATACGTAGTTCTAAATGATAGCTTCTTACAACTTCCCAAAAAATTAATTCCGTAAACGAAATTATTACAGTGAACTGTCAGATATGATGAATCGCTAGAGCGGTCCAAATGACGCAGTGTGTACTGTATAGCGCCACGCTAGAGGAGGTAAACGATCAGACACTTCAAATTTATTTGACTTAAACATGTAGATTATCACAAATATCGTACCGGGGTACAAATATATGTATTTCATTCAGATTGAAATTAAAATTTGCCATGCATTATTGATGCTGCTAACGTTTCCTTACCACGTAGAAGTTTCGTAAACATATTCGTAAATTGCCCCTGTAACAAATGCGATAGTATTTCATGCAGATCTTCAAAAGAATGTAAGGACACTCTGAAATAATATTGCTGGCATTTCTTAGAATTTGGAAGATCGTCCCAAATATTTATTTATATTGTTAATCACATATCAATGTATATACATATTAAGTTCCCCCCCCCCCCCTCCGCCGTAATTTCTTAGCAGTCGTCCAACCAGAGCCATCTCTTCATGTTTCTACATCGCGCCACAGCAGGGGGCGAGAGAGAGGAACAGAATGATTGTGACGTCAGAGGCAGGTCTGAGGTCTACTAGTCTGCCGCACGTATGAAAGGAAGCCAAACGGAAGAGTTGGGAATTGCCGAGCTGATACGTACGGGTCCGTGGCCGCATACTTGCCATTGTAGATTATCCGGACCGTGAGATGCGGCTGGGTTACGTGATGAGCTACGCTTCTGTGTCATTCTAGACCCGACATTAATAAGGAAGCAGAGAGCTGCGAGGGGATAAAGATGAAGTAAGTCGTGGCTAGCAAGAGCAGGCGTGCAGGAACTGCAGGAGGTATTGTTGGCGGCCCTGGAGGAGAGGAGTATGGGTAATGCTGTGTGCACTATTTAAAAAAAAAAAAAAAAAACCAGTAACAGTAACAGTAGGTGGTGCGCACAAGATTTGACCGCCATGTTTTACAACCTACTGATTCACAATAGCGCATAGGACAGGTCGTGCGCATAGAAGGGAAATGAATATATTTTATTTCTGTCACGTACGCATGACGCAACAACCAATGAGAGTAGAGTAGGAAGCCATTTTGGCGGGACTGGAGAACTGTTTATTTATGTCAATCATACTGTGGTAAGAAATTGTCGAGATATTACAATGCTCAGGCGTAATTTCTGCTTTAAAAATTACTTTATAAGTCACTAGCAAAAATTGTAAATAAAAAAAAAGTGTCGTGGTTAGAATGGTTAGCTAAATGTTTATATAACACTTATTTATATGTTGCAAAACTGTGCTCACAAATATGTTCCGGGATAATGACTTGGTAGTTAATACAGTTCCCTACTAACACGGCCAATGCACAGTCTGAGCGCTCGCGCGTGTACGTGTGAACCCGGCCTGGCGGTGGTGGGGGGTGAGGGATGTCAGCTGTAGGCGGCAGATGTCTCGCTCGGCCGGGCCAGGGGTGCCACACGCCTCGCCGTCACGTGTCGCACGAGACCACTTCATGCTCACAGACGTGACAAACCAGCGGATTCATCTCGAGATGAGCTACTTCTGAAACACTTTTACCTTTGAGCTGTTTATACGACCAGGGCTTTTTTACAAGTTTTATTAATGTATCAATCGTGTTTGTAGTTGGCGAATTTAAGGCGATATGCCTTCTCGTAGACTTAACCTTCTTTAAATTAACTTCCATTACATAAGCTTTTCGAAATAAACCATATTTTAAGATAAAGTCAAAATAGGCAATAATTTTTAAGACATAATTAGTTAAAGCTACCCAAGGAAAAACTATTTACATATTAAGTATAGGCATATACTTGCTGCAATTAAATTAGTTGTAAAACATCGCCCATTATTAATCCAAGAAAAATAAAGCAACTATAGTTACATTAATACCAGTCACACATACACACAAATTCTTGCAGTAGAAGCCCAGAAGTGAACATGCTAAGTAAGTGTTCCTAAGAAGCTTTATGTGGAGGATTAAAAGCCAATTTAAAACAAAATATTATTTTACTTATTCTTTACAGTTATTATTTTACCATGAGTAATTTTTTAAAGCGCAAGGTTTCTAAAATTCAGATGAAATATAGGTTTTGATAATGACCTTTAAGATGCCAGATTTTTTTTTATTTGACAATATTTTTATAAATTTTGGACAGGTATTCCTTTCCACCCAATCCCCTCCTTTCCCCCCTCCCTCCTAATCGTAGCTGGGTTCGCCACTGGCCGCTTAACAACGTGAGGATTTATTGTTGATATCCTCCAGTCTCGTTTCGCGTAAGTTATGCATCTTTGCTTAACAGAAACAAGGCACATGCGCGCATACACTCTGGTTCTCGTAGGTAAACAATTATTTAATTCGTGTTACACTGAGAACAACATAATAGCGCGGTGTTTGGCCATTATTTATGCGGCACGTGAGTCTGGTCATAAACTGTCTTCATTTGGACGGCAGTTGGCCACAACGCCACAGCGGCGTGTTTCCTGCTTGGAAACTGGTCTCCTTGACTAAGTAACGCTGCACGCATGAACCGTTAGCCGGGATTGTGAACCACGCACGCAACGCAACACCGCAACTACGCAAGAAAATCACAGTCGTTTAAAAAGCACGCAAGTCGCAAAACGTCACCAAAATTGTAAAACAGTAGAAAACAAATTTCTACCTTGCAATGTTTAAGCTTATCATAAAACAAAAATTGTTAATAATTTGATTTAAAAGTGCTATTTTCTTTCGCTGTGTGGAAGTTCAACAATTTTATGTTTGCAAGTGTAGGTACATAATAAAAAGAACTGCTGGATATTGCATACGACTTTCCTTCAATAGTTCCGTTCTCTTAATATTTATTCATGGAAATCTGGAATTAGAAAAAAAAAAATCATAGTTGTGATGTGATGAGTTGTAAAGTGTTGCCTCCTGGAGCGCGGCGTGTGGTTTGTGCACCCCTGCGGCGGGCAGAACTGGTTTGCCGCGCAGGTGCCGACAACTCGGCGGCGGAGCTGGCGCTGGCGGCGACTGCGGCGGTTACTGGAAGCAAACTGCAGCTCCCAGCTCGTGCCGCCGGAAGCGATCCTCCCCTCCTCTTCCGCCCCTCCCCACCCCTCGCCGTGCCGGCTAAATAAATACCACAGAGCAGACACTTGGGCAACCCACGATTAGGGATGGCAAAACTTTTCAACACATCAATTTATTGCTTTAATTATATCGGTATCAGTAAAATATCGATATTTTTGACACATCGGTGTATTATAATATATAAAGTTTTACCCATATTTTACTAAATATTAACTTATCATTTAATGATACGTTATATTGAGTACTTGATACATAATACATAATAAAAAAAAACCTAATACAAGGTTAGTTCTTTCTAGTAAAATGAATTACAACCAAATTTTATTTTTTAATTTTTATTATTATTCAATAATACCTTCTATATATATTTCAATAGTTTTTTCCTCAACTTTTTTTTTCATTTATAAGTAATTTTTTTATCGATTGTTATTGTTATAGACTTACGAAGAAGCGAAAAAGAAGCCAACAAACATGTACAAAGTGAATAATAAATAATTAATTATTTCTTCCAATAGTATTCACAGATATTTTTAATACAATTATTTTTTTTACTTGAAATATATTACTTTATTCAAATGTGATATCATCGGAACAAAATATCTACATAAAAATATCGGCACTTAAATATCGATACAAAATTATCATTTTTTAACCTGAAATATCGATATATCGTTGCTATCCCTACCTAGGATTCAAACCAGTTCATTCTGAGGCCACGTTCGTACATGTTGAGTAATTTTTCTCCTCGGGTTTTTCTCTCTTTCTGTTTACCTAAAATAAACAAGTCGATGATATGAATTTTGAATATCCATTTACAGCTTATGTGCTGTATTTGGTTAGAAGTTTCACGATGATTGGTTAAATCACTGGTCATTCTGAAGGAAAGACACTTTCTAAAAATAAATATTCATCTAAAATGTTAGTAGTTTATCATTTTAACGAGTTTTTAGGTTAGGTGTAAACGTTACAAATTTAAATTTGATAGTGTGAAAATTGTGGGTTAGGTTAGCTTAGCTATTTTGAAAATACTGTTAATAAAATTAACGATTGGTTATTAATTATCAATTTAATATGTAACTAACTTAACTAATTTATTATTTTTATGGTAATTGTAATTTAGCTAGCCAACCATTCAAAACTATTTTACAGTATTGCTATTGTCGCTAACCCAACCTAACTAAACCAACCATCCACACTATTTAAAGTTCCCATAAATCATTTCACCGTCACAGAAGTGGATGGAAGACGATCTCGACATCTTTCCCGCACGTTTTTATCCTATTGCAGATGCTACCGACGTTACACCAGCAAACAGTGAACTTTGATGGGTTTCGGAACTATTCGGCCCACAGAATGGACTGGCGTGAACGTTAGTGCACCCATTGAATTTTCGCATTTCTCGTTCACTATATGATATCGCAATCCTGATAAAGTTAAAAAGTTAGATTATGCATTAAAAATACTATAAAAAAAGTCGAATGCGTGAACCTGATGCTCCAAACAAGTGACTGGCGCTGCTACGGAGGACGTATCAGACAGCGGCGCGGCTACCACTGTCGCCAGCCAGTAGGGGCGAGGGAGGACAGAAAAACTCGAGCGCACCGAATGTTTTTTTTTTGTCCCGCTCCCGCTAGGCATGTGCTCCCTTGCAGTGTGGACTGTGGACGAGAGTGCAGTGGACCCACCATGGGGCAGTGTTACCATCCGTGTACACACATTTTAGGTAAACCCACCTCTACTTTCAGGTATTTTTGTGCACAAGAATTTCTCAATTTGGGTGTCATTCAGGCACATACACAAAAAAAAAGTCTCCCTTGTAGGCGGTGAACCAGCTGCCTGTCTGTGTATGTTGTACTGAGTTCACGATATTTCTAGGCTAGTATAGTATAATAGTATAAAGGAATTACCTAGCACACGTGGAGCTTGGTGCTGATTGGTCAAGCAAGACGGGGATGCGACCAAGAGTCGAGCACTCGATATTTCTAGGCTAGTATAGTATAATAGTATAAAGGAATTACCTAGCACACGTGGAGCTTGGTGCTGATTGGTCAAGCAAGACGGGGATGCGACCAAGAGTCGAGCACTCGATATTTCTAGGCTAGTATAGTATAATAGTATAAAGGAATTACCTAGCACACGTGGAGCTTGGTGCTGATTGGTCAAGCAAGACGGGGATGCGACCAAGAGTCGAGCACTCGATATTTCTAGGCTAGTATAGTATAATAGTATAAAGGAATTACCTAGCACACGTGGAGCTTGGTGCTGATTGGTCAAGCAAGACGGGGATGCGACCAAGAGTCGAGCACTCGATATTTCTAGGCTAGTATAGTATAATAGTATAAAGGAATTACCTAGCACACGTGGAGCTTGGTGCTGATTGGTCAAGCAAGACGGGGATGCGACCAAGAGTCGAGCACTCGATATTTCTAGGCTAGTATAGTATAATAGTATAAAGGAATTACCTAGCACACGTGGAGCTTGGTGCTGATTGGTCAAGCAAGACGGGGATGCGACCAAGAGTCGAGCACTCGATATTTCTAGGCTAGTATAGTATAATAGTATAAAGGAATTACCTAGCACACGTGGAGCTTGGTGCTGATTGGTCAAGCAAGACGGGGATGCGACCAAGAGTCGAGCACTCGATATTTCTAGGCTAGTATAGTATAATAGTATAAAGGAATTACCTAGCACACGTGGAGCTTGGTGCTGATTGGTCAAGCAAGACGGGGATGCGACCAAGAGTCGAGCACTCGATATTTCTAGGCTAGTATAGTATAATAGTATAAAGGAATTACCTAGCACACGTGGAGCTTGGTGCTGATTGGTCAAGCAAGACGGGGATGCGACCAAGAGTCGAGCACTCGATATTTCTAGGCTAGTATAGTATAATAGTATAAAGGAATTACCTAGCACACGTGGAGCTTGGTGCTGATTGGTCAAGCAAGACGGGGATGCGACCAAGAGTCGAGCACTCGGGAAGAGAGGGGTGAGGGGTGATGACGTCACGTGCCGCGTGGGAACGTGAGAGAGGGACGGGGAATATCTTCTGTCGCGGCGACGTTGTCGCGTGTAGCGGTCGCGACAGGAACTGCAAGTCGCAGGGCCAGGCCACAATGTCACGTCGCGTCGCTCTCCCCTAGCAGCGCCAGAGTTTTTATTTCGTCTGGACCCCGGAAGACCCCTGCAGTGCGCTTTGGAGTACCTCCTGCCTGACATGAGACCTATTTATTACTAATAGTTGCATTTAATAGATATTTTTAACTGTCACTTAAATCTAGGAGTTATTTTACATTAAAATTTTACTGATTATTAGTGCTTTCGTTTCGTGAATTTCCTAGTTTTGTGACAGTTTTTTTTTGGCTTATTTCTTAGCCGATTTTCAACACTTTGGTTATATATTTAAGTAGATATTCTTAGCGTCTGTGTGATGCTATATGTGTCCATGATTGTGCATATTTATTAGTATTGTTGAAGGTGTTGTCCTTGTCCTAGTCTACAATATTTGTTTATTTCTGGTGATAATAGCTATGCCTCCCCCCCCCCCCCTAGGTAATAATTCCCCTAGATGGGGCTTCCTTGCTACGAGTCAAAGCAGCTTTAACTTTGAAAACTTGAGGGTTCTGCCAACACTGTCCTGCAGTTTGTTTGCTTTGCGATTTGGAGTTGGAGCGATGAGATGATTTCATAGAGATGGGTGAGCATGGGAAATTTTTTTTGTGTAAAAAGTGTGATTTTGTTTATTTATTGGCGAGTATACTTGAGTACCTATTGCTAGTCTAAATCTAAGTCTGACTAGCAGCGGCAGTGTCACGAGTCATCGCTCAGTAGCCGGCGACTCGCCGTCTGTTGAGCGGCGCACGTGACACTGGCGACACTCGGCGACACTCAGCGACACTCGGCGACACTCAGCGACACTCAGCCTGCCGAGTGTACACCCAAGTAGAGCACAGGCTGGTTTCTGTGTGTTCGACTCTATTATATTACTGTGCAGAATACCTAGATTAAAACACAATCCAGGATACATATTTTATTATTTATGAAATATCACAGAAGACATTTTTTTTTGCTTATTTAGAGAACTGTATAATATATCACGGCAATAAAATATTATATAATTTGGTTTCTTTGAGCATTCATCAATTCCGATTTTTTAAAAATTTATATTGATAAATGTCACTCAGTAAATATTAATAAAACTCTGTTTTCAAGATGAAAATAACGTAATAAAACGAGCTTTAGATTTTATATATACATATATATATACATATATATATATATATATATATATATATATATATATATATATATATATACATATATCTTAGTTGTTCCAGTGCCATGCAATCTATCACACCCACATACATTAAAATCAAGGTTATATTTTGATGTTCCTCAATGATATATTGTTACGAAGGTAAGAGACAGGACCGCGACGCGCGCCAGGCTCGGAGCCGGCTGGCGGCCACTGGCGCCCACGCACGGCCACTGACGTCACACACCGTCCACTGACGTGAGGCATGCCCCGCGTGCCTGGCCGGGTCACACGGGTCCTCCCTGCCCCCTCCACGGCTCTTCGCTCATCTTCCCGCGGGCTATCATCACCTTCAGCGGCCTGGATGTTCCGGGCTTACAGAGGCCGCCGCGTGGAGTGCCGCGAATTAACTACGCTATTCTCGATGTTTCGGGCGTCGGGTCGGCTCGGTATGACGCGACTCGTCACAGCTGCTCTCGTCGGTTCTAGAAGGGCGCCACAGGGATATAAGCGACGACGCCGGCCTCCGCGGGAGTTGCGAGCGAGTTCCGCGAGTGAAGGTGAGTGCGACACCGGCGACCCCCTCGAGAGTGGCGCGACGCGGAGCGACGGGACCGAGAGAGTGCAACTGAGTGTGTGCGAACCACTGTCGAGCCTGGCTCCAATGAGGAGTGCGAACTGCGCAACTTGACAGACATGAGGACTTGCGAATAAACATTTTTAAGTGCGAGTGATTGGTGATAATTAGAGACCGGAAAAATTCGCGGGTTCAATGAACTTCAGGATAGACTCCAATATCCTCTACACACCCTGGCAAATGCCACCTGTACATCGGCTGCTGACTTGTGAGTCGTCTCGACTGGGTGGCCTGTGATTCGGCACTTCTACGAGTGAGGGTCTCTAATTGGCCCCCAGTCCTCCAGATTAACAGTGAACCAATGGCAGAAGCAGCGCTAAGGTATAATTATTTGAATTTTAGCATAACACGAAATGAATCCGCGAATTTTTCAGGTCTCTAGTGATAATACATTTTTAAGTACAATCGTTTATTAGTAAAGTAAATAATAAAACGGTAATAAAACTTAATTGAGCTAGTTCTCCCCACATAGGTCGTGACAGTGTGCTGTTCATGAAGCTCCGGGAGTATATGATGTCTCATTAGCGCCGAAGTCGCGGTGACTGTATTGTCGCTGGTCGCGGCTTGTCACAGGGAAAGTGTCGCTACCCCCACCGCTGGTGTGGGAGTGAAGTGTCTTGCGCGCGGGGTTGGCAAGGGCTGGCGGGCCGCGAGTGACGTCACGCCCCTGTTGTGGGGGGGGGGGGGGGGCTCTGACGTAACTGCGGGGGCGGGGTTGCTACGGCAGCAGCGGCGACGTAACCTTATCAGAGTTGGCAGCCGCGACCCGGCCTCACCTGCTGCCGTCTCAACTGTGCTCTGTCCACGATCAGGCGCGACTGGATAGACTGCACATTCTTCTGCTGTTCATTGGCTGCTGACTTGTGACGAGTATACTCTGATTTTGAGAGGTTCTCATTGGCCCGGAGTCCTCCAGACACCTGCTAGCCAATTGCAGAAGCAGCACAAAGGTTAAAGCTTATCGCGAAATGAATCTGCGGAATTTGCCACTCTCAAACGATATGTAGAGCCGCGGTTATTTCGCCAAATCATTGAGTAGCCAAGTATACTTAAAGCGCATATATGTATTTCATGTAATTTTTATTTATTTATTTATTTATTTATTTACCCCGTGTAGTTAAGACAAGGGCCTGTTTTTATTATTATATATTTTTTTACAAATATATGTATTTCATTCATCTAAATTTACTATTTTGAAGCTTAATATTTTAAATAACAGCGAGCGTCGAGCTTATCAATCATCCTCACTGACAGATGCACCCCCGACTAGGCGGACCCCTTAATTTCATTTACACACATTTAAGGCATAATCGCCTTTTCTCCATGTGAACCAGTAAAACCGTTACAAGATATCTGCAAATGTCACGTTATTATTGACGTGATAACGTCTTATAAATCGATGAACGCCGGCTGCACGCACGAAAAAGCATGACTCATTGTCACGTTCCGCCTGAGCAATATCAAACAGGTTAAGGCGGTTTTTTTTAAACTAAATGTTCGTGATTATATTTGAACAAATTATTTAAATTAAATTTGCAAAAACTGTAAATAATATTTGAAAATAAAAAAGTATGCAATTTTTCATCAATGTTTTCTTATGACGTTATCACGTAAAATTATCGTCCGTAAACCGACTTTACAGAAAATACCCCTTTTATATTAATATATATATATTTTTTTTAGAAAGAGGCGTTTTCCATTCGAATGTAAGTAGTCTTGACAAGCACCGAAGGACAAGACACCTGGCCACGTTATAAACTTCACATGATCCAACCATGTGACCGGAAGGTCAAATGTTGCAGCAGCCAATGGACATTTGTATATAAGTTCATCGAAGTCTTCTGTGCACTCGGCCAAATGCCACCTGTTCACTGCCTCCTGCTGTCTGGCGAGACGTCTCAACTGGGCAGAATGAGATTCGTTACTTCTTTGGTTGAATGTTTCTGACTGGTACAATGATCTCCAGACGAACTTCGAGCCAATAGCTAGAGGCCGTGTACTTTACGCGAAAATATTTCCAGACAAGCTGTGTACCATTGTCTGTGTTTCGTGGTTGGCTGGGTTTATTCCAGGCACAGGCCACTGTCAGCACACCAATCACAGCCATCCAGTGAGTGGCCCGGTCAAACAGGGCAATGACTTCTCTTGCAGACGGCAGACAATCCCGAGGGAAAAAAAGCGATCAGATTATTTCGTGCAAAATAAGTAGAGACCGGAATAATTCGCGGATTAATTTCGCTTTAGGCTAAAATTCAAATACACATACCTCTAAGCTGCTTTTGTTATTGGCTCACTGTTCATCCGGACGACTCTGGGCCAATGGGAAATACTTAACTAAAGAAGTATCGTATCACAGGCAAACCATTTGAGACGACTCACAAGTCAGCAGCCAATGAACAGCCGTTATTCTCCCGAGTATACTGAGAACTGTGTAGTCTATCCTGAAGGTCATCGAAAACGCGAATTTTTCCAGTCCCTAAAAATAAGTGCTCCTCCTATTAGCAGAAGCATCACAACAGTATGTGTATATTTGAATTCTTGCCTATCGCGAAATAAACCGCTACTTTCTCCGGCCTGCGCCCATCACATAGTTCATGTTGTGCGTGCGAGGCGGGAGTCGTCGAGCGCGGGAAGGGGGGGGGAGGTGCATGCAGCCGGCAGAGGGGAAGCAGGGAGGAGGAGGGAGACTGCAACTGCACATGCACCGGCGCAGATGCACTGGGCCCGCCGCCCAGGCCAGGGCGCGCTACCAAGGCGGCAGCAGGCGGCAGGAGGTGGCGACTCCCAACAACAGATACTTCACTCACACATGCAACACGATTCCTTATTTCCGCCCCATCCGAATAGGTTACTAACGATTCTGACAGTACCAATCACACAGCTTAAAAACAAAGAAATTTAAGTTTTGTCCCGAATTACATCAGGATCTAGAGTTTCGTTAAACATTTCTCGGGTTCAGGATATAGGTCGTTTCAATACATTTATATGTTTTAATAAATATACATTTTAATAAAACGTCTAATTTCTATTTTTGTTCTTGATATTCATGAAAAAATATAAGGATTTTCATAAGACTTTATTAGAGGCTAAAATTTTTGTTCTTATTGTCTTAAAAAATGTTAAGGTCAACCTAGTTGTTCCAAAATACATAATCATCTTTGGCTATTAAAATCGCTATATTAATTTACACAAATGCCCATATAATTCAATACACACAAATTGGTAGCTGTAAGTACCGTGCATACGCAAATAGGAATATGAATATACAATCAGTGCTTTCAAAGAATCAACTGTTACATTCAAAAACTCTTGGTCACACAAAAATTATCATATGTAAATGGTGGTATTTTAACATAAACGTTTACCGAAGTCTCCCTATTCCTTTACATTTAAGGCCTAAAATTATCCAATACCAATGCGTTCTTTTATTATTCTAAACACATCCAACAGGCTCGTGCAAAACAAAAAAATTACAAAAGCGATTTGAAAGCAAACAAACAAAAAAAGGAAGCCAACCTGACGATGTAACCTTTGTTTATTCGCAACTTTATCTAAAATTCTTTGTAAAATGGTTTCTTCAACACTAAAAAGGTTATACGAGTCAAAATAATCGTATTAAGAATATAAAATTTCAGTTTTTCACAAATCACATTATTAAAAATTAGTTATAATTTAGTTCTGAGCATGAATGAAATTCTGATGTCGGTACAGACGAATAGTTAGTGCAAAATAAGCGTAACGTAAGCCCTGCCAGTGACAGACCCCTGGCACAGACTACATGCGCCGCTTAGCACAATAATTGTTCCCTTTCTTGACATCAACATTGCAAAGATACGGTCTCCCACGAGAAGGGATCTGCTATTTCGAGTTGTGATTAACCGTTAATAATTCTGATCTTTTTTTGCGAAAACATTACTGACCCTACATACCTTTTAATCGAAAAATCACAAATTCATTCATAACTTCAGTGTTGCAAGGGGGATGTATCCCCCACATCCCTTCCCTGACGTTAGCCCATGTTCATTATGGCAGTGATGATATTCTCAGTGGCCCGGCGCCAGGGAGAAATGACGTTGTGCTATCAGTTGCTCACTCTGACCTCGCGGGAGAATAACCCCGCCACCAGTCCCCGGAGGCGCCCCGCCAGTCGGCCGCGTGTAGGGGGTGGCTACCCCCGGCGAAGGGCGGGTGGCGCGGAGCACATGGTCGGTCTGGAAGAAGCGTCACTGATGGCAACCAGAGACCAGGTAAACTCGCTGTCCATCTGGCACCTATCCGACTCCACTTCTTATAATCTTATTTAGCATTTCATGGTATATTTTATCTTCACACTGGTCTGATAACGTAAGATCCTTTCATACGACTTGCATGACTGACAGTTTATAGTTGAACATGCTCTACAAGTAGATACCGGACAATTCGCGGATTCACTTCGAGATACGCTAAATTTCAAAAACTCCTCTCTCTGAGCGGCTTCTGCTATTGGTTAACAGCTAAGATGGAGCGACGAAACCTCCACGAAACGAGTATAGGTTCCCATATCATCCTACACTGTTGAGATGTTTCACAATTCGGTAGCCAACGATCAGTTGATATTTGCCTGAGGTCCTAGAGATCCGATCAACAGCGATTTTTCCGATCCCCGACAGTACGTAAAGATCCTACCCATTTCCCAGTATATTTTACTGCCTCGCAATTCATTTTTGATGTTTCCACAGTTAGAAATGCGTGAAACTTTACTTCCATTGTTTAGTTTTAGAAATTCTCTTTATTAAAACATCTGGCATTAATAAAAAATAGAACAAGGTGGCTTAAGCTGAGCTTTAAATTATATCAAATGACTCAGCAAACTTCTCTCGAGGCCGATTTCTCACGAATGTTGATTCAAATCAAATTAAATTTTTCACTCGATTCAATACCTTCGAAGCAGGCGCATGAAACTGAAACAGCATTGTCACGGTCATCTCAATTCCTTCAAAGAATTTCGTGTGAGAGTATGCCAGTGCGCAAGTATGTAAGTATAGTTTTATGCAAGAACAATTTAATTAGTGTAATTATATAGTGTGCAAGTATGCGAGCGAAATTACGCAAGTGCGCAAGTAAGTTAATCATTTATCGTTACGCTGTGATGATGTCATCGCCTCAAATTACCCTACCGTCTGTGAAGAAGTTTCACTTCAAATATTTTTTTTTAACAAAACCTGTAAATTGAAAGAGTTAAATTCTTAAATATTATGTGAAATTGTATTACTTGGTTGAGATATGACGAGTGCCTTCACATGTGGCAAAGTGTTCCGCGGGACACACGCGCTTCTCTCGACGCCCGTACACGGCGCGTCTTGCGAACACACGCTCACGTGACACACCGCCGTTGCCATGGCGACGGGTCGCGGGTATAGATTATCCCCTCCCCGCCCGGGAGCTTCCAGGAGTCGCCACCCCCGCGCCACCGTCGCTCTCGCCTCACAAAGAACACACACATTCTACCCGACAATCAAATCGATGTGTGTCCTCTTTTGTTGATCTCCAGGTTTGCGTTTTCCGAGGCATCAGAGGCTATCAGAGCTCGTATGCTAACACAGTACACGTTCATAAATCCAAACAAACCGAGAACCTGATATTCTAGTTTTCTTGATATTGGTTGAGCCACGCTAACATTTTCGTCGAGATATCTCGGGAGGAAAGAAATTGACGTTTTCTTTTTTTCGCTAAGCCATGCGAATACACTGTCCAAATGATTGTAGAAAATTTTCCCAGTATTATTTAATTTACATATTATTTATAAATCTAGAATATTTTGAAGTGGAACTTATTTAGAGCCGGTAGGGTAAGTCAGAGCGTTACTGAAGCGATGCTTTAGTGCTGCATTTTTCGTTGTGCTGGAAACTGCAAAAAGGTTTCCTCTTAAACCCATTCTTTAATAATTAAATTCCAATCCGTGTTCAACGCACAATTGTATGTGTTTCAAAGATTTGTGTCCGACAAAGGTTCTCTCGTTGCTCCTGTGAAGAGGACTGTCGAAAACAGCCGACGTAACAACGACATGAGGCGCTTGTTTTCCAGTAGCACTCCCAAACGCACAACTTTTGTTTAAATGATTAAATTTATTAAAGTTTTAACTTGGAGCAGTACGCACGTATCTTAACTTTACTAGCCACAAAGTATCACTACATCGAGACAAAGGTGTACAGAGTGAGGCGAGATGTTACAACCAGGGGCGCAACAACAGGGGGGGGGGCAAGGGTATTTGCCCCCCCTCTGAAACCTTGAAGTGGTGGCAAACCTTGGGCAAAGAAAGTGCTGTGTAATCAATTTTTTGATAATAAAACTGCTTAAATAGCACCATTTTCCACCTTGAAATACAAATTTTCCCGGGGAAGGACCCCCCGACCCCCCATTTCAATAGGGGGGATCGATGATTCTTTATAAAAAGGCATATTGCCCCCCCCCCCTTTGGAAATTTAGTTGTTGCGCCCCTGGTTACAACCACAACAATGTGGCAAGTGCATCCGCCATGACATGCGCTATGGGTGCGACACTTGACGTCTGTGCAATGTTAAACTGAGCGAAGTTTTATTTACTGTCCGCTCTAATGCGACACCCAACTGGTCCGGGGTCCTCTATGAACTGTTTGCATTGGCTTATTTTCGCTTTGCTTTCAACTCGTCACGAAACAAACCTGAGAAATGCACCGCGATTTCTTTCCTAAACGGATTTAAACCCAGTGTATTATGAAATGTCCTAGTTGGATAAGACTGTGAATCTCGAATGAAGCCTACACGCCTTGTCTGCTTATTGGGTATTGGTCGCAACTCCAATATCTCAACTGTAGATACAACTAGTCCTGCATAGACGCGGTCATGCGCAGTGCAGGCAACAAGATGGCTGCAAGTGTGTCTGCCATGCACACGGGTCGGGCGCTTGGACATGATTGTCCGCATACAGCGAGCAGAGCATCAGAAGAAACCATGCCATTTGATAACAACTCAACATATCCGAGTGGGGTTCGTTCACGAAAAGCATTCAAGAATGCACTGAGGGTGGATGTGTAGTTCTGTTTCAGTATTTCGTTTGTAAACTGTATTTTTGGGAGATTGAAAACTATTAAACTTGTATTTTCACATAAATGTTTAGACATGAAACACCCGGAAAATATTCTTGTAAGGACCCAATGGACTTGCACTACACATTCATCTTCATTTCTCCGCCATATAATGTTATGATACCCGCTTAAATCTTATAGCTGATCTATGCACGATGAGAAGATTGCGCGCCAGTTCACAGACTTGCGCTTAGAGGCGATACCGCGCTAGAAGCACCAGCGAGCGTCGCACTTATCATAAACCCCTGACGAGGCGGCGACTAAGATTTATTGTTTTTTTCTGGGGGAAGAAATGTTAGTTTGGCGACACTGGTCACACTATAGTAATACATGAACACACACGTCTATGATACTGGCTCGAGCATGACGCAGCAGCGCCGCTGGCGTCTTGTTTGCGTGATCGCTATCGGCCTATCTGCACAGGAAGCTGTTATCTGCGCGTCACTGAGTCACAGGCCGGCTGATGCAAGGCCGTGACGTCACCCGCACATCCGTGTAGCGGCCACACCAGGAAAATGTGAACGATTAGCTGCACTGCGACACCACTCTTCACAGTACCGTGGAGTGAGGGATTTGAGAAAAAAATGAACACTTGAACACGTGTATTAAAAACACTTTCATTACTACTATTGACACAAACACACTGACATATGGGCCTACAAATTTAGCCGTAGGCAACGCGGCTTCCCACACAGTTCATATTGCAGTTTCACTTTGCATCACCCACTGCATCACACACTGCCTTCACTAGTACCTCGCAAATTGTTTCCCTGCTCCAAGGGGGGGGGGGGGAGGGGAATGGAAAAGGGGGGGGGGGAGTTATCCCCCTGCGACCGACACTTCAGAGCAGGTTTTTTAACACTCTTGTAAAGTTGCCCAATTGTGACTTAGGCTCGTGTGGTTCTTGAGGTACAGAAATGTACTGATTGTGTACTATATATATATGTATTTATTTATAAACCTAGAATTAACATCTTGATCAGTGCTTTAAATAATGGAACTGAGTACTAGCTGTTGCTGACTAGCAAATCAGTGGACTTCACTGTGAAATAAATGAAAATATCTTACACAGAAGTAAATGTCAAGCACGGAATGAACTGCATAAATAAATTCGCAATCAATATTAAATTGATATTGAGCAGTTTAAAGTACATTATATTTGTTCTAAATACTTGTATTTGAACATGTGTAACTGCAGATGTCACGTGTGTTCTGGCATGCTCCACTCGGGTTGCTTCTTCATCAAACTAAACAGTGTTTAGCAAGCACTTCAGTACGATATTATCTTCCATGCTTGCTTGCGATTGGCCAAACGCGAGTCTTGCGGCAACAGAAAAATCAACACGTAATCAAAACATATGAAATGGCTTGTTTGTTTTATGCAAATGAGTAGCAATATAGAATAAGTGCCCCAATCTTATAAACACTGAAACACTGCGATCGATTCGAGCTGTGAACAATCGATTCCCGTGCGACTTGCAAGCTCTTCTCAATCAAGCTACTTGTAGCACCGTTACACGGTATAGCCTAGCTAGTTTAAGTGGACGTGTTTAGGCAGCCAGGTTTGATAACATTTACTTGATTGAAAGAAAGATCATGTCAGATTACACGGAAATTGTATATTTACAATGTTAATTGATCGCAGTGTTTGTGTTTATGTGTCAATTGTTATCAAGATGTTTCTTTAACTATTTAGCTATCAACACCACGCATTTATTCTGTAATGCCATTCACTTACACAAAACAAATCAGTTCAAATGTTTTTATTTGCCTGATGATTATTCTGCAGATGCACAACTCGCGTTCGGCCATTTTTTTTATTTTTCCATTGGTTACTTGGTGTTAAACCTTCCAACACAGGCGAGCATACAAGATGTGTCGTTCTGAAGGCAGGCTGTATTATTTTAGTGAGAAAGTAACCCCTACAGGAACATGTTCAGAATTAAAGTGACCAGTTGCTGAGCAAACATGTTGTAAAAACCATAAAAATGTGTCTATTGACAGTATTATTACAGCTGTGGTCATTCTGACAGAAAAAAAAAATGGGTGCGTGTACTTATGTACGCGCGTGAGAAGTTATGCTTCTTTGGCATCATTAAAAAAATAGTTTTTAATTGCATGCAAATAATTAATTACAATAAAATAATAAAAGGGCTGGAAAAAGATAGTCAACACAATCAATAAAGTTCAGTTTAAATTTGAAAAATTAAATAAATAAAATTTAGAGAATAATAAATATGACATAATTTGAACTAAATATAATAAGATTCTTAATTTCAAATATTTATTATTGATTATTATATATTTTAAAAGAAAATAAATAAATTTAATAACAAATTCAAAAATTAATTTAAATTAATTCATTTTTTAAATATTTATTATTTTCTTAATTTAATATTCACTTTCCTTTTTTATCAAAAAGTTTTCATTAAATTTGTTCATTTATTTTTATAAATATTTATTATTTATTCAATTTAATAATAAATATTAAAAATTAATAATTTAATAATATTTAGTATTAATTATATTAAATAATAATATTTTAATTTGTATCAATAAATAATACATACGGATAGTTAACCTAAATTATATTGGAGCACTTGAAAAAGTATAAAGGCACAATTATTTTTACTAATATTTACGAATAGTAAATAATATTAATCAAAATATTCAATTTAAATCACTACTGAATATAATTTATTAGCACATATATAATTGGCACTTGTATGAAACTAAAACACATGTTGTGAATGTAGAAACTAGAAACAAGTGGAATAATATTATAAATATGAAAACAGTGATCAGAGGTGACAAGTGTGCCAACATGCGCGACTAATAGAGGTTCTATTTCTATTTTGTTGGTAGCTTTTTTTTCGAGACTTAATGAGCGATTTAGCGGGCAGCTTATTTTGTGTTACAGTGATGCGGGTGTATCTAAAAATTTCACATCATTTTTTCATAACGCGCCTAAAGAAGTATAACTTCAATAACTTCAAAAATTAAATGCTGAACATCAATTATTATTTCACATAAGAAAATATTTGCAAAAGTCAGTCACTATTAATAACAAGGCATTGCATGAAAGTATGTGCTATGCTTCTTAAAATTAAATTACATTAACAAAATGTTAACAAAAATGGTTGAAACCAAGATGGAATGTTTTAATTGCACCTTCTTACAAATTAAAAAAAAAAAAAAGAAATCATCAGATGAGCCTCTTGATAAAATGTAGGTATTTCCATAATTCTCATTCCAAAATGTTTACCATACTAAATACAATTTTTCCGATCGCTCTAAACATTGGCCCTGCATCACAAAGCAGTGTCTGAGAGCGTCTGGCAACACCGCGGCAGGCTGAGATGCGCTGTCTCTGGACGCATCGCCCGTCACGCGAAGAGAGAGGCGGGTAAAAATAAGCCGGTGACTGGCGCGTGCCTGAATCCCGCCGTCTTCTGCTATTCCCGGTGCTGCCCCTCCTACCCTCCGCCCACCGGGGCCCACCCTGGCCCACCCTGGCCCACCGGGCCCCACCCTGGCCCACCGCCGCGCACTGGCGAACACAACCCCTCACACACAGCTTTGTGAGAGCCACTAAGTCATTTCGAAGTTACCCATCAATTGACGCGTCATGAAAAAAATAATGACGAGAGAATTTTTACGATGCGATGTCGATTATTTATTATATAAATTATTAATTTTATACATGCATTTGTGTTAATATTGAAGACTATGCAATTATTAAAAAAAATTAATTGGATTTAATTTATACTTTACGTAACCGTATTTATAATATCACTCCAGTACTTTTGTTATTTTATTTCTATTATATATTTGCATGCAAATTTAAAGTTTTTTTTAGGGAGAAGGGGAAGTAGCAACCACATATAGTGGTTCATTACTTAATTTCATAGATGTAATAGTAGGGGCAGGCATTTTTCGCGAAAAAATCTGAACACCTTTTAGACTGCAACAAGGTATACCCACACCAGCGGTTTCTTCCTCCTGATTGGAGACCGTTTGCGAAGGTATTCGTTGCCTTATCTGACCGAGCCACTGAGGACGCGTTTGCTTCCGCACTGAATCACTGTGGTTGGTGTTGTAACAATCGACATGCACTTGAAAGAAACTCACCCAATCGCGAAAAACGGACAGTGTTTTGACTTTCAGCTAGTTCCGGAATCTTTTCGCGAAATGTGCATGCCCCTATGAGATAGTTATCATTGAAGCGGTACTCCGCCTGCAGTTCTCCCGCACGGACCGCAGCGGAGGGCGGACAGGCCGCTAGCCGTGCGAGCCTAGGGCCTAGGTGCTAGCGGTGCGAGCCTAGGGCCCAGGTGCTAGCCGTGCGAGCCTAGGGCCCAGGTGCTAGCGGTGCGAGCCTAGGGCCCAGGTGCTAGCCGTGCGAGCCTAGGGCCTAGGTGCTAGCCGTGCGAGCCTAGGGCCCAGGTGCTAGCGGTGCGAGCCTAGGGCCCAGGTGCTAGCCGTGCGAGCCTAGGGCCTAGGTGCTAGCCGTGCGAGCCTAGAGCCTAGGTGCTAGCGGTGCGAGCCTAGAGCCTAGGTGCTAGCGGTGCGAGCCTAGGGCCCAGGTGCTAGCGGTGCGAGCCTAGGGCCCAGGTGATAGCCGTGCGAGCCTAGGGCCCAGGTGCTAGCGGTGCGAGCCTAGGGCCCAGGTGCTAGCGGTGCGAGCCTAGGGCCCAGGTGCTAGCCGTGCGAGCCTAGGGCCCAGGTGCTAGCCGTGCGAGCCTAGGGCCCAGGTGCTAGCGGTGCGAGCCTAGGGCCCAGGTGCTAGCCGTGCGAGCCTAGGGCCCAGGTGCTAGCGGTGCGAGCCTAGGGCCCAGGTGCTAGCCGTGCGAGCCTAGGGCCCAGGTGCTAGCGGTGCGAGCCTAGGGCCCAGGTGCTAGCCGTGCGAGCCTAGGGCGGACAGGCCGCTAGCCGTGCGAGCCTAGGGCCTAGGTGCTAGCCGTGCGAGCCTAGGGCCCAGGTGCTAGCGGTGCGAGCATAGGGCCCAGGTGCTAGCGGTGCGAGCCTAGGGCCTAGGTGCTAGCGGTGCGAGCCTAGAGCCTAGGTGCTAGCGGTGCGAGCCTAGGGCCCAGGTGCTAGCGGTGCGAGCCTAGGGCCCAGGTGCTAGCCGTGCGAGCCTAGGGCCCAGGTGCTAGCGGTGCGAGCCTAGGGCCCAGGTGCTAGCGGTGCGAGCCTAGGGCCCAGGTGCTAGCGGTGCGAGCCTAGGGCCCAGGTGCTAGCGGTGCGAGCCTAGGGCGGACAGGCCGCTAGCCGTGCGAGCCTAGGGCCTAGGTGCTAGCGGTGCGAGCCTAGGGCCCAGGTGCTAGCGGTGCGAGCCTAGGGCCCAGGTGCTAGCCGTGCGAGCCTAGGGCCTAGGTGCTAGCGGTGCGAGCCTAGAGCCCAGGTGCTAGCGGTGCGAGCCTAGGGCCCAGGTGCTAGCGGTGCGAGCCTAGGGCCCAGGTGCTAGCCGTGCGAGCCTAGGGCCCAGGTGCTAGCCGTGTGAGCCTAGGGCCCAGGTGCTAGCCGTGCGAGCCTAGGGCCCAGGTGCTAGCGGTGCGAGCCTAGGGCCCAGGTGCTAGCCGTGCGAGCCTAGGGCCCAGGTGCTAGCGGTGCGAGCCTAGGGCCCAGGTGCTAGCGGTGCGAGCCTAGGGCCCAGGTGCTAGCGGTGCGAGCCTAGGGCCCAGGTGCTAGCGGTGCGAGCCTAGGGCCCAGGTGCTAGCCGTGCGAGCCTAGGGCCCAGGTGCTAGCGGTGCGAGCCTAGGGCCCAGGTGCTAGCGGTGCGAGCCTAGGGCCCAGGTGCTAGCGGTGCGAGCCTAGGGCCCAGGTGCTAGCGGTGCGAGCCTAGGGCCCAGGTGCTAGCGGTGCGAGCCTAGGGCCCAGGTGCTAGCGGTGCGAGCCTAGGGCCCAGGTGCTAGCGGTGCGAGCCTAGGGCCCAGGTGCTAGCCGTGCGAGCCTAGGGCCCAGGTGCTAGCGGTGCGAGCCTAGGGCCCAGGTGCTAGCCGTGCGAGCCTAGGGCCCAGGTGCTAGCGGTGCGAGCCTAGGGCCCAGGTGCTAGCGGTGCGAGCCTAGGGCCCAGGTGCTAGCGGTGCGAGCCTAGGGCCCAGGTGCTAGCGGTGCGAGCCTAGGGCCCAGGTGCTAGCGGTGCGAGCCTAGGGCCCAGGTGCTAGCGGTGCGAGCCTAGGGCCCAGGTGCTAGCGGTGCGAGCCTAGGGCCCAGGTGCTAGCGGTGCGAGCCTAGGGCCCAGGTGCTAGCGGTGCGAGCCTAGGGCCCAGGTGCTAGCCGTGCGAGCCTAGGGCCCAGGTGCTAGCGGTGCGAGCCTAGGGCCCAGGTGCTAGCGGTGCGAGCCTAGGGCCCAGGTGCTAGCGGTGCGAGCCTAGGGCCCAGGTGCTAGCGGTGCGAGCCTAGGGCCCAGGTGCTAGCGGTGCGAGCCTAGGGCCCAGGTGCTAGCCGTGCGAGCCTAGGGCGGACAGGCCGCTAGCCGTGCGAGCCTAGGGCCTAGGTGCTAGCCGTGCGAGCCTAGAGCCTAGGTGCTAGCGGTGCGAGCCTAGAGCCTAGGTGCTAGCGGTGCGAGCCTAGGGCCCAGGTGCTAGCGGTGCGAGCCTAGGGCCCAGGTGCTAGCGGTGCGAGCCTAGGGCCCAGGTGCTAGCGGTGCGAGCCTAGGGCCCAGGTGCTAGCGGTGCGAGCCTAGGGCCTAGGTGCTAGCCGCCATCTCGCCCGAGCTGTTCGAGTCGACGCCGTGCAGCGGAAGTGTCGCTTCCGGCCGAAGACCAGCCAGTTTACTTCCTCCTCCCAGCCGCGCGCCGACAGTCACGTGTGCGCGGACATAGACCCACTTCCGCCCAGGAACAAAAACACAGGGTTTTGACGTCATAACGTCTTATAAATCGATGAACGCCGGCTGCACGCACGAAAAATGTCACGTTCCGCTAGAGCCGAGCGTGCAAGAACCGGCCAACCACCGTGCGAGATAATCTTCTATAATATCAAATAGGTTAAGGCGGGCTTTTTAACTAATTTGTTCATGATTATATTTAAACAAATAATTTAAATTAAATTTTCGTAAACTGTAAATAATATTTGAAAATTAAAAAGTATGCAATTTTTTATCAATGTTTTCTTATGACGTTATCACGTCAAATTATCGTCCGTAAACCGACTTTACAGACAAAACACCCCCCCCCTTTTTTTTACAAAACAAAATCGCTAAGTAATAAAAAGTGACTAGGAAATGAAATTTGTGCACGGGCCTGTTAAAGGGCCTCCCTAGTCTCATCAAAAGTTAGCGAACACTATATTTTTGGGACATACAGCGCTTTATTTATCGTTACTGAGTAACTGGAATTTTTTCTCCCACGAAAAGAAACTACAACAATTGTGCGTATATTTTAAAATTTTAAATTTCACGTATCACATTAAAAATAATTTAAAAAAATCGAACGACCAAATTTCTGTCAACTTTGTACTGTTTGGGAGAATCAAATGTAAAACTATAGTCAGAAAGGTAAATTTGTGCTGACTAAATTGGTGTATTAAACACTTATAGTCATCGCCTTAAATTCCGAGATTTCTTTCAAGCTGTTTGTGGAAATATTGGTAGTCTTCCACCCGCCCGTGCCACAGCTAGACGGAGCCAGCCACTCATAGGGGGGGTGGAGGGTGTGCAACCCCTGTGGGGAGGGCAGGAAGATAACGGCAACAAAAACGACACCCCTGTGACTGAAATAAACTAGAGCTGTAGCAAACCGTATGTATTCGTTACTGAGTAACGGGTGCGCCGTCTATATACGAGTAACGAAACGTTACACACGGCTGCATTTCGTTACTCGCATTTTTCGTATGTTTCACGCATGCGCGCGCATATTCGATGATTTGGAAATTCGTCGTCCAAGTTTTTTACTGTTTATTAAAGGTATTGTGTGTGTAGACAAAGTTTGAGATTGGAACAGAAACAACGTAAGAAAGTATTTTTTACAAATTAGAAATATGTACCTATGTTTTTGTTTTTTACTATCGCGAATTTTCACGTTTTTTTTATTTTCTTAAAAGAGATAATATAATAAAGCCGCTCTAATGAGAATTAATTGTTTCTTGGTTAACAAAAACTGTTAATTATCAAATATTGTTAATTGTATATATTCCATTTTTTATTAAATACGCGACGTCATACTGTACGCGTACGCAATACGACTCGATTCGTAGCATGTTATGCGGTATCAGAAGTAACGAGTAACGATACGATAGTAACGAGTACTGATTGTTATAGTAACGAATACATACGGGCAGTGGCGTAGCCAGGATTTGTGTATGGGGGGTGTTAAGAAGCATGCCCCCCCCCCCGTATTAGAGGGGGGGGGGGGTCCGGGGGTCCTCCCCCGGGAAAATTTGGATGTTAAGGTGTAAAATAGTGCTATTTTAGCAGTTTTCGGTACTTAAATTTAAATATTGTAATGGTAAAAATTTTATTAATTTTAATATGAAATTTGTTTGAGTGATGAATAAGAAATTAATTAAAGATTTGGTGCTAAGGGGGGGGTTTGAACCCCTAAAACCCCCCCCTGGCTACGCCCCTGCATACGGGTACGCTTTTGTTCGTTACTTTTACACCTCTAAAATAAACCCTCAATGATTGCTTCCACAGTACCACGTGCTTGCAGGGGAACACTGCTCGCTACCGTCATGGCGGCTGCCGCGCGCGCGAACACGGAACTAACACTACTCCAACCGGTTTCCATGGCATCTTATTCCCAGTTTAAAAAAATATATATTATTAAGACGTGATTTTTCGTCGTGGTCCGGAAGATTTTTATAAATATGTGACTGTACGTTAAAAACCATTCATCACTTAAATATTATTTCTAAAGTAAAAATGTTGGAGAATAAACTTCATTAAGTAACCTTCGACTTTTTGAAACCACGAGCTGTTCGTTGATTTTTGGTGACATCATTTTTTTTTGGTAATGAATGTAAATCTCTTATATTAGTTAGTATGTGAATTAAAAAAAAAAAAAAAAACACTTTTAAACACTAATTAAAGTTGTTGCAATTCATGGATATAGTCTGGAGCGCAAAACTAATTTTAATTTTTAAAATAAAAAAAACACTGTCGAGAAGCAAGCAAGGCGATACGATGGTATAGGTAGCTCTGCGCACCGTGTGTGTGACTATGGATTCAGGACTCTGAAGTTGTTTACACACACACACACACACACACACAGTTGCGAATTCAGGGATCCATCCAAGGAAGCAGATACATATTTTCACCTACCGACTTTATGGCTTTTTTAGTCTTCTATTACACTTTACCATTTGGCCTACTACACAAAAATTATTTTACATAAACTTACTTCCATAATAAATTTAACTTATCTAAACTAATAGGCTAACTTTAAAACTATAATTCATAAATTAACTACTGCAAAAAGAAACTAATGATTAATTTTCTTTTTCAACAGTCACAGGGACATATTACTGTAAATGGACTAATGTTTGTCTAGTCGTCTTAAGTTTTCGACATAGGCTCTTATAACTTCGCTAAACGCTTTAGTAAAAAAAAAAAGCGAATTACCGTAATATTATTGGATATAAAACGAAATTTTGAAACAAGATCGACAATAAAATCGCAAAATTTGTACTTATGCACGCTTGGTTCTGAGTTGCAAAGTTTACAGACATAATAGTATTTAATTGTGTAATTTAGAATATTACTTTACGCTGGAGGAAATAAACTGTCATAATGTCGGTCGCTTTCAGGATGATGTCTCCAAACTCTTTACTAATCCCAACAGTTCACCACTGACTATACGAGACCATGTTCGCTGAAAGCACACATCAAGGTCACAGGTCAGTTAACGTCTTGGTGTGACTTGGTGTGACGTCACGCCTAGTGGAATGTTCCACTACGAGATGCCACCGTATGTGAGTGTCTGCGCTAGGCTCTTGCATCTTTCAAATTCAGTCCCGAAATAAATACCTGTATTCGCCATTGACATCAAGTGATGCTTTGAAAATGACAGTTGGGAGCTCGGTACCACTGGTACTTCTCTTGAAACTGACAAATTTGAGAGTTGTTACATGATGCATGCAGATTTTACCAGCTGCCGTGTCACAACGGTAAAGAACTAGATTTAGAAATCGTAACGATGCTCAGAGATGTGATTTGTTTACTGTCTGTTTTACAGTTTCATGCTGGTAAGATAAAGTTTACATCCTGCGTAGTTTAAATGACAGTACACAAAGTGACTAATATGCTGCAAACTCTCATGATAAACATTTTTATCGAAAAAAACGACGAATAAATGAGTAAATTAATTAAATTCTTACGCCTGTGTCTGTACATCCACAAATAAAATCACACAACATATTTAAAAAAAATAACAATACAATGCGATAAAAAAGTAAATGAAAGTCGTATGTTTTGTGGAATCTGCTTCGGCAAATCTACGGCTGCTATGCGGTTTCCTCTAAAGCGACAACGATCAAATGAGCAGTGTACGCCGGGGAGTTGGTGGAGTAGAGCTGGCAACAGCGCGAGGACTGTTCCAGGAATGCGCGGAGCGAGGCGACCAGCAGTGTTTCTGTGTTGTCCTCAGCTGCACCGCGTACACAGCCCCAGCAGTGGCAGTGTTGTAAGGCGAGCAAATGATTATTCAACGTATTTCACAGAAACGAATTCATTTATCAAAGTCATTTTTGTAATGTCAAATTGAAAGCAGAAATGTTTTTTGTTAACTTTGTTTTATGAGAGGAAGAAATCGCATAATGAAAGTTACAGGAAACCTATCTTGTAGATACTTTTGTAAAGTTGGCAGCTGTTGCCGGGATGTGGTGTGGCATGATGGCTATCTCTCGAGGAGTTGCACAAGGAAGCGAGACGTGTGGCGGTGACGTCACTAGCGCCGCGAGCAGAGGCGACACCCGTGCGATCTAGCGGCGGCTGTGGAAGCTCTGTCGCTCCGCAGTTGGCGCGAACTGTCGTGACGACTCACCGAGGCTACCACGCCATCGCCACGCCATCGCGGGTTTTAAAATAACCATCGCGCGGGGAATGTTTCAAGGCTAACAGCGGACTCACAGAACTCAGATTTTTTTTTTGTTGGAACTTCCAAACATTACGTGGCAGTTGGCGCCATGCATTAACGTTACGAGTGTCACAAATTCACACTCTAGATTCGCATATTTTGGGATGACATCAAGTCACACAGAAGCGCGTTGAAACCCACAACGTGTAATTGGCATGTCCTACAAACAAAAGTATTCCCTAATGAACTAGAAATCAACTTGCATTCGGTTACAACTTACATTTAGAGTAGTGTTTTTTTTTTGTGTGTGGAGGGGGGTGGAACAACCATGTTCGAATCCGTGTTTTTGGACGAACAATGGAAACGGACATTGAATAGTTGTTATTAATAAGTCTCAAAATGCATTCTTTGAAATCCAATAGAAATACTATGACCAGTGAATTTTACTTTTCTCATGCAAACCTTTCACACGCTGTTAACTTGAAAAATTGAAATAACACGGCGTTGCCGTGGAATTTGAAATAACTTTGTTATCCATGCCCCTGACTGAGGTTCGTGGCCTTGAGCGTGAGGGAGAGGGGGAGGGGGAGAGAGGGGAGCGAGCAAGGGGCCACGGCGCGGCATAACGGAACACACCCGGCGTGGAGCGACGCGTGCTAGCCCCCCCCCCCCCCCCCAGCCACGAGGCGCGGCACCTGCCTGCTCGCACCTGGACCTTCAGACATCTGCCGTCCGGGCCGTCTCGGCTTCAAATGACTAGACGTAGCTCCAGATTCTATCAAGCGATCGCAAACAAGTCTGTCATTTCCCCCCTTCAGCTCATGGGCTGTTGGTCAGATGATATGGTGTCGTGTTTGCATTATGGAAACAGTTTGAAATGACTTTTTTTTTTCTTCTGGCAGCGACTGTTAAATTACGTAGATTATAATTCATTTTTACTAATCATCATGAGACGTGGTCAAGATTGTTCTGCTTTGGGCGTGGTAATATGACGATGAGGTAAAAAAAGTGACTTCAACTATGTTACAGTATGCCGTCTGCGAACAGTTCCTAACTTATCGTGTATAACTTTGCCTTCTGAAATTTGTTATTGTAAGGATTTCGTTGCTTATACGTATACGCCGACTTTGCGAATGATGATGACAGAGTGAGGCGTGGACTAGCACTCCATGGAACATGCGATACCAGTCTGGCCGTCGTTGTCTCGGTCCTCCATGGTCGTGTCTAGTGAACTCGCTGTCACCACAACGTCGTAATCGCAGTCATCTCCTCGCTGAAGTAATGGGAAGTTACGATTTCTTCCAAGATTTTAGTTTCGCACATGGTTTCTTCAATGCAATTTTTCCCTCTTCATTTCGAATGGTTTAAATGTTTTCACGCCAATCGTATATGTCCAGATAACGATCCAATTAGTTTAGAGAAATGATTTTAAGCCATTTTTGGTCAAATTAAAGGAAATGGTAACTTAACATGAGTAAATTTAGTAATATTAATAACTGCACTTTCAATAGTCAAAAAGCTTTTTTAATGGAGTTTTGTCCCCGGTATATAAAAATAAGATATAAATAAAGTAAATATTTCTTGTAAAATAAACGTTTCAATAAACATTATGTTATTGAGTCCAATCTCTGAAGTGAATTCACAAGTTTAAATAGACTGAATTACTTGCAAAAATTTCATGAATATATGATCGTGTGAAAAAACCTTCCGTCTTCCCTAAATGTATATCCCGGCCCGACTAAACATTCCATCTCCTGGTCCTGAAACAACTCAGTCAGCCCGAAGGCAAGGAGTGGCGCGTGCCTAGAGTGGCAACGGCGCACTGTAATCGACTTGGCAACACTGCGTGGCCGCTCCTCACCCGACTCGTAGTGCACGCGCCCGCCGCTAGGTCGCGAAACTGGCTCGCCGCACTGCCCCGCGTTATTTGTTTCGCCGTTATAAACATTATTCCACCAACCAGCGGAGAAAAAAACCTTGCCGTGTTTCCAGGAAAGAACCTAGCGCGAAAAAAAAAAAAAAAAAAGTTGGCAATATTCAATTATCTGTCCGAACCTTGAGTTTGGTCACTGATGGCATGATACCTTGGACAAACTCAAATTGGCACATTTTTCGATCGCAGACATTGACAGAAGCCGTCGCGTCCGTCGGTACAAAAAAAAAACAGTGGAAGGTTCCGGCCAATAATCGTTAAGTTTGTGTCTTATCGCAAATGCAGTGAAGTGTTCAATGCGAAACGGCTTTTGAAACACTCTGGCATCACACTTCGTGAAGATCGAACATCAGAATGCCTGGCGGTGCTTATTTCTGCCATCGCTAAGTACGGCCTCAAGAATGTGTGGACAGTATACGTGAAATAGTTATCAAGACTGACTCACGTCGCCTGCATGTCTCGACTTCAGAGAAGTTTAAGACAGAGCAGCGGAAGTAAAAGTCCGCTCTACGAACTGTAAGGACTTCTTTAACATCCTTCACAACTCTTCGTATAGTTTTAATTTATGTTAAGTGTGTCATGTGGTTTCTTGCAATGTTTTTTTGGCGTGTGTTTCGCCGAGGAATTCGACGAGTAGAGTGGTCATGGTGAGTGGTTGTGTCATGTCAACAGACACACCTGGTCTCGTGCCCTTGGCCGCATAGAGCCTTCTTCCCCGGAGACACCTGCCCACCCTGCTCGGCTGTCAGCTGGTTGGATACAAGGCAAGGACCGTCAGGCATTGCGCAGTTCGCGAGCTCTGGGGAAACCTCGGGCCGCCATTTCCTGCGCCGCGGCGCTCATGACGTCACACCCTGCCAATCACGGGCTCCCTCCTCCACTGCTGCCTTCTGTTCCTATCGCACATCTTAGCTCTCCATGTACGGCATTTGGCAGGAGTAATTTTGTGAATGGAAGGGAAGTCGAACGAACGGAAATGTGTAACCACGATGCCGGAGTCGTCAATATGGTGGGTCCACGTGTAGCAACATAAACCCGTATATAGTCACTTTCGTAAACATCAGGGGGACATACCGAACGTGTGCCAAATGAATCATTATGGTTGTGAAACTATCCTGGAATATATTTGGTGAAAGTAGCAAGTAGTAGTAATAGTAAAAAGTAATAACAAGTTTTATAATAGGTAAGAAAATTGGTATTACAATGATTATAATAAATAAATACTCTCCAAGCCAGATACAAGCAGGCACGGTGGGAGAGCGCGCGCTTGGAGTCGCACATTTCTTACCCTTTAACACACACACACACACACACACACACACACAGAGAAGAAATAAACTGACATTAACTTCAGATTCAAATTTTATTTAATTAGGCGTTTTTAAATATACATCCGATGTTAGTCATTTCAAAATCTACATGTTCGTAAGCGCTATAATATTTTAATATTAATCATCACGGAAATGCTTCCTAATATTTAATTATTACTGTCGACAATAATTATTTCGGCAGGTTTAAATAATTTTGAAAACTATTTTTTAATATTTTAATATCTTATACGTTATGTGTTATGAATGCACCATAGAAAGAAACTCATGCACTTAAGCCAAAGAGTTAAATTATAGTTAATAAGCTTATGCAGGCTGAAAAATCCTTGTTTCGTTATTTTTATTGGTTGTGTAATTATATGGATTTGAATTTTTTATTTTCTAATTTTGAGTTTTTAAAATTATTTTTTAAAAGTTTAGACAACACCACGGAATAATTCGGCGACATGTTTACAATCGAACGCCTCGTGAGTGGACTGCTGCAACAAGAGACAATATATACTGATCACAAGTGTTCGTCACGCTGTGGCGAGTTACCCACCAATGCAACCTGTGACAGAGGAAACACACTGCCAAAGTTATTACGTCTAAATTTTCTCGGTCGATTGTTAGAAATGATGTTTGTTTTGAAATTCTGTCGGGTCAAGGTACTCTTTGAGACACTTTAACTTCTTCGTACCTACTATTTTGGTTGGAAGGAATGTGTTTTGACAGGATGTAGTTATTTTCACGGGCTCATTCGTGAAGCGCGAAGGCGCTAAGGGCGACACTGGCTCGCGCATCACACGCCTCTTCGCCTCTACGCCCGGCGCCAAACTGGCGTCGCTTCGGAGACTTCAAAGGCTCCCAACCATTTTGCGATCGAATATCATACAGTACTTCCTGTGCACTCAATGATTTCCATATATAAATTAGTCCGTGAAAATTTCCGTTTTAACCTTTATCGTTGATCAAAAAATACTTATTAAAAAAAAGTTTAGGCATTGGCAAATGTAATAGCTCTTGAGTGAATGATATTCGTAATCAGAGTATCAGACACATAATATAATATAATATAATATAATATGTATTGAGTGGCAAAAGGTAAGACCCAAAATACAATGACACGGAAACAGAGACGGATTATGTAACGAAGACGGATCTCGCGGAACAGAGTCTACAATAGCACGCACCCATACAGATTAGTTCGGCGATTCTGATCTCTTCCGTTTACGTTACTCCGTGGACCAATAGAAGCCGAGTTTTGGCTACTTTGGTAGCCATGTTAGTTTATGTTCTAAATACATTAAAAATTATTTTAAGTACAAGGATATCTAATGTTTTAAAATTATTTTGTCGTTTATTTGTTATATTTATGTAACTTCTGCCCGTGCTATGGTTTCGAAGCATAATTTTATTTATTTTTTAATTAAATTAATGTTTCGTATCATTGAAATGAAAATCACATTGGTTTCCATTTGTTCAGTTTCCGTGCATTCTGGAAGCAGAGACGCGATTGTGAAATGTTCCGTGGGATCGGTCTCCGTTTCCGTGCCTTTATATAACCGGCCTAAATTGCCGGTCGATCCACAGAAGCTGGTCACCAACACGGCCAGGTAGTTCCCTGCTCTCCCACTCGGAGCGTCGCAGTCGTGGCGTGGGCAGCAGGGCATCCACCCTCGTTTCTCCTTCTCTTCCCGCCCACGTACAGGCAGAGCGGACCTTTCCGCTAAAATACTCGAACATTCGCCAGCCCCGCTTCCCCCCCCCCCCCCTCACCCTTCCAGGGCAAGGCCACTGCGTGGAGTGGACGTGGGCGGACCTCCTACGTGTGGTTATAGGCGGGTGAACAACTACCCCAACAAAGAGATTGAGAATAATACAGGCATTGTATTTTCTGTTTAATTTTTAATTTTTCCTTGAGTATGCTTGAAATATTAATGTTCGTTTGATTCAAAATCGTGGAAGCTAATCAAATGCTGAATTGCAATAGATAATTCATCATCTTCATGATTGTAGGTGTACCTACTGCTATCGACAAGGAGAAACGTGTATTAAATATAGCCCTATGATGATTCACATTTTGAAGTGAACTTCTTTGTTGAGGGCTACAATTTTTGAGCGTTACGAAAATTCCAATCGCACTAGGGTAACAGTAAGTGCGTGGTGGGGGAACCGGTAGAGGAGAGTGCGTCAGCGGCGACGCCACTCCAACACATGCACTAGCGGTCGAATGGGAACATGACAAGAGGGAGGGGTAGGTACGTAGCGTAGCTGCTGTATGCTAGTTGTAACGGCCGGAAGGGGAGACGACAGGGGAGAGTAGAAATGACGCAGCAGTCAGGCCACAGAACTTTCGTAACGCTGCTTGTGTTTGTCTACTGCTCAGTTTTCGTTACGGCTAACGATTGATGCTACCATATTTATTTTATTTTATTTGAAGTATCTACAATTTATTTATTCGTGTGGAAAAAAATATTGATTTGTGCAATTAACTTTATAATTATCATTCATTTTCATGCGAATAGTGTGATTTAAAACGTAAAAAAGACATAGAATTCAGAGGCTTCTAAACTGTAACTTGTGAGAAAGACTTTAAAAAATGTAGTTTATTTTTTATTAGAGTTTTTTTTAGATCATACCCGCATCCTTACTATTCTCAATTATTATCTCTTGTTCAATAAAAGCTACTAATTATGCATCTCCATCCATACCTAATAAGCAAGAAGTTTCACTTCCGTCGCGCGTATACTCCATGCACACTTTTTTTTTTTTTTTTTAAACGTTTGTCACTAACGAAACGTTATTTGCCGGAGATGGTGATAACTCTGAAATGAAGGCAATGATGTGTCACTGAAACTGAATTTTTGCCGGTTTTGATCACGTATTTTTTTGGAAGTATTTTTTATGTATAAATATCTTAGCTCACAGAATATGGCAATTTTGTAGGAGTAATTTCATGAATGTGAAACGGAAATGCGTAGGTAACAAATGTGCTGCGTCTGCGCGAAAATATGGCGGGCACGGGTAATTAATTCGTGTGTATAAATAAATATATACATATATTTTTTATGGTTTTCTTAATGTTCGCTCTAGGCAGTCAGAGTTCATTATCAATGAAAACCAATTCAGTACGAGCGTGGAAATGTATTCTACCCGAACCATAACTGATTGCCTTTGGAAAGGCTGTGATCAGAGAGTACATTGCGTGAGCTCCCGTGTCATCCACATTCAGCACCTCGTCTCGACCGTCGAATGGCACAGAACGAAGCGAGAATCGTCTGTAATCTCGTTTGTGCCTTTACAAAAGCAAACATAATGGTTTGGGTAAAATACATTTCCACGCTCGTAATGAACTGTTTTTAATTGATAATGGGGCTCTCACTGCTTAGAGCGTACATTGAGGAAGTGCTCCTAAAGGCTGTGATCCCATTTGCTCCATTTATTAGTGACAGTTCATTCTGATGTGAGATAATGCACGCCCGCATACCGCAAGATTTTTCACCGAATACTTGGAGCACGTGGGGATTACAGTTTCGGACTGGCCTACACGATCTCCCGATATGATTCCGGTAGAGAATTTGTGTTAGGTATCGTTATCATCCTCCTAGTGACTTAAATCAGCTTCAAACTGCTCTTTGTGAGGCCCATTGCGCCAGTTCGCGATAATTAATGCAATTTACCTTACAATAAGTATTCATAATATGCGCTCCAAACAGCCTTCTTTCCCGTAGTTTGAAGCACACCAAGCTCCTGACCTCGGCGGCGTTGGAACAGTTCTTACTGTACCAGCCTTTCTGTATCTGTGCAGATTGTACCTGGGCCCAAGCTATCTAATTATAGTCTAGATCTGAGGAAGGGCAGTTAGTCACGGCATGGCTGGCCAATCCCCGAACAAAGCACACGATGCATGCTACCCTTCCTGCGTGGCTGAAACCCAGCCTGATCAGGCGTCAAGGCTTCGGCCTGGGACGCACCCAGTCTTCCCTAACCTAGACAAATGCATGTAGGTTTAGTCAGGTTAGGAATTACATCTGGGGGAGGGAGGGAAACGTGATAGGCGTGCGTCCCGTGACATCACAGACACTTTAATCCGTCTGTAAAACATGACATGGTGACGAGGAACCCGAACCTCTCAGTTGTCCGACTCTGCTTTGTTCGTTATTCTACCTCCCCTCTCTCCCCTGGTCATCATCGAGTGCCCCTCTCTTATGATCTTCACTCTTAATATTTCGTTACGCTCTGATCTCGAGTTACCCTCCGGCTGTTAGGAAGTTTCACTACAACACCAGACTAGCCGATCATTTAGCAATGATTGTTTCGTTCAGCTGTCCAATTGTGGATGTTGTGTCCTCCCACGGGTGGGCACCTCTGCAGCTGGGGCCAGGCGGGCGGTGATTGGCGGAGCGGGCGCGGTGGGCGGTCCAGATCAATAAGCGGTCACGTGTCCGGCCATGACGTCACGCCTCCCCCTCTCACTCCCGCAGCCCCATTGACAACTCGCCCTGAAAGCCTAGGCTACATTAGCGATAGCACGCTGACAAAAACATTCAAACTCTTTTTTCCTAGTTTATATGTGTGGTGATTTTCATTTTCAAATATTTGAATTTGGTAATCTATTATTATGTTAAGCAGTTGATTTCCTAAATTCAAGCATTTAATTTCGCCATGTAGTTCTGAACGACTTGGAATGTTGATCTACAAATCTTTGCATAGCTTCTTCTAGCTTCTGGAACTACGGAACAACTCTCCCTTCATTTCATTTGCTTTCTTCGTAGAAAAGTCCGTAAATTTACCGTGATTTCTATATGGGGACTATTTGTACCCGCAGCTCTACGTCGCCATCGAGTCCGGCTGAGTTGTTGCTAATTGTGCCAGTTTTCCCGCGGCCGGTTGCGCCAGTGATGACGTCAGCAGGCGGTAGCTGGTCTCCCGCGGGCGAGCGGGAAAATGGCGCGCGTGCCCCCCCCCCCCCCCCCCCGTGCCAGGGACTGTCCCGAGCTGCCTCGCGCGGGTGCGACCTGTCCAGCTCGTACACTCGTGCACTCGTACACTCTTACTAGGAAGGTGTTTCCACCCTCCTCCCTCCACAACATACCTATTAGCCAGTGTGTGTATGATAAATAAACTTAAAAAAAAATTTGGCTTCTGGGTTGTAGCCGTGTCCTTCGCAAATAATTCACCGACGTTTCGGTCGACACTGCAGTCGCCATCATCAGGGAGCCGTTACCTACTGAGGTTCTTACCAGTTTTTCTGCCTCTATAACTGGTAAGAACCTCAGTAGGTAACGGCTCCCTGATGATGGCAACTGCAATGTCGACCGAAACGTCGGTGAATTATTCACCAAGGACGCGGCTACAACCCAGAAGCCAAGCTACTTCAAACAATGGCCGTGAAAGCCTGCGAACAATATAAAAAAAAAAAAAGCCGACTTGGAACTTCATATTTTTTACGAAGTTTTCTCATTTATCTAAAGAAATTGTGATAGTCTTATTGAAATTAGGATAAACTATGTTCACCACTGGTGTGGATGTTGTGTGGGGTAGACGTTATTTCAAGGAAATGATGGGGACAGCTTCTGTTGCAGCCAGTAACTGATTTATTTAACCTCCTTGATTGGTCTGTCGTGTTCATTCAATTTTAGTGCGTTACAGTATGCACAAAGCACACACGCATTTGGCGAAGCATAATCTTCTTGTATATGTGTGTGTGTGTTTTGGATCCAGCTGTCTCTAGTTTGCTTGGAATATTAATTAAATGACATATAAGTACACAGATCTGAAATCTCACAAAAGAAACAGTGGTGTGTATCGCTGAACATGCAGATAATAAATACGGTGACATATACATTCAGTCTAATTTTATTCGAGGTTAGAAGTATGAGGGCAGATTTCTTAAGCTCACAGATACGCGCCACTTTAAAAAAAATCTATTATTAAAAATACAATGTGCTAAATTGTTTCAGTAAATTATGGAATATGACGTAAATTGGGTACTTAAAAGAGGAGAGAAAAGCATAAAAAAGAAGAAAAAGTTAATGTAGGTCAGACAAATTTATTTAATAATGGGTTTGTGTAATTTATTGCAGATGAAAAAAAAAGTAAGAAGGCAGATAATTCGTTTCAAATTCCTCATGTTTCTCAAGATTTGTACTCATAATCGTGCACTGATGTTAACAATCAGCTTATGTACTATGTACTAAGTTCTTGACTACTGCCAAGTCGTTGAGGTCTCGAATCTCGGTCGCGATCACTTTGTGTTTTATTGTATTGCTATGTTTTTTGTCTACAAAAATTATAAAATAAGTTATTCTAGTAAACAAAAATTAAAATTATAATATAATTCATTCATTAAAAAATTGAATACATATTACATTGGCTGGTCATTGGGCTGTCTTGTTTTGAGGGTTGAACACCCTAAAGGGCTGCCAAGTCTCGTCCCGAAGCGATGTCCCAGGTCGTGCCCTGCGGGAGGGGTCTGGGTAGGGAAGACTCAGTGCGTCTCAGGCCGATCATGCCGGGTGTCGGCATGCACCATGTGCCAGGAGGGGCAGCGATTGGCGCCACGACTGTACCACAGGACGCAGAGCAGGACAGGGTCGACTGGTTGTTTCCTCACCAGGGGAGGGGGGCAGGTTCACGCGGCGGGAAGCCACGAGCCCACGAGCCGGGGGAAGCCCTGTGCCGCCGGGTATAGCCGGGTATAGCCGGGTATAGCCGAGCGCGCGGCGCGGCGGACCGACTGAACAACACGCCGCGCGCCATGGCACACCTCGGCACGGCCTCAGGCTCGCTCTTCAGCGGCGACGGCCGCAAGATCCGCGTGCGCACCAACCACGGCCTGCTGCACGTCTGCGGCGACCGCACGCGGCTCAAGGTCGAGGTCAACCTGGGCACCATCGTGTACACGGGCCGCCGCGGCCGCGTCGAGGTGGCCCGCAACCTGGGCTGCGTGCGCTACCTGGGCGACGGCGGAGTCGTGCAGGTGGGGCGGGCGTCTGCCGGCGCCGTGGTGTACTCGGGCAGCGGGGGCTCCGTGCTGTGTCCCGGGGAGCTGCCCCCCGGCCTGCCCGCCTGGTGCGGCCTGCTGACCCGCGCCTCGGGGCCTGAGCCCTGAGCCCTGAGCCCTCTGCCTGACGTGAGCCTCTAGTGCGTCGTCGTGCTGTCAGCGAGGACTCTTCAGGAGCTTCTGCACGTGGCTCTCTCCGAGTGCTCGTGTAGCCGTCCAGCCTCCAGCCTCCAGCCTCCAGCCTCCAGCCTCCAGCCTCCAGCCGCAACTCGTTTGTTCTTCGGGGCCTGACTTATAAATACTGCCCGCCGTCTTCGTAGCAGTGGTCGACGCAACTTCTGCCTGTAAAACGGCAGCGCGCTCATCTTATTTTATTTATAAAATAAATTATTATATTCATTGCACAATCTTGTCTAATGCACCATTCTTGCCCTCGGAAGCGTATTTGTGATCGACATATACCACTCTTACATATGGGGCTGTGCATAGTGACTAGTGTAGCCTACCGTTATTTACTTTATCTGTGTCTAAGTCAAACTACAATTTTCACTTTAGTTTACTAAACTAAATGAACATTGATTTTATGCAAGTTTCGTTTTTTAATACCTTTCAGATAAGCAATTTTCTTAAAACTTTATGTTTTAATAAATATGAACAGTAGTAAAATTTGCATTATTCAGCTATAGCCATTGCAGGATAAACTATTTGTAAACAGGCTTACTAGTGTGAATGTATTCACAGCAATGACTGAATTATATTATTTTTAACTAATGTATGCTATTATTTAAAACACATGCAACAATGCCAACGTAAATGTATTTATCCAATCAAAAATTATAAGTCCTTATTTATTGTTATTTAATATTTAATGACCGTGACTTATAAGAAACCATGTATGAAATAAAATATATGTTATTAAATCAATGAATATTTTTATAAACCACTTATTTTGCATTTTTATGGAAAAAAGTATTAACATTAATTGTCTCATAATTTTTTTTTAATTATGTGCTAGAAATTATATTCGTAACTCAACTGTCATAACAAAAAAAATATTTTAACACGGAAAATTAAAAATAAAAATTGAAGCTGGAAAAAAAATGAATTTAAGTTTTTTACTATTTTTACCATATTAGATATGAATAAGTCTGTACACGAAAAACGCGAATCAAGTGTAAGAACAGTAGCGGACGCAGGGCGGGTTCGCCCCCCCCCCCCCCTTTTTAGAAGTTACGTAAAAACTAGCAAAATATGAGTGAAGACAGTAGGCTGTGTAACTGTGAGAAACCTTGTCGCCTACGCAGAGCCGGTACAACCAGGTCTGCCACCCTAGACAAACGTCACATTTGCCGCCCCTCCCTTGACCAACATATAAGAAAAAAAAGTCACACTCTCCCATACTTGCGATGAATACGCATTCTCAAGTATCAATTAAAAAAAAGTGTAACAATACAATAATATGTGTAGTCAAAGACTACGAAAATATAAAATTCAATTAATAAAAAAATTAAAATTAACTTAGTACTAAAGGTGATAATATAGTGTTATAATTTATCTATCATTACTTATACTTACTGTGTTGCCCTTGGTAGGGGAAACAAGGGAGTTAGAGCATTGAATATATATAACGTAATATTCAATGGTTAGAGCGACACAAGAAAACTGTGTTGTAAGAGTAGCAAATTTTATTAACATGAAGAAATAATGCAAGAGAACAATAAACAAGTTAATATGATACACTCAAGTTGTCTTCTAATATTATTATTCTTTCTTGGGCTTGTCCCGTATTAATATATCTTCTGGCTGTCAACATAAAAATAAGACATGTCAACAATTAGTATCACACATAAAATGACAGCGTATTTAAAGAATAGAAAATCAATTAAAATGGAAAACCCATTAGGGTGGAAACCAGGTTGCCCTGGCCGTGACGTATGGCATTAAACATCCCTGCCTGTTTGAAAACAGCCTCGGTTACGCTACGCCCCTATGGATATCTGGAGAACCACAGGATCAAGTTGCAACTGTGGCCAGCTTCGCTATGGCCAAAAGACTTAACCGACGTTAACGACAGTTCCCCTAGGAAAAGATTAATTTTTTAAATTATGTTTATTGCTTGGTTCTATATTTTAAGTTATTTTATTTTCTTTTAGTTAATTGCTAGTAAATTTGTTTGGCATGTAAGCGCCAATAGAAACAACTGTCTAGTTATTTCAAGGTAAAGTTGGCAGCCTGGTTCTTATCACGTTAAGTTTTTAATGCATTTTTAGTTAAAATTGTTTTAAGATATTTTGTTAATTTTAGTGTGACGGATATTTTACGTGAGGCCTAAAACACGTGGACAGGTATGAATGATAAAATACTATAAAAACTTGAGAGCTAATAAACACTAGGTTTGTTTGACTGGAGGTCTCTCGTGCTCCTCGGGAGTTGAAAGAGTTGGGAGCAAGTTGACCTGAGGGCAAAAAGAGTCGGTAACTTTTAATGCACGAAGAAAACGCTATTTGTTGTAAAACAATGATGGCGGAAAAATATAGCAGACATCCTGAGAAATTTGTTTGGAAATGAAGATTCATCTGAAGATGAAGTTGCTATTGATTTACCATATATTGGACTACAAATTATGAGAGAGCATGATGAAGGTAAAAAATATAAATATTGAATTTTGACTTTAAACCACCTGTGGTATGCATAAGCTAACCTGTACTAGGAAACGATTGCAAATCTTGTGATTGCTAAATAAAGGACGCCAAATAAGTTATATTGAAAATTTTTTCCGCTTCAATGTCGTCATCTATTAAAATATTACCGTCATCACCAAATGTAGCTTGATAACATATTGACTCCATCGTCAAAGTCGCGCCAAAACAACCAGCAGACGACTTGCCCTCGCAACTCTTCCTCGAGAGGAGCAGCATCGAGAGCATGACCTGAGTGACCTGAGAGCAACTTGCCCCCGCGAGTAGAACGACCATCCACCATATTGCTTCCGGAAAAGGGCGCCCCGAGAGTTGACAGGTCAAAAAGAGACCTCGAGTCAAACAAACCTAAGGTTTGCACGTCTCCGCCGCCTGGTGGGGGGAAGGGAGGGGGCGAGTGACGTAGTGACGAGTACGACGAGGTATTCGCGGGCCCCCAGCTGACTGTTCGCTGACTGCCAGTGCGGGGTCGGGGTGTATTTGGACAGAAAGAAACCCAATATGTCTGAAGCTTATTTTTATGTGAGTTATTATGTTTTCAAATTTTAATATTTACACTTACGAGTCTTGGCTTGAATTGCCAAAGTTATTTCACATTTATAATTTGTACTGAATTACATGCTTTTTTTGAAGTGAAATCTTCTTTAGTTGCGTTGTGTGATTTTGTGTTGTGGCAAAATTTATATGTTCACAGGCTTTCACGGCCATTGTCTGAAGTAGCTTGGCTTCTGGGTTGTAGCCGTGTCCTTGGCAAATAATTCACCGACGTTTCGGTCGACATTGCAGTCACCATCACCCTACATTAATACCTTGAACCCTGTTTCAGCACATAATAATTTCGCTGTGATATATTAATAGGTGCTTATTTAAGGAAGAGCAGCTGTTATATTTATTATAATATTTTAATTTTGTAATGCTTTTAATACTGTTCTTGTACCTGTTTATGTGTATGTATTTATGTTTATTTGTAATTTTTTTTTTGACATATTCTATACCATTGTATGGTCTATTGAATGAAATAAAAAATCAAATCAAATTATCTGATTATCTGCGTCGCCGCGGTGTACCGCTTATAAAAATGTAGCCAGCGCTAGTTGGCATTAGTCATGTTTGGTTATGTTGATTCAAATATAGAGTGCGCACACGTAGTCGAATATCGATATAGATATCTGGCCGATTCATGCAACGCGCGCTCTCTGTTGAGTACCGAGGTAACTACATTTGATGGCCCGCACTCTCTCGCATTCGGGTCACACATTTTTTTCTGTTTAATGCTGAAGAACGGTTTTCGGTTCATGTTTTATTAATTTAAATTGTGTGGTGTGCTTTTGTATACGCTACTTGTTTAAATAAACGTACTTTCCATGCACGGATTTAGTTTTTATGAATAACTTTACCAGACAAAATTTTTTCCCCCCACATATAAGTCGGACCCCTACTTTTCAAACTTGATTTTAGTATAAAATGTGCGACAATTATGCAATAAAACACCATGTACTCGACTGTATCATGTGTGTATTAGACTTTTTTGGATGGGTAAAATCTTGAGTTTGCGTCACCGACTTGCTGTAGTAGCAGTAAGTAAAGTTAAATTGACCACGTGAAAAGTTTAATTTGTGTATACTGCATGTCTTCCCCCCCCCCCCCCCAATCGATTACGGGCCCTGAACCGAAAATCGGAGGTGGGTCTCCCCCCTCCCGTGCTATATTATAATTGCATGGTTATTTCTTACCTACACTCTTTTTTAGAATCTTATTTAATCTGAAAATACAGGGTATAATTATGGTTACCATTCCATAAGTCCAAACTAAGCTTTACTTATAAAATATTCAAAATGTTTTTTTCTAGTTTGTAAAAATATTATAATAGTTGAACATTTAAAAATAAACAGGGCCGAGCCTGGACCCTGGATCCAGGAGTCCACCCAGCCACGGTGTGCTGTGCATTGCCCAGTGAATACCTACATGACGTAGGTCTGATGTCACTGGTACCGGTCAGTCATAGCTAGGTAATGAATTTTTTTTAATATTTTGACATAACACTGACATCTGTTGTGACTAAAAAATGATAGATATAATGCTGACATCATTCTGATATTTGTAGAAATCAAGGTATAGAGAGCTGAGAAAATTGATATGAAATATTCTGAAGCCCTCACCCGATAAAAATAGAAATCAAGAATATCAATTTTATTTATTTAAAAGTAATCATTTACAAAATTCTTCCAAAAAGTAAAACAAGAAAATAAAAAATGGACATATTTTATAGCCAATAAGATAGTTCAACTTTTATATAATAGCCAACTGCACACATAATAATTTTATATGTGATTGTGACATTTTATCCCTTCTCCCTTAAATATTCAACATAATGGATTGTTATTTGTAGAGGCGTGTTTTACGACAAACTTACTAAAATACCTGTATGTAAATCAGTGGTGTAGTGTTGTGGATAGCGCATGATAAGGTATTTAGTACTAGGTTCGGATCCCGAGTGTTTCGATTTTTCGTCTATTACTTTTTTGTATTTGAGTCACATTGAATTATTTATTATATATTTATAATTTAATAATTATGATTTCATAAATAATCACCATAATAACAAACTCAAGTTCTTTTTTCAAGTAAAAACTTATTTAGCAGCATTGAGCGATTCTTTATTTAGTTATTTATTATTTTAATACTAAAAAATATAAATAAATAAAAAAAAGGTTTCCACTTCTGTCGGCAGTCCCCATGACTGTCTTAATTTTTCTGTAAATGTATATATTTATTATAGGAGATAGGAACATAAAAATGCCTAGTTTTTATACAAATTTATTTGCGGTCCTATGTTTGACTCAATTTTATAAACTTAAGTTGGAAACAAAATGTAGTAGATATGCAACTTAATTGTAGGGTTTGTTCTGTGTGAAGCTGTCTGCTCACAAAGCAGTAGCACACAGTGGGGCCCATCCACACATTCCGCCTGATCACCTCCTCACTGATGCCAACTGCAGCTAAGAAATAACCACATAACCCACAGCACTTAACAGAGCACAACAGCACAGCATGTGCTCAATGATGACTACTTTTATAAAAACAAGTAACCATTTGGTAAAACTGATCAATCTGACTGCTTATCTAAAGCTACAAGAAGGATCTCTTTGCAGTCATAGTGAGGGAAAACAGTCCAATACATTTGACTGCCCTGAGTTTTAATTCTGTGATTTACCATTAAATAACTTTATACTGTAGCCAACAATTCTAAATGGTAGCTAATAAATTGTAGTAACAGCATGAAGTCCCATAGAGGAACATCACCAACAAAAAGGCATGTGGTTGTTTAGCCAGTTTCATCTGCCATCACTAATTACCTTTATTTCCAATTCCAATGAACATAAATTCTTAAAGTAAAAAAAGTTACATTTCCCCGATAAGTAGTAAAACAAAACTATAAAATTCTGTGTAGAAAATGAGTAGTACCTTACTCATGAAAAACTAATATATACCAATTAGAAAAAAAATGAAACTATGTATTTACAAGCGGGAACATACTTAGGCTTAACTAAAAGAAGTTTAAAGTCAGGGTACAAATCACTCACACGAATAATTTATTAAAACTATTTATTTGTCAGCACAAAACAACATTTACAGCACAATAGGCATTCTGAGCCTGCAGAAGTCCTAATACACACAAATTAATACTGCCATGAAAAAAAAAGTGTTTATTTGGGATCCGTACATTCACCATGCCTTTATTAGGAAAAATTTTAAGTAATTTACACAAATGCTACTAATAAGGCAAACATTTAAGGATAGAATATAAAAATTTGAAAATTTTCTCACACAAAACCCAAGCTTTAATCTTTTTCCTTGTTAATATAATAAATTATATTAAGTAACTAAGCCACCTAATGGATAGTTTCAGGTTTCCTGCAATTAAAATGAGTTCTAAACTCACACTGCATTTAATGTTTCAACGTTATTCACACATAACAATAGCTGTGTACTCATTTAAATGAACCTCATCCCCCCCCCGTAAAAAAAAATTCAGTACATATATATTTTGTCAAAATGCACATGTTAACATTACTTGTGTAACAATAGACACATCAGTTATTTTCAAAATTAGAAGGAAAATTTACACTATTTCCACAATTACTACCTCAACGGATTCAACAGATACGGAACGTATTCAATCATTATCAACACTATTAGCAGCTTTTCCCATGAGCAGACACGACACAGGATAGTAAACAACTGTACTCCTCTGGAACATTGCAATGGCTCAGCACACAAACAGGATGTCCACTTTCTCGTTTGTTCCAATGTTTGGTTGCAGAAGAGTGACTGCTCTAGTCAGTGCTTCTGTCTCTGGCATGCTAGGTGTAGCCGCTCCTCGGACTACGACAATCCACATGCGGAACACTCGTGGAACGATCATTACACACACCCTTTTTAATATTAATAAAAAACCATTCAAATTCATGTTTTTTTACCCAAACTGTGTACGTAATGACAAAGATAATAATTACTGGAATACTGTAATACTGGATTAAGATCTATAAATGAATGAGGCATCAACAACGGAGTAGCCATTGCCAAGAGATGAAGAAAGCATCAATAATGTGACAGTCGTCATGCAGATCATAGGGAAAACAATTTGGTCATGTACAATTTTCACGGCTCTGACCTTGTCATATCCGCGCCATGCAATCTACAGACAACAGACAACCTCTCTTATATTAATATAGATTTTATGGTTCAAGTAAATTATTGAATATCTATTTAGTTTTGTCATTCAAGAGGATTACTCAAGAGAAGTTTAAAATATAATGCGAGAGGCAGCCATTCACACCTTTTTCTCTTCGCTTTAGCTTCTATTCAAGATGTAATAGCATAACCATAAGGAACCTCAATAACAGACAAAAAAGATTTATATATAAGATATAAGAACATGCAAGCACGCAGAAAACAAGCCAAAACCAACAAAACAAATTAAAAAAATTAAAAACATTCTGCGGACTTAGTTAAAAAATCATCACAACACAGATGGACACAGTAGGCTAACAATGACGAGACAGTAGAAACAAGCACAGTAAACAACATAAAAAATTAGAACCCAGCGATGGGACAAAACATATATTCTGGAGACCACAATGACGACAGCACAGACATCCTGCTGTGATCATTTTTGACTACTTCCACAGAATTTTATGAACTGTTTATGTTTTTAAATTTTTTTAATATTGTCTTGTTTTTATTTTTTTTTGTATGCAGCATGTTTGTCTTTTTTGTATTTTCAATATTATTTTTTTCCCCGTTATTAAGGTTCCTCATGGCACAAGTCCACAACATCATCTCGAATCCATCCACCCCATGCCAGAACCTTCAGAACCCTATAGTTGCGAGAGAACACGTGTATGTACAAATTAGCGGGTGTAGTTGCGTCGCACGAAGCACACAGACTACAGTTCGCAGTGGACACAGGTTGGTGAGCTAAGCCACTGACACAGAACACGCATGATGCGTGATGCCCCTCACTTCCCCTGGAGGAGTCTGAGTGGGAGCAGCGACCCGAACAGCACGTGCTGGATGACCGGGAACTTGGCCAGCACCTGGACACAGAGCACGCACACTACTTCTAGGAACATGCAGCCAACATGTCTATTCTATTGACTGGAAAAAACAATACATACAGTAAAACCACATTAACACGTTTTTCAGAGTTCTTGGAAATTTTTAGACTCGGCAACAGCGAAAAACTTATTGAAAGGGTAAAATTGTACGCATTTTTTTAGGAAAAGTTCTACTTTTTTAAACTTAAAATGCAGGAAATTTCTTTAAGTAAGTTTTTCTCAAGTGCGTATTTTACACAACAAATTCATTGGCATAACCACACATCTCAATGTTATTTATTATTTGGAGGGACATCATGTATCTATGCAATTTTTTAAAAATATACTTTTTGAGAGCCTCAAACCAAGTTTATAATTGACTATGTCTATAGAAAAGTAACATTTTCCCAAGCGACACTTATTACACAGCCAGTAAGGACAGTCTGCCTAGCCAGCACTAGTCCGCACTTCATGTCGTGGACAGTTTGGGTGTTGGGTGCCGGCACTGTGCACATTAGCAACTAATGTTCAGTCATGGTAGGACCAATGATGGTTGCCACAACACTGATGATCCTCAGATGTAACAAACAAATACCTAAATGGCTTCCACTGTTACACTTTTTTGTAACTCCAGAGTATATCAAAGATTCTTAACATAGAATTTAAGTCACACAAACAAAAAATTAACACAATTCAAATTTTAAAAAAATGACATCAAAAATTTTTATGTACATCTTACCTCATTTTTATACATTTTGATAAGTCCATAATTTATTTTCGACCACGAAGGAACGGCACTGATGTTCCAAAGCTGGTTCGAGTGCTCTGCGAACAAGCCTGTCTTAACCTGAAACACGAACCACGCAAGCAGAACTATATGTGGAGCACAATGAAATAAAAGTAGTTTTTCTTCAGATTTACCACCAAAAGTTCTTAAGTTTCAATTCACAGTGTATATAAAATAATTTTTAAGGGAATAAAAGGCAAAAATGAACATTTGATACTGAATTATACAAGTAACGTTACATTTTTTAAATCAATTTTTTGCACCACTTATATGTTCAGTACAGACATTTTGCTTCGCTTTTGCCTTATTTTAACTCAGCTTTTGATCAATTTTATTTATGGTTTTTCAGGGTTCCTAAGTATAATGTAATTTATGTTTATTACTCCATACATTTCAAATACTGCAAATAGTAAAACAAAACTAGTTTCATCTTCAGACTGTGGTGAAAGACTGTTTCTTTCGAACAGAACAGCCTTTCAGCTGCAAGTCAAGAACTAGGGAAGATAGCAATTTTCAGCAAACACTAACCACAACAAATCATACAAGTTTGATATTTTCTATGCAAATGGTAAATTTTGATACAATACACCGTCTAGTATGTACATTATTCATATCTCCGAAAAATATGTGCTGAGTCACTTACCTTGTTAATGAATTCAATACAACCCAGGAACATGTAATCATGAGCATAAGCTTTGACAATGTCTTCTTGAACAAAGGATTTTGGTTCAATGCGTGGATGAGCTGAAAACATTTGAAGACAATAAATAATAATAATAATAATAAAAACATTAAAACCTATTCACACTACATTTGTTATTTTAAATGACTTTCTTTAACCCAAAAATATATTTTAACTATGTAAGTAGTGACCAGCAATGCTTATTTTATCACCAAATCGATCCCAAGCATCCATGTCTGTCTATGTTAGTACTTGTCTCGTGTTGCGTGCAGTCTGTGTAATGTAATGCCTGCCAGCTCATGCCTTCTTGACTGTCCAGCAGACAAACAAATATGTACTTTGCAAAGAAAACATTTAAAAATAGTTATGCTTTTCAGAAAAATAAATTACACTAACATACATCAACATTTGTTTAATGAACATACCCTACCAATACCAGCAAATCATTTGGCCAAAATTTAAGTGAATGTGCTGATATTTATGATACTTACAATTTACATTAAAAATGCCAATACACAATATTATTTAATGTAAATATTAAAAACTACAGAAGAAAAAAGTAACAAAAATTTTTTTTAATAACCTCCAAAACTTACCACTGTCATGTTCCCACTACTGATGGTGATGCAAATTTATTAAAATTGAAATTAGTTCTCGTCAATTTTTGGCTCACAACTTTCCCAAACATTTTTGGCTGTCCCTCTTGTAACGCAGTGCAAACTTCTAACTGCAAGTGGCAGATCTAGCAGGAATGCTGCCACCTTACCTCACAGTTAGTCTCTCAAAATAACTTCATATTCTTGCAAAGCTAAATTATTTTATCAATTATGGTATTTTAACTCTCTTGAAAGACTGACATACTTTGACATACTTCTAGTTTCAGGAAAATACTTTTATTAAAAATTTGGTATACTTTGCAGATGTGTCCAGTTACAAAATACTATCAGAAGACCTCATACCATGAAAACCACTGTATGAAAAATACTATTAAATAACAAAAAACAATACATATGTCTGCTAATCATCATTGCGAAAGTATCCATATATGTAATTTATTATGCAATAAAATATGTTATAAACACACATATATGTGTGTGAAACAATTCCAACACTTGGTCTCACACAGACGTTTATTTTTAATTATTTTTTTTGGCGTAATGTGTGATATTAATCACTTCTTTTTATGAAGATAAAATAATGTAATTTAATTATCTCAATATTAGTTATTCAAAGAAATAATTCTGACCAAAAATTGGTTAGAGGACACCAGATTTTACTTAATAAACTAAAATAGAAATTAAACTAAGACTAATGATGAGATAGGACCAAAATTTCAAACAGGCTCATAATATAATCAAGGGTAACATGTATTTGTGCCAGTAAACTTTAAACAGGGAAAAGAACTCGACAACTCCGACACAAGGTCATCACTAGAGTCCCGGAAATTTCGTGGATTCCTCTGGCCTCAGGATACAATTCAAAGTTATAGGTGTGCTCGACCCATGTTTACTTTCCCATTGGTTGATTTCTTAGCGAGAACATTTTTATCCTTGTTATTTGGCACTACCTGACTTGCTTACTTCTCTCCTAGCTGGACATCGTCGGCTCACGGTCGTAGAGGGGCGTGTCCAGATAACTGCGTGCCAATCATGAACACAGTGCGACAGTGTGGAGGTTTGCATTCTAGCTTGCGACTAAATGAATGCGCGTGAATTCCGTGGCTCTAGTCATCACACACAGGGGCGTAGCCAGGTTTTTTTTTTTAGGGGTTCAACCACCCCCCCTTCCCCCCCTATCACCAAATCTTTAATTAATTTCTTATTCATCACTCAAACAAATTTCATATTAAAATTAATAAAATTTTTACCATTACAATATTTAAATTTAAGTACCGAAAACTGCTAAAATAGCACTATTTTACACCTTAAAATCCAAATTTTCCCGGGAGAGGACCCCCGGACCCCCCTCTTTAATACGGGGGGACATGCTTCTAACACCCCCCATACACAAATCCTGGCTATGCCACTGATCACACATGTCGGTTGTAGTGGTGTGTACCGACGAGCTGCGAGCTGCCCCAGATGAAGGGCACGAACTGGTAATCGTCCAGGCTCCACACGCCGTGGCTGCCGGCCGGCTCCATGCGGTACACCAGCTGCAGCCTGCGCACCAGCCGCAGGTACCTGCGCAGCGGCCGTGCCGTGCCGTGCCGTGAGCCGTGCTCCCCCCCCCCCCTCCCTGCCGGCGACGAGCCAGGCCCCCTGCCCCCGCCCACTGTCGTCCCAGCGTCACACGCCGGACAACAGGGAACACTGCACTGACAGCAGCAACCAACTCTGGCACAGCGACGCCACCACGGCTGCAATCCACTCAGAAACACTCAGCGCCGGCGACTCGATAGGCCGAATGCCAGATCGAAGACCTTTCACTGAGGCATGTACTCAATATAATAAATATATGCACACACATATCAAACTATGTAATTTTACATGTTCAGGATACCAATTGTGTGCCGGAAACGTTCCTCAGCAATGTAGTTGTAGCAAAAAAACAAACATATATCGTTGATAGTTTCTCTGCAGAGTACAAGTGCCAGTGTTTGACTTTATGAATCTTTTTGTTTCTCAAATATTTCACCTCAAAAGCTTTTATCGTGAATACAAAAATCTTCAACACTAATTATTTAATGGTAACTTAAGTGTTTGAGGAACTGACCAGCACAATCCTGGATGAGCAGGAAGAGAAAGTTGGATAAGTGAGCGGCACACCAGGAATGAGAGATACAGGTCTACCACCTCGCATAGCACTAAGCAGGTACGGCAACATCCTCCCACATATTGGTGTATCAGACTTTCCATATATTGTTTCAATGATACCACTACTGTTAAAAAATATTGATTTTTTTTCCATGTATCTGGTTATCCTAATACCTAAACTTTTACCCTTGATTTACTTATTATAAAATTACAATTTAAGTACACGTAAAAATAATTTCTTGATACATATAAGAGTTTATAATGAAATATCCTGAATCAAGTTTGGCTCTTTAATAGTAATACAAATAAACTGAGTAATTTTTAAATTTTTTATTATTCTGTATCAGTTTTAACTTAAAAAAAATATTATTTAATTTGGTATCAATATTATCGAAACACAACATAAATATAAAAAAAATATCAACAGTAAAATATAGATACTAAAAATTGATAATTTGAAAATGAAATATAAATATTTCTCAGATATATTGATATCTCGGAGGCATAAGAGAGCTGATGATGCTACCCGACGCTAGTGAACGCACCTGTGGAACACCTTGCACACGATGGCCGCCTGGTCGCTGGCGGTGAAGGCGCCGACCTTGAACAGGCAGCACAGGAACATGAGGAAGGCCAGCTCGTGGCCCGTGCCGTAGTCGATGCGAGTCTGGTTGCCGAAGCTCTCCACCAGGTACACCATCACCTCCGGCACGGCCCGGTGGAACTCCCGGGGCAGCGCCTCTTGCAGCAGCCCGAGGGCTCCCTACGGTCCCGACACACGCCACTTGCCCTCGCCACTCTTTAAATAAGTTTGTCATGTTTTTATAAGCAGAAATAATACTGGGTTAGGGTTCCTATCATTATGTAAACAACCAGTTTGTTCTTTTAACGAGTTTTAACATGTTTTATGAACATATTTTCCATTTATTTAACGCTGTTTAATAATTGTGATTGTTTGCTTACATTTTTTTGATCACATCGCTTAATGTTATTTTCATCCATTTTTTTGCTTACTCATTTAAGTTTTTATGCACTTTCACGGTTTTCTTATGTATTTTTTGCCATGGGTTTTGGTATGAAAGTGAGATAATGCAACATCTCATGACAAGGAAGCCAGGATATAAAGAGACAGTGACAGTCCAGTAATACTATAAGCGTGGGAAAGACTCAGGATTTGGTTGAAATGCTATTGCAATACACCAGCACTGTCTAGTGTAGCTGCGCTATGACTGGTTGTTGGTGGTGTCACGAGATGGCTAGAAGCAGTACTTGGGCACCTGCGAGAGTAGTTGTGCTAGATGGCTACTCTCCACTATTAACATAACAAAGTTGTGAAGTGGAGAATTTCACACCTAGGATCCAGGCTATGATCTTGAACAATTGTCAGTCATTGTTTTAAATTAGGATTTTACTGTCGCTCAGCTATTTGTACCATGCATAGAACTGTAAGTGGATGTCGTGCCCAAGTGATGAACCGATTTATTTTGAGAGTTTTTCTTGCTGTAAAGGTTACTGCGTCGTAAAATGGCGGCCATGTTCAGTTTTCAGTGAAGGGAAAAATAGATCGACAAACTTTAATCATGACTTCTTTTATTTATGCAAGGCTATCTTCAAGGTAAACAGACATAACCTCAAAAGATAATATTTTCTAGAACCTACATAATATATCAACCATCAATCAAAATGACTACAAGTGGGGAACTGAACCCAGACTGCCTTGTGGGATGTGAGTGATCCAACAAGTGAACCACTGTGTAGATCCGTCGTGACTGTCTCATGCTGCGGTTCGACACGGTGTGACAGTACTGACCCTCCCTCCACCCAACTACGTCTGAACCTGGACTCTCCCTGAGGTGCTCAGACTCATGGGAAACAGGTAGCAAAAACATAGTTTAGTGACTTTTTCTTAACATTTTTAAGTGTCTATACACACACGTAAACTGATGATTTTGTATTGTCCCCCTGGCAAAATAATTGTCCTTACTTTCCATGCCAGTTTTAAAATATGCAGTGCAGTACAAACGTAACTTTCATAAAAACATCCCATCAATGTTCAAGCTATTTGTTATTTCACAGTGATCAAGAGAAGAACAGCCCATTTTGGTCACTTAACAAATTACATTGTAAATTCTTGTATGTTTATTGACTTTCTTTGAGGCATGACTTTCACGAGCCAGTAATTATCTGGTACAGTCATGACCCAGAATAACATGTCATATTGCCACAGTGAATGAAACAAGTACAAAAAGCTTATGGACAGTTAAATAAACATGTTACAATACCTTTGTTTTGATCAATATCAACTTTACATGAAACAATACATAGGATTTGTACTAAAAAAGTTTAGGATTTTAAAGGATTAATCTTTTATAGGATGGATGGGAGGGTTCTCTCTAACTGGGAAAAAATCCCTGTGTCCCCAAAGTGAAGTACTGCTCCAGGAAAATAAAATATTTTCACACGTAAACTACTTACCAAATCATACGCATGTACATTTTTTAAGCACAGTAGCACCTGGATTAACTGAGTTTCCGTATCATCCGAGGTGACCTATAGTGCCATTAACAGCCAAGACTGTTGGAACACTAGCTCGAGGACATGGAAAGTGATTGAAATGTTGTAAAAAGTCTAAAGAAAATTAACACAAAGATGCCCTCTTATGGTTGGGCAAATCATGGAGTGACGTGACAAGAAACACTGGAGAAACATCACCTCGTAAAATTGTATCTCAGGGTCACCTGGAAACCAAGACAATTTTCTTATTCTATTCATATGATTAGTGCTTATCCGAGTTTCCTGCGGTTCACATTAACTCTATAATCGAGACACTACTGTAGTTCTGTACAGAAAATAAAACCTATGTTAGTACAGGAGTACAGAGAACAGTAAAATGTATGTATTAATTTATGTTTATTCCGTTGTTGCTTATATACCAGCTGTGGGACTGCTTCGTTTGTTTACCGTGCTGTAAACGTGATTTATACACATTCTGTTTTTGGACTGTATTAATATTTATTTGGAGCATTTAAGAGCAGTCCACGTAGTCACATAACATGGGTTCATGTAATATAGGCAGTCAGGTCTCTCAGTCTCTGGCAGTGTTTCTGAATGGAATCACGAGATTGGCCGTCGCTCTGGCAGCACAGCGCTTCCAACTTTCAAACAATTACACTGTTTGGATCTTTGAGGCATCCGGCCAATTGCATGATGGGACTTAGAACTCCGCCAGAAAAGTGGTTTGGTCCATCCCAGTTGGGAAGCCTGTCTCACAGACAGTGAGGCAGTTAAGGACCTGAAATACTGCAGAAAGTGTGCTGAGACCTACAGAATATGTGTAATAAGTTGCAGTTATATATACGTGCAATGTATACAGCAAAATTGGACTATTTATTACTGTAAATTGAATGGTCCAAATCATTGGCTGAAAAGGTAGGCCGTACTGGACAACCATTAAAATGGATTTGTGACGCCGACCGTACTTAAAGTGTTTATCATTTCAGGACACTTGTGATATTGTGTTAAAACTTTGCACAAAACACCAATGTAATATTTTATATTCAAGATGAATGAATACTTGGATATTTAATTACTATTAACCGTACACGCACAAAACTCTCTGACCAGGTCTGAGACGCAGCTTTTTGCGCAGCTTCAGACTTCATTTAGCCTGAAAACTATTTCGAATCATTAATATTATTAAATTTAACTGATTTAAGTAACTTTTTCTATACACCTAAGCACAGAAGTCAACAAATAAAAACATTTGCTGTGTCCAGCATACTGACAATGCTAGCCAACTATCTGAAATTGCATTTTTTTTTATTGTTTTATTACCACAAATAAAATTGGAATGGTCTGAGTTAAATGTTTGTTTATGTCACTACTTCACAATTATGTTATTTTGATAAGTAACAGTTTGTTGTTATTATGAAAACAAAGCATGTTGTCTCTGTATTTAATTGATATTTGTAGTTTTGCAAGCTAGAAGTGTGTAGATGGCACCCAACAACACAGAATTTAATAACCTATGGTAGGTCTGTGTCTTACACATAATTATTACTACACAGAGGCTACCCAACTGGGGCCATTTGCATACACAAATATAACAGTCATCCTCGATTGTATTTAATAGTATACCCACACACCAAATATCAAAGTGTTACAACAAGCCCTGCCGGTTTATCTATGGTGGTTTCTTTCCTGGTATTCTCTGGGTGCCTTGATCTTATTCCCATTCTCTCTCACATTTCAAAACTGCTCCACTATAAGTGCAAAATGACTCATGAAACACAGTATATCTGTTACTATTTGTTGAAAGAAACTTCCAGGCACCCACACAATACCTCGGAAGGTCCGACTCGTCTGCGAGGGAAATGCGGTACAACAACTGGAGTTGCAAGGGAAATAAGTATGCTGTATTGTTGGCAATCACCTCTCTCAACTTGTCGATCCACGTCCTAAAAGCTTTGTTGCCAAACCTCTGCGGCTGCTCGATGGGGGGAACCTCGTCTATCCACACGTCCAGCTTGTCGAGCAAGGCCACCACGCCTTCCGTCACCGGGCTCACAGCGCACTTGCAGGACAGGGACTTCCCCCGCACGGCCGCGTTCATGGCCAGGATGAAGCCCACTATCTCCTGCAACACGGGGGCACTGCACGCTCCACCACAATTACCACTCAATTAACACTTCATACACAACCTACTGCTTTCGCAATCGGACCCAATGTGAATCAAGTTTGCATATATCGACAATGCTTGAATACTTAAGAACTACTGCTGTTATTACGACCACTAATGGCTGATTGTACAAACATCTCACTCGACCAGAGATTGATTGATTAAAGTTTTAACTCGATCATTGGCCTATCCTAGGTACCACTAGGAACATGTTCCACAAATGGAATGTCCCGATTCTTTATCTTGAATTTGTCAATCCTGGTTCCAAATGTTGGGTTCAAGAGTAATACGAAACATTCAGTCATTGAAATATCATTTATTGTCATATAAAATTAACCATCCATTTGCAATACAAATTCTAAATGCTTTTTTGACAGCCTACTTAAAAAAAAAAGTCATTATCTGAGTTATTTTGTTTCTTGTGTATTTATGCTTTGTTGTAAATTTCAATTTTAACACATGAATAATAAACACTGATCAAGCAAAATATTCACCGATACATATGTATTCATTAAAAAAAAAACCTCTCTTAAATTTCCTAATGTTAATAAGACTTTGGTAATTTCCTAGTGTATGCACCCTAAAACCATAACTTGGTAAATATGTATTGTACGGATTAGCGCCAAAAAAAATCGTACAAATATGAAATAACTTTCATTATATGCTCTTTTACGTCCTCTTTTCAAAACCGCCTGCGGAGATTAAAAATTCCAATTACTTTTGGAGATATAGCCGTTCTTATTTTGCAATACAAGCCCTATGTAATCATTCAACAGACGCCATTTTATATTTTGCCGTGTGTGCGTGAATGCCTAAATAACAGAAATTTTCCATTAGGTAAGGTTAGTTACATGATAAATACTTCAAAATAAACAGAAATTAAAAATAATATCAATTAATTTTACTTGTATAGTTTTAAGTATTTATAATGTAACTGACCTGACCTAACAAAATGGGACAAAGGTATATTAGGTCAGGTCGGCTACAGTATAAATACTTTGAAACTGAACGGACATTAAAAATAATAATAATTAATTTTAATGGTTGTTTAGTTTTAAAGTATTTATAATGTAGCTGATCTGACCTAACAAACCGGGAAAAAGGATGAACAGTAGGAACTCACGTAATTTTCTTTTTACGTGATGTAGTCGTTCAACTACGTCGCGGAAAAAAAAAATCATACTTGTAAACAAGCAACAATGGTGAAAACGCGGGAAGCCTACGATTCACTCATCCTTCTGGACATACCCGAATACTCACGTTGGCAAGCCTTCTTTCAACAGACGAGTGGCCAACGCCCGATCGTGCATCTTCGGTTTTTTTTTTGTTTATTGTAAATAAATATGCAACTCATGAAAACTAATGGTCAATTAGGTTATGTTCAAAACATTGTGGATGGTTGATTTGGTTAGGATAGCTACATTAAAAATACTGTGAAATCATGTAAACGGTTTCCTAGCGCTGGATAGCTACATATTAAAAAGTTATTTGCTAAGCAACCATAAAATGATTTTACAGTTTTTTTTAATGTAGCTATACTTACCTAATATAACCAACCATCCACAGTGTTTTAAAGTATTTTTAATTACTTCTTGCTAATTTTAAGAAAAGAAGGCTTGCCAACGTGAGTATTCGGGTATGTCCAGAAGGATGTGTGAATCGTAGGCTTCCCGCTTAACGCCGCATCAGTGCACATCATGAAAATTAAAAAATTCCATATCTCCTAAAGTATTTGGAATTTCTGATCTCCGCCGGGTTTAATTAAAAGAGGAAGTTAAAGAGCACAGAATAAAGGTATTTTCTGATTTTTAAAATTTTTTTTAAAAAAATTGTCAAAAAATGAATATTAAAAAATTCGATATCTCCAAAAGTAATTGGAATTTTTTATCTCCGCAGGCGGTTCTGAAAAGAGGACGTAAGATAGCATATAATGAAAGTTATTTCATATTTGTACGATTTTTTTTGGCGCTAATCCGTACAATACATATTTACCCATAACTTTTGTAAACTTAGTGTCACTTAACAATACTCTAAATAAAACAGTGTTTTGAACTTCAAACAGTATCATATATGTAGATATGTAGAAAAAACTCAATTAGGGGTAGGTTTATGAAGATCTACAACTCGTATTTAAACAGTCTAACTTGAGGCCAACCTAGCACTTATTAACCATAACTGACATACGTACACTATAAGCTTCTGACTTCTCCCAAATGTGCATATCTTCCACAGACATGATGCCTTTCTTTGGGGTAACATACTCGTGATCTTCAGCAACCACTGAAACCACCGAAAAAGAACCAATAATTAAGAATCAATAATTAAAATTATTGTCAGAAATAATTTTTGTTAGCAATTTAAAATTAACTCAGTAATTACCACTTGAGGCAAAACTCTGCTTAGAATCCATTAATTTAAAGTGTAAGCGCTGTTTGAAGTAAACATATATTTTTAAAATTTCAAGTAGCTATTATTACATTCCACTAATACTGCAATCCACACAAACTGACACAAACACAAAGCTCCTCAATGGTCCATAGACTACACCGTACTAATGAAAGACACACCTTTGTAGATGGCTATCAAAACTACCATGTGATGTGAACAGTTTATCGTCATAAATTGATTTGGAAGTGTTTGCAATAGGTTTTTTTTTTGAGACATGATTATGTTGTGTTGCATGTATATGAATAGATCCGACGGTGAAATAAAAAAAAAAGTGTTACCAAACAGGTTTTTAAAAAAACTATGACGATAATTAATATATTGTCAAGTATTGATTCATCGAATGATTTAATGATCCACACGGCATCAGATACACGTATTGGTTGGTGTCATTAAAAATAATATTAACAATAAAGCAAAAACATGGTAACGATAAGAGCAAATCACAAAATAGAATTAGCTGTACAAATTTTAAAATCAATAAAAGCAACACAGGCACACGCATAATAAAAAAGACAAAATACAATAAAAAAAAAAAGCAAAAATTTAACATTAAAATATTATTGCTGTGTTATAAAATTGGATTTGATGTATAAATATAAAAGTCAATTAAAGGAATACAAACACACCCATCGGTGTTTCTTCAGTCCTAAATGCAAAATCGATGCCTCGCCAAGGTATGCGCGTCAGTGCGCACGACTAGAACACATCCCGAGTGCAGCGCAGTGCGACGCCAAGAACAGATGACCGCCGATATATCGATTGTCACCCGAGTGGTAATCGACTAGAGTTGTTCCTATATTTTTAATTGTTAATACTAATAATATAATAATTATCAGACATTGTTTTACAACACCACACAGAAATTAAATTATAACTAATTTATACTTAGCACGATTAAACTAAAAAAAAAGCACGACGTACTCTGCAGTTCATTGCACATTTTCCGGGGAAGCCGGGCCCTAGTGCCACACAGCTTGGCCAGTCCGTCATAACTCTGTCATCATCGCACCAGAGAGCCCCTTTGACGTCGACCCAAGTGTCTCCCCAGCTCCTTCAGGCCGTTATGCCTCGCCAGCGCCATCTCTTGCGTGTGGGGTGCGACGCAAGTAACGGTGACGTGCGACTTTTGTTTCCTTACAGGAATCGACATATTATTTTATTGTAAATATATTTTTGTTTTACGTTTTTGTATATATTTTATTATATTTAATTTTGTATTAAAGGGTTATGTTTTACGTGTAAGTTTTAATTGTTCACCGGGCGCCAAGGCCGTGGCTTCCGCCTGTGACCAATCAGCGTGTTCTGCGGGCTCGCTTAGAAGGGGGGGAGACGCGGGCGTTCACGCCAGGCAGGGGAGTGAGAGTTAGCCCCGAATTCAGAGTTGACCTTCGAAAGCGCATCCAACTCTCATTCATCTGGCAGACTCTCCACCTCCCATACTTCAAAAACGCCTTTCGAATGACTGCCAGCTGAAAGCTTGTTCCCATCCACTTTCAGTGAAGATCTGGCAACATGGCACAAAAATTTTCTTAGATCAAGTATTTGGAGTGTGTGTGGAAATGCGCCCTATTTCATTTCGATTGTCTTTTGTTTGCTCTCCCACTGAAAATAATATTTTGTTTGGATTGGGTTAAGGCCCTGTCACACTGTCAAATTTTAGCTTCCAACACCTTCCAATATGTTGGATACAATATCTTTGAGGGTTGTGACGTCACGTTAAACGTCACTATCGCAGCCATGTTTATTTGAGAGATTGAATGTCTAGAGTTTCCTTCAAATATTTTACGTATAGGACTGGTTCTAAAATATGTTGGATGTTGGATGGGATCAGCCAATCAGAGTATTCTAAAATAAAGCGGCCGCTTTTGTTTCCGTTTCCGAAGTGTAATAGTTTAAATATCAGCAATGGCGAATGGGAAATAAATGCAGTAATTGAATTAATACTTTTTATTTCCTGCTGGAATATGTAATTGTTATTGTATATTTTCCTCCAATTGAATCTGTATCTACGGAAGTGCAGGTTAATATATTTGACTAAAAGAAGTTACTGTAGTTTTGGAATATTATGGTCCTTAAACCAGAAAACATCTATTCAACTTACGATCATTATTTGACTGCTATACCAGTTTTGCTTATGTTCAGGTATTGTTGATACACTAAATTAAAACAGCAAGCATTGCGTACAAAATGTGCCATCAGGAATGAGGTATCAAAACTAGGATATGCATTTCGGAACTTTTACCTACAAATCCAAATTAATAACACCTAAAATAAATTTTAAAATATCTCAATTCAGAGACTTAATGTAACTAAAATTATTTTGGCTTACCCAATCAATCTTTCTTATAAGTCATTGTTCTCCTTATTTCACAATAGCTGCTACTCTGTAAGTATTGTCAGGAATTTTCTGGAATATAGACTCATAATTTCCTGACAATAGATGGTACTGACTTATGTTAAAGCAGCATCTCTGAGTAAGCAAGTAGCTCTGGTGATTTGCAAGAAAGGCCTAGAAATATTAAAATTCTGCCTACGTGTCCAATTATTATTATTTAAGTTTTGAAAGTAATACCATTTTTCGTGAATGTAAATATTTGTGTAGCAGATCCTTGTCAGTAAGCCTATACTTCCCAGGCTGTACGAAACAAGCATACCTGGTCTAATATCTCGTTAAAAAATTATTTTAAAAAGATAATGTGACTGAGGTGAAGTTAGCTTAAAGGCTCATCAGGTTGAGGTTTGTAACAGTAAATACACTTAATTCAAAATAAAACAAAATTGCCAATTTCTAAACACAGCAAAAATTAACACATTTACTTTAAAGTATAGGAACAATTTTGATGAAATACAAGTGAAAGTGTCCATACAACAGCAGCTAGTTGGGTGAGAAAATAAGCGGGAATGAGAAGGGATATGCCTACTTGCAGATTTACATTTAATTATATGTTTTATCCTTACAAAACATACCTTTAAATATAGTTTTTGAAGAGCACTATAAATTGCACTACAAATTTCAGGTAAAAATTTTGAGATGGTGTTGTGTGGAATACTTGTAGAGAACTTAAATGATTCCCCTGTCGCCAAAAATCTTAATGAACTGCCAGCCTCTGCTTTGCTGGTATAGACTGGCACAAATGAGTATCCGTCTTTGCAATGCGAGACTCCACAATTGAATGAAGAAGATCAAAACTTTCAGAATCCATTATTACATAGTTCGGAAATGAATCGGCATCTTCGTATCGAAGTTCATGACAAAAAGGGGTAAAACACCATTTGTTTGCCGGGAAAGTATCCACTGTCTCGTCCACCATCTGCGTTTCCTTTTCTTAGATTTCTCTTCTAGTTTACTGAGACTTGCTACAAATGCAATTACAGCTACAGCTTTTGAAACACTTTGATGCTCTTAATGCAGGCATTGCAAACAACTGGAAAACGTAAATTTTAAACTGTGTATGATCACAATATACCTAAATTGGAATATAACCTACTTAAAAAAGCCAGTGTTCCTTGACCCAAAATTTGTTTTTGATTCTAAATACTGTCATTTACAGTTCTCTACAGAATGTTTGGTAAAACGAGCTCACTCAAAGAAAATTGATAGTGTGAAATGACTTCAAATATATTTTACATTGCTCGTCAAATAATATTGAATACAATATATTTGAAGACGTATTTCATCCATTATCACCCTTCAAATTTTGTTGTCCAATTTATTGGATACAATATATTTTACAGTGTGACAGGGCCTTTAGGGTTACCAGACACTGATAATAAATAAGGATGACATTCATCTCGCAAAAGGAGGACATTTCACTAAAAAGGAGGACAATATATATATTTTTAAAAAAAGCCATGAATTAATTACAATGGAGTACGATATATTACAATGTTTTGGCATTTAATACAGTTTCAGTATAAAGAATCAAACTACGCATATACAGCATATTAAAAACACGTGCTTCTGCATGTGGCATGTGCTGCTACCTGTCAAGCTGTCATAGAACTACTTACTAGTGGGATGACTCTGTGGACAGCGCGCGCTTTACCCAGAGTGTAACTGCAGGAATTATCTCACTTTATAAAAAAAGCCGGAAATTTTGGAGCATTAAGGAAAATCCGGCCGGACGCAAAAAAAATACATAAAAGGAGGACATGTCCTCCTTTTGCCGGTCGTCTGGTAACCCTACACGAGGTTGAGAAATTTTCTTAAGATGGATACGTTGCCTAAAATTATAGTGTTTTCTCCAGATGAAAAAGCGATTATTTTTGATCTCGTGAGAAAGCACAAAACCGTAATCGAAAAAAAAAACAAAAACAAAAAAAAAACAGATGCAGTTTCTTACAGAGAAAAAAAATTGTGTTTCGAACTCTTGATCCCGACAAAAATCAAAAACTGGATTTTCATTTTTAAGATCATCAAAAAATTCAAAAACCTCGTCAATGTGATTTGGAAATTCATCCAAATCTTCTGCCATCGCTGCAAAACACGTGTCTGACGAACACTTTGCCGGTGAAACGATTTCTTTGAAAACGCATATTTAATTCCAAAACATATTTTACATATCTGCCATATGACAAAAATGTTTTAAACAATTACAAACATACATGAACATGTTTTTATGTGGGAATTATATATTAAAACCATCAACTGCTCCGCCAATTTTCAACTGAACAGGCATTCGAATGAGCTTCAGACCACATTCACCTTCAAGTGGTTGGCTCTCCTTATCCAGCAGTCAACCAACCACTGAAAAACGACTCTGCCGAGCAGCTTCAATGGAAAAGCCTTTCGGTGTGTGGATGACCGTCGAAAGAGCTCTCTGAATTCGGCCCTTAGTCGTCGCCAGGACTCGGCAGACAGCGGTCACGAGAGTGTCATCGCTGCGCGCTAGCGGGAGGGCAGTCGTGGACCCGGCACGAGAGGCGACGGACGTGTTGGTGACGCCGCTCCGGGACGGTGAGAAAAGCGGGTGCGGTATTAACAGTGGTACTAGACTTTGCCGTGCGGAGACGTTTTTCCTACTTTGCAGTCGAGCTTGTTAATTTGCTATTCAGTCGCGAGCTCTCATCTTATTATTTTCACGCACGTGTGTTCTGCTCTCAATTCTGGCGAGTCGCGGTTCATTTTTTCAAACTGGTCATTCGCCGTCATAGGTTCTGTGCTGTTCATTTCTTTCTGGCCAGTGTGGAGTACAGTCAGGCAGACATCCTATCGCGCGTGGGTCATAAGAATTCTATTCCTTACTGTGGGAGTAATAGTCGTCACGGGCGGGATGTCCCGTAATTTTCTTAACCAGATTAGTGCGCGGAACCGGGTTTAGACCCACATAGAAATAGTCACAGGCGGAAATGCGGCAGCCCCATGTAAAGTGTTCAGCGTCTTGAGTATAAGGGACCATCAAACTTTATTCGAGCTGTTCTCATTTTATCTCTGGAGACTAAGTCCCTCGGCCACGCGGCCCGAACCCTGAGAAGCTGGCAGGATAGCAGCATTTTCAGGGACTAGTCAACCAGCTCGCGACACCTTAACAGTTTTCATTATTGAAGAATGATGCCGTACCTCCTATGATAGCAAAGCCCGGTCTCCACCCGCTAGTACCAGTCCCCGCTGGCGGAAAGCACCCTTGAATCATGTCCGTACGAGTCAAGTTAGTGATTGTGTCCGGAACTAAGTAAGTGCCCCATGCCGAGTGTTAGACACCTGAGTGAGTACCAGTGTATTTAATTCCCGCAAGAATTTATGTAAAGTAATAATATTCACAAAAGAAAATGCATTAAGGGTGCATGTGACCCCTTAAAAGCACCTGGTTTAACAAACGCCTTAATATATTCTGCAGCCCCAGGCCAGATTTAATATGTATTGCTCACTGAGTGTAGGTATTTAATAATATATAAAAAGTCTGGCTTCTGGTAACATAGTGGCCCACAAATGATAAAGAGTCTCTAGTTTGGCTGGTAGTTTTCAAATAAAAAAAAATACTATATCGATAATATGCAATTATTAAGATCTTCTGTCAATCGTTTTCATATGGGTAATTTATCTAAGTAAATTGTAAGATGTTTAGAAGTTAAATTTTTAATAAAATTTATTAGTTCTTTATAAATGTAGCATGTGAGGGGTGCTGCCCCTCCCCTCTTGTGTCAAGTCTTCAGGAATTTGCGGTACAAGGCGTACGTGACAGTCACACGTGGAAGCTGTAACGCTTACATCAGAGATTTGCATGCCGGTAAATCTTATTAATCAACCGAAACCTTCTGTACTTGATTCACCACGAATACCCGGGCCAGTTTGGGTACAGGGCGTGATCCTCCTGCCGTAACTTCCCTGTCGCCGCAAGACGTTGTGGAGTTTTAAAAAGAGTACAGGGCCGACCGTTTCAGATCGCAATATTTCTATAGCGGGACGGCTGCCAGAGGGTGTAGACGAGTAATGTGAAGTGCAACATGGGTTAAGAGTGTTGCCAGTATAATTTGTAACATACCGACTAAGGCTTAGTACCTGCACATCGGCTAGTGTGAATAAAACCACACCTGCCAAAATGATTGTTTTATTCATTAGTTCTCCGCCCAACCTACCAACCTACTTAGGAATCGACAACCTATGCGGAGAAGGGAGCGCTCAAGGATGGGGCCTTCACCAACAGGTGCAGCCACCGAGCTTAGGGAGCCACACTGGGGCCGACGACCCACACCAGCCCAGAGGTGAGTCCGGGCTAACCTAACCTTCATAAGGTGGTCTATGTATGACTTTTGCCTGTAATATGTTCAAGTGCTCACATGATTCATTCGCCTTGTTTGTTACGCTTACTTTTTACAATTGTGTACTGGAAATATAAATTTAAAAGAGATTTAATTATTGAAATAAAAATGTCAGAGTGATCTTGCTTTATGATGTTAATTAATGTGAATTAAACAGAAGGAAATTGTTCAGAAAAGCAGCTCAGTGCCATTGTGGTCCAGGGTTCAGCTTTCACGTCCATAGAGAAAAATGGAGAACACGTAGCAACAAATCATTGTTGTTGTTGATGTGTATGGCCATGTCAAAAAGTGTGCTAACAAAAAAAAAATAGTTTGTTATAGTTATTCTTGTTCACTCGTGTTAATTTTTACTTCTGTTTTAATGTTCTGAAGCGACACATAGGTATGTATTATATGGATACAATGCACTTTAGGAAAATATTGGCACAGTTTTTTTTTTATAGCTATGCCATAAACAGTTTCTTCAATAATGTCTTTTCAAAGGCCTTTAATTTTATGTATATCTGTAAGAAGTTTGTAATGTATTTGTGGTTAAAACAACGAACTGAAGAATATATTTACAGTTTCCAGATTATATACTAAACATAAAAAAAAAAAAAAAAAAAAAAAAAATTATACAAGAAACCAAGAGGAACATAGATAGTATTGTTTGGAGAGCAATTTTAAAAAGCTAGGACATGATCTAAGTTACCAAACAAGTGATTAAATAAATTTTCTAAGTTCCAACACAGCCGCTCGTGTAAGACTGACTCAAGTGCAGGGGTGGGTTCCCTCCCCTCCTCCCCTCCTGGCTCAACGCAGGAGGGGAAGGTCGTTGATGCGCTTCTTGCCACATTACGCTGGCATATGTATCCTTCTGCCTGTCATTCTGTACACACTATTTATAAACAAATATTGTGTGTTGCTTTGCCACTAGGACTACTTCTGAGAACTGTCAAACCTGAGACAACGAACATGAGATAATTTATTATAACTGGCATAAAATTTTAGTTTTATATGCCTGTAAAAATATGTACAAGACCATCTTTATATAGGTGTACAACAACTTGTCCATCAAGAAATGACACTAATATGTTGAGATTAGTAGTAAAATTTTGAAGCTTAATTTGTAATAAAGCATAAACTGTGGGTCTGGTGAAGTTAAGTATTAATATAATTATCACTCTAAATCCTTTGTCTGAGGAATACCCAATATCCCTTTCCACAGTGCGAAAGGGTAAGAAATTACTTATAGTTACAACCTGAATATTTTCAAGATTAATGTACACACTGCAAGCTTTAAAGCTGTGTAAATGTTGCAATGAAAATTTTAATGTACATTAAACAACTAATGTATATATACTTAAAATATATTTACTATCATAATGCCCATTTAAAAAAATTATTTTAACTTAACACTTTTGTGATGTTGAACATACAAAACCATATAAAAGTTAAAATTAAATATAATATAAATACGTACAAACACTTTATCAAAAACATGTCACATGATGCATTATTGCAATTGTCACATGTTGCACTACAGAAATACTCTGCAAGTTCTGTTTAAAATTGACAAATCTAAATCTTAAACTTATATCTGATAACAAGGAACTATAAAATCTTGGTTTATCACAGTTTTGAATGTACTGTAGTTCTCTTCACAAACACACACACCAAAATGAATTGTTTGCAAATTCACTTTGGGCGTATTTTCTCGTACATGAAGTTCTGCTCTTTCTCAACACTCCCTCCGTCTTTAACACTTAACGTTCTTCTCTTCGTGTGATAAAACTGTTTCAAAGCATACTCATACAACTCGTTTTCCATTTTCCAAACTTTCGAGCTCTGGATACGAGCTACTGTGTCGGGAGATGGATTCAACTTCTGCGCAGTTCGACGAAGGTGCGATTTATTACCTGTGAAGAAATACAGTGCAATCAGACACTTTGTTTCATAACCAAAGATAGTGAAAAGTTTTTTTCTGGTCAATTTTTCATATGATTGTACATGCGATATAATTTAAGTTAGTATATTTTGCCTTGTAAATTTTTTAAGTATTATTTATTTTAACAGTATTTTATTGTAAGGCGTTCACTGCTATTTGTGAAGTATGTTTTGTGATATGAATTCACCTAGTTGTTTGAAGTCATTATTAATGCACATTAACTTTATCTATGATTTTTATCTACTTAATTCTACCGACATGACTTCTTAAATTTGTGTTAGTACTCTGCTGTTTAAGGTTTAACACTCAGTCACTGGTTTGTATTTGGGCTCACACCATTTTGGCGTCGAGCGGCCTCTAACCATCCTTTTAACATGTTACGATGCCACTGGTGCTGGCAGAGTGTGGGGACGAAACTCATTCACTAGCAGTGACAGTGACGAATGAAAACACACAGGACGGTATGGGGACAGGAAGGGTACGAACTCACTTGTTTCATAATGCACAGACGCTCCCTGGAAGAAGCTTGGTAATGTGGCTTCCAAAACCTTGATGAAGTCTCCCAGCTCCTCTGTCACACCGACGAGGAAGTAGTGCTCCAGAAGATTCCTCTTGGCTTCACTAAGAGCCCACTCGTTGCCCACCTCCCTGGACACACCCAGTTCTCCCTGTAGCGTTCACAAGCACTGGCCCCAATGGCATCGATGCAACCACGACAACCTACCATGCTCACTGCACATGGTGTTCAGAAAAACAGCTAACAGTGAATTGGGTCATGGGTGATGTTAGGTTTAGTCGGCATCAGCTGGAACTCTACCAGGGTCCCGCAGACATGGAACTCTACCAGGATCTCGCAGACATGGAACTCTACCAGGCCAGGATCTCGCAGACAGGGAACTCTACCAGGGTTCCGCAGACATGGAACACTACCAGGATCTCGCAGACATGGAACTCTACCAGGATCTCGCAGACATGGAACTCTACCTGGATCTCACAGACATGGAACTCTACCATGATCTCACAGACATGGAACTCTACCAGGATATCACAGACATGGAACTCTTCCAGGATCTCACAGACATGGAACTCTACCAGGATCTCCCAGACATGGAACTCTACCAGGGTCCCGCAGACATGGAACACTACCAGGATCTCACAGACATGGAACACTACCAGGATCTCACAGACATGGAACTCTACCAGGATCTCGCAAACATGGAACTCTACCAGGATCTCGCAGACATGGAACTCTACCAGGATCTCACAGACATGGAACTCTACCAGGATCTCACAGACATGGAACTCTACCAGGATCTCACAGACATGGAACTCTACCAGGATCTCACAGACATGGAACTCTACCAGGATCTCACAGACATGGAACACTATCAGGATCTCACAGACATGGAACTCTACCAGGGTACCGCAGACATGGAACTCTACCAGGATCACGAAGACATGGAACTCTACCAGGATCTCACAGACATGGAACTCTACCAGGATCTCACAGACATGGAACTCTACCAGTATCTCACAGACATGGAACTCTACCAGGATCTCACAGACATGGAATTCTACCAGGGTCCCGCAGACATGGAACTCTACCAGTATCTCACAGACATGGAACTCTACCAGAATCTCACAGACAGGGAACACTATCAGGATCTCACAGAAATGGAACTCTACCAGGGTCCCGCAGACATGGAACTCTACCAGGATCTCACAGACATAGAACTCTACCAGGATCTCACAGACATGGAACTCTACCAGTATCTCACAGACATGGAACTCTACCAGTATCTCACAGACATGGAACTCTACCAGGGTCCCGCAGACATGGAACACTACCAGGATCCCACAGACATGGAACTCTACCAGGATCTCACAGACATGGAACTCTACCAGGATCTCACAGACATGGAACTCTACCAGGATCTCACAGACATGGAACTCTACCAGGGTCCCGCAGACATGGAACTAGACATGGAACTCTACCAGGGTCCTGCAGACATGGAACTCTACCAGTATCTCACAGACATGGAACTCTACCAGTATCTCACAGACATGGAACTCTACCAGTATCTCACAGACATGGAACTCTACCAGTATCTCACAGACATGGAACTCTACCAGGATCTCACAATCATGGAACTCTACCAGTATCTCACAGACATGGAACTCTACCAGGATCTCACAGACATGGAACTCTACCAGTATCTCACAGACATGGAACTCTACCAGTATCTCACAGACATGGAACTCTACCAGTATCTCACAGACATGGAACTCTACCAGTATCTCACAGACATGTAACTCTACCAGGATCTCACAAACATGGAACTCTACCAGTATCTCACAGACATGTAACTCTACCAGGATCTCACAGACATGGAACTCTACCAGTATCTCACAGACATGGAACTCTACCAGTATCTCACAGACATGGAACTCTACCAGGATCTCACAGACATGGAACTCTACCAGGGTCCCTCAGACAGGGAACACTATCAGGATCTCACAAACATGGAACACTACCAGGGTCCCGCAGACAGGGAACTCTACTAGGATCTCACAGACATGAAACTCTACCAGGGTCCCACAGACAGGGAACACTATCAGGATCTCACAGACATGGAACTCTAACAGGATCTCACAGACATGGAACTCTACCAGTATCTCACAGACATGGAACTCTACAAGGATCTCACAGACATGGAACTCTACAAGGATCTCACAGACATGGAACTCTACCAGTATCTCACAGACATGGAACACTACCAGGATCTCGCAGACATGGAACTCTACCAGGATCTCGTAGACATGGAACTCTACCAGGATCTCGCAGACATGGAACTCTACCAGGATCTCGCAGACATGGAACTCTACCAGGATCACACAGACATGGAACTCTACCAGGATCTCACAGACATGGAACTCTACCAGGATCTCACAGACATGGAACTCTACCAGGATCTCACAGACATGGAACTCTACCAGGATCTCACAGACATGGAACTCTACCAGGATCTCACAGACATAAAACTCTACCAGGGTCCCACAACAGGGAACTCTACCAGGATCCCACAGACAGGGAACACTATCAGGATCTCACAGACATGGAACTCTACCAGGGTCCCACAGACAGGGAACTCTACCAGGATCTCACAGACATGGAACTCTACCAGGATCTCACAGACATGGAACTCTACCAGGGTCCCGCAGACATGGAACTCTACCAGGATCTCACAGACATGGAACTCTACCAGGATCTCACAGACATGGAACTCTACCAGGATCTCACAGACAGGGAACTCTACCAGGATCTCACAGACATGGAACTCTACCAGTATCTCACAGACATGGAACTCTACCAGGATCTCAGACATGGAACTCTACCAGTATCTCACAGACATGGAACTCTACCAGTATCTCACAGACATGGAACTCTACCAGTATCTCACAGACATGGAACTCTACCAGGATCTCACCGACATGGAACTCTACCAGGATCCCACAGACAGGGAACACTATCAGGATCTCACAGACATGGAACTCTACCAGGGTCCCACAGACAGGGAACTCTACCAGGATCTCACATACATGGAACTCTACCAGGGTCCCGCAGACATGGAACTCTACCAGGATCTCACAGACATGGAACTCTACCAGGATCTCACAGACATGGAACTCTACCAGGATCTCACAAACAGGGAACTCTACCAGGATCTCACATACATGGAACTCTACCAGTAAATCACAGACATGGAACTCTACCAGTATCTCACAGACATGGAACTCTACCAGAGTCCCACAGACAGGGAACTCTACCAGGATCCCACAGACAGGGAACACTATCAAGATCTCACAGACAGGGAACTCTACCAGGGTCCCACAGACAGGGAACTCTACCAGGATCTCACAGACATGGAACTCTACCAGTATCTCACAGACATGGAACTCTACCAGGATCTCACAGACATGGAACTCTACCAGTATCTCACAGACATGGAACTCTACCAGGATCTCACAGACATGGTACTCTACCAGTATCTCACAGACATGGAACTCTACCAGGATCTCACAGACATGGAACTCTACTAGGATCTCACAGACATGGAACTCTACCAGGGTCCCACAGACAGGGAACACTATCAGGATCTCACAGACATGGAACTCTACCAGGATCTCACAGACATGGAACTCTACCAGTATCTCACAGACATGGAACTCTACCAGTATCTCACAGACATGGAACTCTACCAGTATCTCACAGACATTGAACTCTACCAGGATCTCACAGACATGGAACTCTACCAGTATCTCACAGACATGGAACTCTACCATTATCTCACAGACATGGAACTCTACCAGTATCTCACAGACATGGAACTCTACCAGGATCTCACAGACAGGGAACTGTACCAGGATCTCACAGACAGGGAACACTATCAGGATCTCACAGACATGGAACTCTACCAGGATCTCACAGACATGGAACTCTACCAGTATTTCAAAGACATGGAACTCTACCAGTATCTCACAGACATGGAACTCTACCAGGATTTCACAGACATGGAACTCTACCAGGATCTCACAGACATGGAACTCTACCCGGATCTCACAGACATGGAACTCTACCAGGGTCCCACAGACAGGGAACACTATCAGGATCTCACAGACATGGCACTCTACCAGGGTCCCGCAGACAGGGAACTCTACTAGGATCTCACAGACATGGAACTCTGCCAGGGTCCCACAGACAGGGAACACTATCAGGATCTCACAGACATGGAACTCTACCAGGATCTCACAGACATGGAAGTCTACCAGGGTCCCACAGACAGGGAACTCTACCAGGATCTCACAGACATGGAACTCTACCAGGATCTCACAGACATGGAACTCTACCAGTATCTCACAGACAGGGAACACTATCAGGATCTCACAGACATGGAACTCTACCAGGGTCCTGCAGACAGGGAACTGTACCAGGATCTCACAGACATGGAACTCTACCAGGATCTCACAGACATGGAACTCTACCAGTATCTCACAGACAGGGAACACTATCAGGATCTCACAGACATGGAACTCTACCAGGGTCCCACAGACAGGGAACTCTACCAGGATCTCACAGACATGGAACTCTACCAGGATCTCACAGACATGGAACTCTACCAGGGTCCCGCAGACATGGAACTCTACCAGGATCTCACAGACATGGAACTCTACCAGGATCTCACAGACATGGAACTCTACCAGGGTCCCACTTACAGGGAACACTATCAGGATCTCACAGACATGGAACTCTACCAGGGTCTCGCAGACAGGGAACTCTGCTAGGATCTCACATACATGGAACTCTACCAGGGTCCCACTTACAGGGAACACTATCAGGATCTCACAGACATGGAACTCTACCAGGGTCTCGCAGACAGGGAACTCTGCTAGGATCTCACATACATGGAACTCTACCAGGATCTCACAGACATGGAACTCTACCAGGATCTCACAGACATGGAACTCTACCAGGGTCCCACTTACAGGGAACACTATCAGGATCTCACAGACATGGAACTCTACCAGGGTCTCGCAAACATGGAACTCTGCTAGGATCTCACAGACATGGAACTCTGCCAGGGTCTCGCAGAAATGGTCTAAAGACAGAGTGTAGGGATCCTGTTTATAATTTATAAGTTATTCATGTTTCCAAACACTACTGAAATTTTAATTACAGCCATTAACAGATTGTTTATAAATTCCCTGCAAGCAAATAAATTTATAGTGCTGGTTCAAGTTTGAAAATACTAAACCTAACACACGAATTAGGTCAGCAACAACTGTCTATAATATTATATTTGTAAATTTAATTTTCAACATCTGTTTATACAACTACAGGCATGTATTTTCCAAACACAAAACATACTGTAAAAACATGTGACATTGGTGCAGTTTATAGTTAGTTGTAAGGACAAGGTAGGACCGCGGTGGCACAATTGTTTCATTGTTTCATTAATCAATTTTTTTTATTGTGTCTGTGTCTATTGTTTATTTTGTCCTTTGCATTTTGTTTTTGTTTGTATCTTTTATTGTGATATGGTTTTTTCATTGATTTCATTTATTTTTTATATCCCCGTGCACACCGTAGTAACCTCTTTATGAGGTGTTGGTGTGCATGTCACAACTGTAATAAATAAATAAACTGGGGAAGCGGGAGAGTTGGCAGACGTGCACGAGGTCCCACGAGCTCCGCACAACCGTCGACTAACCAGCAATCCGCCGAGTGGCCACAGAAGAACGGGATCTGAAGCCACATGTTGTTGGGGTCGCAGTCCGACTGAGCCAGCTCCACACACTCATCGAACGTCTGCAACAAGATCAACCGGTCGAGCACCATGCCTCCGTGCATCTCGCTTTTACATAACTCTCCTAACTCATAATCACATTTGTATTAAAGTTGCATATATGTTCATTTTGTAATAGACAGTCTGTTACCAAAACCTCACTAACATATTATTACTAGTTTTTAAAAAAAAATTATTTATACATTCCACTCCGAACATGGTAGGTACAATAAGGCTATGGAACAAGTCATTTAACTAAAAGTGAGATGTTTACATATCCAGAAGCATATTGAGAAACTGAACTATACATTGTATTTAATAGTAAAGTTATCAGAATATAAAATATAAAAAAGAAATTACACAACATATCTCATATTTAATTTTCAAAAAAATATTATTTGACCTCTTGAGAGACTTGGTGGAGGATGGCTTACCAACTGACCGTAGTAAAAAACCTTTCAGAGAAATTCCCTATTCATATTTTTTTTCTTACAAAGTTTTTATATTTATTAATAAGCCCTCCTCATTTAAGTTCCTTAGGAAACATTTTAAAGAGATTTTTTTACATATTTTAAGCACACCTATCACCCATGTGAGTCTCGCCACTGGGGTATGTTGGAGATGCCTTCCCTTTACATATCTATCTTTCCTGGGTAAAACTATTTGCCTATTGATGTGATTCTTTTTTGCTGAAAGTAAGGTAGGCCAGCACGGCGCGTCAGCTTGGGAAGCCCGTGACTTCCCGGCCAGCGACTATCACTGACGAAGAGCGCAAGGGTTGCCCAGCCCTCGGCTATACGTCGGCAGCAAATCTGCGTGGTCAGCTGTGGTCAGCGTGTGTCAAAGTAAAGTCTACCATTAACTTCAAGATTTGTCATAGAATTAGCTTTTACAAGCTGTGCTTCAAGAATCAGTTGAGTGTCTTCAGCCCCACCCAGACCTTGAGGCACTGCACTTATTACAATCCCTTTTGAGAAGAGTTTGTTATTTGTTTATGCCAATTTTTGACATTATTTAATGCGCCAGTATTTCATACAAACTTAATCAGGGAAGCCATCTGTATAAACTATGTGCGTGTGATTTAAGCACAATATTTCAGCGTGCACTATACAATTTACAAATTTTTTTAAAAGAAATTTTGCTTACTTTGATGTGCCTAGACATTTTTAGTAGCAACTTTGAATGCTAAATGTTACAGATCCTTTGCAGCAATTACGGTGGGCCACCATGAACTTTAACATAAATTACTGTTTGCGTGCGTATGTCTTAACTGCATGTAATTTGTTGTGTAAGATGTGATATTATCTCATAGTGGCACTTAGGCAAATGTGGACTTGAAATAATTTACATCAGACATGTACACAATAATTTAAATGAATACTTTAGAAAGCACAATACGTGCGCAGTGAACGAATGTACAGCGAGCGATCCGCCGTGTGGGGGATGTTACTTGTAAACAATGCCGTTGACAATCTCGAAACTTAAGTGAGTCATTTGGTGAATTACTTGTGTATGACTTATACTAGCTCCTGAACTTTACGCGTGAATGGCACAACCCCTAACTCTAAAAAAAATGAACTGAATAGAAATTATATTATTTTGTCAATTTTTGTAATGGATTTTTTTTGCTATTTAGTATTACGTTAAAATCTAGTGGAGTCAATTCGGGTCTGTAGTATATACATGGCAATATGATGCCAAACTGAACATGTATCTTATTTTATTTTGTGACTTATTGTAAGTAGAATGTAAATTTCTTTGAGTGTAAATTTGGTATTCATGATGCAGCGCTATGCCATGATAATATTAAATTGTTATTTTTTTAAACTGAAGAACCTATTCACCCTACATATTTGCTAAACTTTACATAGCTGTGACTTGGTTTACGGTCTTGCGAATTCTCTGGGATTGTGTCCAGTAACCAAAACGTTTGGTGGTTAGGGTGAGTTTTTTTTTCTAGTTTGCACGACTGGGTTAAATTTGTTGGTTTGGCCCTACGGAACGTTCCACAATGACCTCTGGGTCTGAAGTCAATGCTGACCCCCAGAATACACAGCCTAGCTACACTGTGAATAATAATGGAAAATTAAATTCAGCAATATATCAGCAATCAGCCTCTTATGAAAACAAATCTTCAAAATGCAAAGAAAAATATGTGCTAAAAAAAAACTATGAGATTGTTAAAAATTTTAGCATTTAGTGCTGAATCCTTTACTCTTACCATTTTATCGCCATGTTTTCTTCTGATCAAATGAGGGCGGAAGTCATCACCGTACCGTAAGAAGTAATAGTAAGAAACAAGTCGATCCAATGGTTTTCGAATAATATTTATATATATTGGTTGATTCACTCCGAACCTAAAAGAAAAAAATAATTTCAAAAACCACACATTTAACTAACACCTTAAAATAATGAAGCTAGCTGACAACTTTTCAAAGGCTAAAAAATATATATTGTTTTATCCCTAACTCTATTTAGGCTCCTGTTATGATTTAAATAACTATGTATTGTGTTTGCTTATTTTATTTAGCTTTATGTGTCTTTGACAAACAAGGCATTATAAACTGGAACACACAATATAACTTAATGAAATAATTAGAAGGAAATGGCCATGAATCATGGTAAGGAAACACCAAAACATTTGCTTGCAATGTTTTCAGGTAGATATGGCTCTACATCCATTACCTATTTGGGACTGAAACCCATAGCTCTCAAGTTCCGAAGGTGTCTGGGACCTAAGACATCTCCACATAGGAGACTTTATTCTGATGTTCACAGCGAAGAAAAGAAGTATTTTGTATCAATTAATATATTGCCATTATATGATTTTATTTTTGTAATACATGACTTGTTCAATATCTTCATGTTGTTGAAAACACACATGTACAAATGATCCAACACATTACAAACACACCAACTTTGAAAAATGAAGGCGACTCACTTCAAGAAGTCCACAAATGCAACGTGTCCGTGGTAAAAAGCAGGTTTTATGGCATCCCAATGCGACACATTTTCAGCAAAACGAAGCTGAAATGGAAAAATGGTGTTAGAAAGTTCGCAAGTGGGTGAACTACCACAAAAGCCAGCTAACACAGAGCAATATTAGTTACTTAGGTTACGGCACTCATCTCCACATTTATAAATCACGATCACGAGGCCGTGGTGGTTGTCTGGTGGAACACTTGCCGGGCACTTCGGGAACTCCACGCTAGCGGTATACCCGGGCATCAAGGGCTACGGCTGAGTCTCCAGATTTTCTAGGCTTTTGTTTACTTTATATGATTAAAATTACAAGTCTATTGTTAATAGAATTCACACAAAACCTTACAAGTAACATGATATGCACCAATCAAATTCATAGTTATGACTCTGTAACATTTACAGTCTTAAATTTTTTTTTATTGTAACTACAGTTTTAAAAGATGTACATTAAAAAATAACGAGGGGCTTGACTAAACGGTTTGTCCCTCTTGACGGCCCTGTGAAGTGTACGTCGCGGTGGGCCGCGGGCGTTCGTACCCCTATCCCCCCTCGCCGCGACACCAGCCCTGACTCGTTAAGACGTCTGCCGAGCTAGCGAAGCAGCAGGCGGCTACATCAAGGCAAAATGATTCCATCACTTTGTCCATCAAGATACTGATTTTTCAGATAAATAAAATTAGTTGTGAACAATTTATAGGTCAAGTTTAAAATAAATATTAATAATTTTTGTGAGTGTAACTGCCTCATAGACATTACTAACAGTTTGTTTAAGTGCAATAATGGCACATTCAAGGTGTATCATGCAGTTCTTGTCATTAAGGGTATTGTATACACTTGAATTAAGGCAAGTGTTTTAACTTTAAACTTTTATGTTCGCAGAGCTCTGCAGGAATAAGGCAGTACATTTGAAGACCAGTCATAACCAATAAACTGTAGTGTAATTGATCGGGGTTTCCGTCCCAAATTGTGAATGGAATTTGTGAATAAATATGTTTATAGTAGCACTCAGTACTTTGCCTCTATCTCTGTGACAACTATCCCCTTGTGCCTCACTCTTGTCATCTGCGATATGGGGAGAAATTACAAAGATTTTAAGCTTAAAAATTGTTTGTAATTGTAAATCGTAATCACATATTACTTGTGACATATAAAACAATGTATGTACAATTTTGCAGAAAACAAACTTAAATTTCTCAATTAATAATATTACTTCTTATTTCATGCATGTTACATTTTTCCAATTTTTTTGTGAATCAATCCCACTGGGAGTATTCACTGGTTATGAAGTGTTAGAAAACTATTAGGTTTGTTATGTTGAATCTAATATCAAATTATTCACGAAATTCTAATATTTTTCTAACATTGGCAGACCCCCTAGTCCAACCCAGCGTGAATCTAACCGGAACTGCCTTGGCGGGACACGAGTGATCGACCACCAATCACTGCGGGCCGTGACTCTTGGATGTGCGATCAGCCAGAGAGCACATGCAACAAATAGGAGATCGCCAGTTCGTTCAAATAAAAATAAAACCTAATTTTTGTCCTTTCTTTGCACTTTGTTTAATTTATAACATGCTATAAATTTTTTTTGGTGAGACACATTATTTAATGAGCCACATACGTATGAAAGTAAAACACTGGAGTAAATGACGTTCACGTATGTTTTGCTCAGTGGTAGGCCACTCGTGATGTCTCCACCTGGTTCGCCAGCGACAGAGCGTGCATGTTCCCGGTGATGTTAATGTGCAGGACACGGAAGCCGTTCTGCTTGCAGAGGTCGTACGCGACCCCCACGAAGCTGGTGGAGCCAGTTTTCGGCACACGGTTGTAGATGACCACGGAGTTGCGGGCGCTGTCTGGGACTCCGGTGCGGGCCTGTGCCAGTCGCCGCTGCTCCAACTCCCGCACCTGAAGGCGTGCAACCACCAGCTCTGCACACACACACACACACACTCTAAACACTTCAGATGTGGTGCGGGATCGGTTGGAATGCTACAATCATCTCAATCAAGTTTTGGGGGCTGTCTACTTTTCTAAAAAATCTCAAAAAGATGTTTTTGGGTGCAAAAGAATTTTTTTTTAATTTAAACTGGACTTTGAGAAATTTAATCTTGGGAAGACAAAGGAAAAACCAATAAGTTGGACTTAATAAATTAATCTCTCTCTCTCTCTCTCTCTCTCTCTGGCGTGTGTGTAATTAAAATACTTAAAATTGTCATAATTCATATTTTCTCTCTAGTTTTTTCATGTGAGGCTATCAAAGCAAGTTTACTGTTCAACACCTAAGAATTCTTTTTCTAGGCCTTTAAGGGTATTACTGGTCTTTATGATTACCTACTTTGATTTATGTCTGATTAATACCTACCACCTTAATATTTCGGTTTTTGAACTATCTAGTCAGAAAAATTGATATTCTATGTTTTATCAAAACCAGTTTTTTTATAAGTTTTTATTCCAAAAATAGTGATTTTGTTTCCTAATAATTTTTATCAATCCCACAGAGATACAATTCGTTAATTCCTACTATTACTATCCTACACCAACACCCAAAACAGCAAAATCTGTGCTACTCTACTCCCCAAATTGCACCCCCATCTACTGCAACATCTTAGTCCATATTTTAAACATGCAACTAAACAACAACGAGAAGTGCTAGGAAGCCTATTGTGTTCGCCTGGGCTGTCGCTGAGGTGTCCAGAATATCTGTGTTGTGTTGTGTTTTCCACATTATCTATTTGGTATCATCGCTGGGTTGTCTTTACTTAATGTTACTGTTGCAACTGTCTTGTTATTGTTCCTTACATGGAATTGTCTGAGCTGTCTAGGTTTTTCATATTTGGCATTGGCCAATTTTGGCTTGGTTATCTGTATGTTTCTATATTTTTGTCCATTACTGAGGTTTCTTATGACATAGGCTACAGCATGAACCAGCAATAGCGTATGGAAAAAAAAAAAAAATTCAAATACATCTTATCAAATATCGTAATAGGACAATATCAAAATCTGGTCAATTAGCATTACAAATTGCATTAAAATGTCACAAGAAACAAGATGTATAATGCAGTACATAATCAAATGTGCACTTAGCATGCATTCTGCCTGTTTTCTAAGCAGAGAAGCTCAGCAGGTATACAAAAACAGGGAAGCATAAGGGGGAGAATACTATTAACATGTGCCTTTACTGTATAATTCAACAACATTAACAGCACCTAAAAACTTTTTCAAAATTTCATTCCCCATTTAAAAATTTGATATCTCCTAAAGTATTTGGAATTTATTATCTCCGCCGGGTTTAATGAAAAGAGGAAGTTAAAGAGCATAGAATAAAAGTATTTTCGGAATTTTTAAATTTTGGTAAATCTGTATTGTACGGATTAGCGCCAAAAAAAATCGTACAAATATGAAATAACTTTCATTATATGCTATCTTACGTCCTCTTTTCAGAACCGCCTGCGGAGATAAAAAATTCCAATTACTTTTGGAGATATCGAATTTTTTAATATTAATTTTTTGGCGATTTTTTTTTAAAAAAATTTTAAAAATCCGAAAATACCTTTATTCTGTGCTCTTTAACTTCCTCTTTTCATTAAACCCGGCGGAGATCAGAAATTCCAAATACTTTAGGAGATATGGAATTTTTTAATTTTCATGATGTGCACTGATGCGGCGTTCAGAGGGAAGCCTACGATTCACACATCTTTCTGGACATACCCGAATACTCACGTTGGCAAGCCTTCTTTTCTTAAAATTAGCTAGAAGTAATTAAAAATACTTTAAAACACTGTGGATGGTTGGTTATATTAGGTAAGTATAGCTACATTAAAAAAACTGTAAAATCATTTTATGGTTGCTTAGCAAATAACTTTTTAATATGTAGCTATCCAGCGCTAGGAAACCGTTTACATGATTTCACAGTATTTTTAATGTAGCTATCCTAACCAAATCAACCATCCACAATGTTTTGAAGTATTTATAATGTAGCTAACATAACCTAATTGACCATTAGTTTTCATGAGTTGCATATTTATTTACAATAAACAAAAAAAAACCGAAGATGCACGATCGGGCGTTCGCCTCTCGTCTGTTGAAAGAACGCTTGCCAACGTGAGTATTCGGGTATGTCCAGAAAGATGAGTGAATCGTAGGCTTCCCGCGTTCACAATTGTTGCTTGTTTACAAGTATTATTTTTTTTTTTCCGCGACGTAGTTGAACGACTACATCACGTAAAATGAAAATTACGTGAGTTCCTACTGTTCATCCTTTTTCCCGGTTTGTTAGGTCAGGTCAGCTACATTATAAATACTTTAAAACTAAACAACCATTAAAATTAATTTTTATTATTTTTAATGTCCGTTCAGTTTCAAAGTATTTATACTGTAGCTGACCTGACCTAATCTACCTTTGTCCCGTTTTGTTAGGTCAGGTCAGTTACATTATAAATACTTAAAACTATACAAGTAAAATTAATTGATATTATTTTTAATTTCCGTTTATTTTGAAGTATTTATCATGTAACTAACCTTACCTAATGGAAAATTTCTGTTATTTAGGCATTCACGCACACACGGCAAAATATAAAATGGCGTCTGTTGAATGATTACATAGGGCTTGTATTTCAAAATAAGAACGGCGATATCTCCAAAAGTAATTGGAATTTTTAATCTCCGCAGGCGGTTTTGAAAAGAGGACGTAAAAGAGCATATACTGAAAGTTATTTCATATTTGTACGATTTTTTTTGGCGCTAATCCGTACAATACAGATTTACCTAAATTTTTTTTAACAAATATTGCCGAACTATGAAAATTAAAAAAGTCGATATCTCCTAAAGTATTTGGAATTTCTTATCTCCGCCGGTTGTTTTGAAAAGAGGAAGTGAAAGAGCATATAATAAAAGTATTTTCGGATTTTTAGCATTTTTTTTTGCATATACCGCTACTCTACATATTTACCCCAATTATTTCTAAAAAATTTACCAACAATTAGCACCCCCCCCCCCAAAAAAAAAATTAATAATTGAAATAAAGCATTAAAATTGAGTGAAGAAAACGAATTATAAAAAAAAACACCTTACCCAATTTCTGTTTTCCATTTTCAATTTGCGTGACTTGTATTTCAAAATATATTACTAACATAACCGATACCAAACAAATTGCTAGTAGTAAAAATTTTGATTGGAACATATTTTTAATTTTAATTTATACACACGATTATAATTTACTCAAATGAAATTTTCTCTGCCGATCCTACATTCTGTGTCAATCTTCCAATTCATACTTCAAAATCATTATAGCTTTCACACAGTAAATTAGTTTTATTATTCAATCTTTTCATATCCAACTCCAACACACAAAACCCAGTCATCTTGAATTAAATTACAAATATCACAAATCACTATACCACAGACATTGCAATGTTGTTTATTTAATAGCTATAGTAATTATGCAAAAACCTATTGTAAACATTCCTAAGGCATAGATACTAGAAACGACGACATTATATGGTCCCAAACAATTATTAAAAAAATATGAAATATTAATAAACACATAACATAATTGGATGATGGCAGGATAAAAAAAATTTTTTTATTTTTAGTCAAAAACATCCGTAAATTAATTTTTTACGTTCTTTAAAATAGTAAAATTCACACATCATCAGTCATTTCAGGAAATCAGTTTAATTTTAATTGGGATTCTAGCGCAGTATAATAAATTTAGATACAGTTCCACTATAATATTTTATAACTAGAGTTAAAGCATAGTAAATAGAATATTCAGTAAGAGTTTACATTTAAAAACTATAAAATCAGAAATTAGAAATAGGGTTGGTGAATTCTTCCGCATATTAAAGATGGGTTTACAATTAAAAATTAATGAGTAATAATTAAAAGTTAGTCGTGTACCTATGACATGACTATGTCGACATAGGCCAGTTCCCACAGAGGGTGAGAAGACATGGCGGACGTTGCTCAGTGGTGAGTGATGTTCTGGTTTTCTCAATGCCAGCTCTCAGAGAAAAGCCTCACTAGGGAATCAGAGTGTGGACTGTTTAGCCCCTGAGACCAATGAACATGATACAGTGTTCAGAGAGAATCTAGTACCAGGAAGTTCACCATTATCCTAATTGGCCCATGTGTTCAGTATCTTGGGCATTTCCCTTCACACATCTGTTGCACACATGTGGACAGGAAAAGGAAAACAGGATAGATTTAACATGCCAAAAAATATTAATCACAGTTCATTGGCTATGTTACTGGATCCATTGTGTTATCGCCACGCACTTGTCAGTACCTTTACACTCCCCGCACACAAGAATACAAAGAGGAAATTTGAGAACTTACGTGGCACTTGTTTGCATTCCGAAAGATAGAAGTTTTCTTAATATGTCGGTGTCCATTTCAAAACTTAAAAAAATACTCTGGAGTCGGTCGTTCCCGCAAATACTAAGCCAGCTCATGTGCCAGATGGTGTAGAGTGCAAAAACTACTGAAGGAGGAGGGATTAAGTCCCTGCTCAATGAACCTACCGAGATGTGTGGGGTGCTGTGTTAAGTAAAATTATTCTAAGAAAAAAAAATATATTGCCATTAATATTATCAGAGAAGAACCAAAACTGGTAGAGCTCAATTCGACACCATTAGACCCCAATGATGGCCAAATCTTAACTACCCATAAACTACCCATAAGGACTTAGTGGTGACATTTCGGCGCACACGGAGCAGATGTGATGTTAAGAACACAACATACTTTAAAAATATTGCGAGTTTGTTTTAAAAATATGCTGAAAAACACAATTGTGTTCTAAATTCAGAGACCATTTTCAGCTTGACCTGCCATCAGCCGGGGTTTCGGGTGCGATTCCCACGGCGAGTCTAAGGAGCTGTACGTGAAAATTGGGGTGTTTTACAGGAGGGCGCCAGGCTAGCTCTGTCGTCTAACCGTGAGTAGGTCGATCGGCCCCAGCGTGTCCCCTAGACTCGGTGGCTTGACTTGGAAAGTAGCGACGGCCGGGTTAATCCCTGCACCGTAGAAAAAAAACTGACCCGGAGTCGCGTGGGGAGTTGCGTTGAAAAAGGTATTTGATGATGACTATAGTTACCAGTCGTGAAGAATCAGAGAGACAAAACTTGAAGGCTCCCCACGGTACGCGCACGTCCGCTCTGGGCCGCGAGCTGATCAGAACTGCCTCAGGGGTTGGCGTGCGAAGGGGGGGGGGACACTCCCTCCGTGCGCCAAGGTTACGCCGCTCGTCTCATCTGGGTGGAGACTTGGCGATGGGTGCGTTTCGCCAGCAGGAGCCAGTACTGCGGGCTGAGGTCGGTACGACGTCAGACCTATGATGAAGTGTGTCTAGTATGCAATTTATCTGCTAACTAAACCTCAGTCTCCAAGTATAGTGTGCCACGCTGGGGCCGACGACCCACAAAACATCACTGGTTAGCCACAAGAGCTAGCCTGGCACCCTCTCAGAAAAAAATCAAACCTCTTTCACGCCAGCCCCTAGGTACCAGGCCCACCCACGTTTTGAACCCACAGACCACAGATGATGGCAATTTCATAAATGCTAAAGGAATTTTCTGTCTTGGGCGTAACTTTCAAATTCATTTAAAATTACTTTTTATGCATTTATACAGATTACTTTAAAGTTAATCAACAAGGAGACAGAGATGAATAATCAAGATATTTTTTAATTATGTTGTAAACAGAATAATAAATTTCAAAGATAAATACAATGGAAAATATAATTTAATGAGTTGACGTCGTCCCAAGTGCTCCTCCGGCTCGCTGAGGCCATTATTGCCCGTTGCTGCTTCAGGCTTGTGTGTGCACCGGCGCCTGTGCGTGAAAGTGTAACAAAGGTTTTGTTTATGTAATTATGTGAGTGTGTAAATATCTATTTGTGTTGTTGTGTACCTGTAGATGTGTTTCCTGGGTGACTGAGTCGCGTCTCCCCGCCTGTGACCATGTGGGCTCCACGCACTCGTACACGAAGGGAAGAGGGGGGATTCATGTGCGCGTGGCAAGGGGGGAGGCCACTTGACGTCGCGGAGTGTTGGTGGAGTTAGTCGCCTGAGTGGGATGAGAGAGTGCGGTCGCGAAGTTGTGAGTGACACTGTCAGTCGTGTCACCGTTGTCACGTCCCCGTCATTCGCTTCTTCGTCGGTCACATCACCATCAGTCACATCACCGTCGTTCGCTTCGGCAGTTACGTCACAGTCTTTCGTGTCATCGTCATTTGCGTCACTGCCAGTCACGTAACGGTCATTATTCACGCCACTGTCAGTCGCGTCACTGTCGTGTCACCGCCAATCAGGTCACTGGTAGTCTCGTGTCGTGCTCAAAGTGCGTGGAGCCGGACCTCGTCCTGATGGACTGTCATAGATGGGAGCCTTGACATCCCATGTACAGTGTGTGATGTGTGCAGTAAACACAACTTAATGTCATAAACTCTTTTATTTCACCCGAGTTAGGGTAGTTCCCTTGCCACATGGCATGTACCCTCTCTGCCTGAGCAGCTGGGCAGCGACTCCGAACCACGGGAACGGCCCTAACGTCGACAGAGTAATGCTGTATTCCTCATTGTGATTGGCCTTTTACTATTATAGTTAACACCATGGAGGTAAGAAGTTAACACTAAAAGCAATGATATGACAATTACAAAGAGGCTTTGGGTCAATCTGACAATGTTGATTTCGACAGCGACCATAGTAGTTTCAAGAATATAACTTTAGCTGTCTGTTGAAATGAAACTACCGATTCTTTCCGCTACCGGAATTAATCCGACTGTGTCCCTCACTAATAGGCCCCTAGGAAAACACAGAAGTATGAAAGAATATCTATAGAAAATAACAAACCTACAACTCAAGTGGATTTCCGTATACTGCAGTTACAAAAAACAAATTAATATTTTTATTGTATCGCGCACATTATAATCATGGTGCATAAATACACAATATAATTATTAACTTATATGTTAAATATAATTTCTGAATTTTAGTTGATTTGTTTGTCTAACTATGAGCAAAACAGGACAATTCTACATTTCTGATCCATTTATTTCTTTCGAATCATTAAAAAACTAATTTTGTAACATTTTGATTTTCTCATCTGAGTGCGTGATCTCAAAAAAAATTACTCCAGAATTTACACATTATCATACACCACTTCCTACTTATTAACTCTACGTTTGTTATGGACTTCGAAGTGTATGCACTTATGCGAAGGTGACCTAGTGGTCATTTAGGGTGACTTTGTCGGTTGCCTTTCCCGCAACCAAATATTTTAATTTCTATAATACTTGGGACCAACTCAAATTTGTCTAATTTCTGGCTAAACATGTATCTTCCAAGGCCAAAATCCAAGTAATGAAGTGAAGTGTCGGTTGCCTTGGCGACAGTTGGAGTATTTCGTGAACTGTTTTTTTATAATATGATATGTGTTTACTCATTAATACACTAATGTTTAAAACTATATGTTCGTTGGTTTAAAGTAAAATTACAAACTACATAATGGATGATCTTATTGGTCGAGATGTTGAAATTGATTTGGCTATTAAAGAAGGTTAGTTGTTCTGTTGTCTTTCATTGGTGTATGGTATGTGGCGCGAATTTTTAAGCTGTGAAAAATAACTGTACGGCATCTTTAAATCCATGTGGCATCCTGTGAGGTATATCAGTGTTAGCTATATTTTGGGCAGTTTTATGTTGAAATAAACATGCAATTATTTTGAGGGAGCGAAAAACTGGTTTTAAAATCAGTTACCTGTTCAGATATTTATAAATTGAAAGATTAATACCTTTACTGTAGTTATTTGTATTGCCTATGGACCATATAAGAAATGTGTATACTGAATACTGATATATGTTCTATTTTGATTCAAGCATTTGTTTTAGAATATGGTTTTGATATTTATAGACTCCCAATGTGTCACTTTTTGTAAGATATATTTTTATTGTGCATTGCATTTTAAAATAGACTTGTGCAAGATACTAATAACTTTGCGAGGGATAGGTATAAAATAGTTGGCAAGAAATTTGCTACATTTTCCTGAAGTTGTTTGTTGTTACTAAAAGGGTAAAAGGTGTATATCACGTATCCAAGTTAATCCTTTGATCTTGATGGCATGATCCTATATACATTGATCTTTTAATACAAGATGCTTGCTGTTTTAACTTTGTACTTCAAAAGAATGTGGACATTATATAAACTTGTGACACAACAATGAATTATTAATATAAAATGGTAATTTTCTCACGTCGCAGCTTTTCCGTAAATAATTTTGGGAAATTACCTTTTTTGACATTCCTCTGTTTACCCTGTAAACACGTTTCTTAATTTCTACTGGTTTCTGGAAATTACAGTATGTAGGTCACATGGTGATGACTGCTTCACTGCATGGGCAGTGACCTACAAACGGAATTTTCTCAAAAACCAGTGGGAATGAAGAAAAACCTTTTACAGGGTTGACGTCGTCCGGCCGAAGGCCACCCTAAACCAGACCTGCAACCGCCAGTATCCGACCCCGCTAACGGAACGCACCCCTAGCCATGGCCCACCCGAGTCAGGCGAGCGCCGCGGGACTGAGGTATAATCAACGCATATAACTTAATCGGCAAGACAACCCGAATCCCGCACATCTTAAATTAAATATACATTAAAGAATACGCCACTTTAAATTAACAACCCCGTGCAACACAAGTGCAACGTAGGAGTGCCCGGGTCACTCACGTGTGGTTTTTTAATAATACAGTTGTGAGTGCTCCCCTTGCGGCCTTCAGCCTGATTTCAGTAACGTAATATGTAACTTAAATAAAACCGTCCCAAATTATCACTTATCATTCGCCACTGGAGCAGTCATCAAGCTACGAACAGTCTCCAGTGTGACTCTGTTTATTCAAACTTATTTCATATAAACTTGTTACATCTAATTTCTAAAACATATATGTATATTGAGTTAATTATTAAGTTTTATTGTGTGAATTTAGAGCCACTTACATTTTGTTATTAATATAATTTTTTACGAATAATGGAACTTTAGAAACTCTGGCACGACAAGATGCTCACCCCTCCCCACGCGCCAGGGCCAGACGCCAGGACAGAGCGACTCGCGGACCGGGACGGACGCACGTCCCACGGGGAGACATCATCCTTTGTCTCCACTGAACTTCCATCTGGTAACTATAGTCAAACTTCGAAACCTTTTATAATTACTCCCGGTGTGCGCCCGGTCCTTTTCCGGTGTAGGGCCTATCCCAGCCGCATAAACATAACACGCCCCGCACAACGCATTATGCGGGGCCGTGCAATATACGGCACGGGCCGACTCCCGGCAAACCAGACTCCAATCAAACTCTCTCCCTCAACCTCGACTGGCGTGAGGACGTAACTTTAGTGACGGCGCGTCAGAGCGCCCAGTGTATAATGACAGTGTACTTTATGTAGGGAAATCGTGTGAATGTAATTGCAAGTGTAACTACTACGTAATTAAAAGTCCACTCCGCACACTCCGTGCGCGACGTGTAAATGATAGTGCAAAACCGTGTACGTTATTTGCAAACCTCCCCAATCCAGTTAGGGATCAGCGTCCTATGCTGTGTAGGGTCAGTGGTACAGCAGGCATTAGGGACCCCTAACATCACCACAACCGCCGCCGTTCCTAGTGGGCCACGCAGGGGCTTTTGGACCTCACGACCCACCTCGTGGCTAACCACCGCGTTAGCCTGGCGCCCTCCCGGACACGTTTTCCCGCAAGAAAACAGCCTTCCCGCTAGGAACACCGCCGAGTCTCGAACACGAGAACCCGGGCGACGGCAGGGTAAAGAGAGGAACATTTTTAGTGTTCGAAAAAGGTATTTTCCGAATTTTATTTTTTTTATTAATGGAAAATAAATAATTTCTACAAGCACTGACATAATTTGTTTGTATTGTGATATTATAGGTTTTGTTATGTTCAGGATATTTTGATGTTCTAAATTAAAACAGCAAGCATGATATACCATAGGATCAATATATAAATGATCATACAACCAGGATCAAAGGATAAACTTGAATACATGATATGGAATAATTACCCTAAAAGACATGTTAAGCAGAGTCACTATATTGTGACAAGAAGCAAAACAGCCTTCTCTGCTGTCCCTGAGTCCATTAAAAGTCTTCCCGTACCTCGGCAGGAAGGGAGGGAGGGCAAACCAAACCATCATGAGTGAGTCTGTGTTACTCAAACAGCAACGGCCTAGCTCATGCATTTTATTTCATTATTTGACCACACACTTGGTTACTTTATCATGTCCGAGAATTTTGAAATGTGTTTTCTAGATAAGATGGAGTCAGTCCAAACAGTTTATGTCCCTCATGACATAGTGTTATTTATTATTTTTTAATCTTGATATTTATTTTTAGTTTTATGATGGTGATTTGATTGAAAATTCATTTAACAATTCATTGTTTAATTCACAAATTCTTGAAACTTTTATTATATATCTTAATTTAAAGGCTCATTCAAATGCATGGGTGAAGAAGATTTGTATGTAGTCTAATTGACAGCATAGGTAGCTAAAAAATTATATTAGCTCTGAGATTATACCGAAGTGGTTTAAAATCCATTATACAAGTATGTCCCACTTCAGAACATCGAAACAGGCATAGAAAATTACTACTGTGCTAGCAAAACAAATACTCAGACCTATTCAGAATCACAAAAACTGCTTTCCCCACTGTGTATCGCTTGCATTGTCCCTGTCACTTGAACTTCTGACATCTATAATTATTATTTTATCAATTTCACTGTTGATACTCCTGTCATACTTCACATAGTCCCCAATATTATTTACCACGTGCCTGCAACACTCTTTCTACTTGTCCACAGAATAGCTGATGAACAACTCGCACAAATTTGTCCACAGAATAGATGAACACACGGACACACGTCTCTCAGCTTGCTGTTTGCTTCAGGCTGTGGCTTCAGCCCGTCCCAGCACCAGCTTGTGGTCGAGGCGTCGCTGGACGGCCACATCTTGACCACACGCCTGGTCCCCTGTTGCTCCGAGCCGCAGTTCCACGAGGTGCTCACCTGGATCATCGACAAGAAAAGACTGCGCAGGTAAGCTTCCCTGAGCTGGTCGCAAGTGGCCGAGGTTGAGAAGGGGCTCTGCCTCGGATTAGCCCCAGCCGCTCTCTCCTGCTGTCCTGGCGTTTCGTTTCTGCCTCTTTGGATGCTCTTTTCTGATATTATTAGCCATTCTCTTCAGCTGATCTGGCAGATTACAAGAGATAATAAAATATCTAAGGTTTTTTTGTTGAAGTCACTTAAGTGAGTTGCATGCATGTAAATCTTAATTTTATTACCTATGTGGTTATAATAATACAATTTTTAATAAAAAGAGTTCTGGTTGAGCTGTTTTATGAATTACTGCCCCAGGGGATTCTTTCATGAATTTTCCATCGCGCTGAATGGTAATTTTGTGTATAGATATAAATAAAATAATTTAACAAAATTGATGTTACTTAATTTTTTGACGTGAATTTTATGAACGTCTTGCTTTAAGGCCCCGCCTGTAAAATTGCAACACTAAAAAGTGTGACGCCAAACCGAGACAAACTTTTCCCATTGTTCACAACCACTGGCTCAACTGACTCCATATCAACATCAGAATCATCATAGAGTATATCCATGTCCATTACCAAACAAATTTCTGCATTCCACGTTGTTTCTTGCGAGGTAGACATCTGAGTTTTGCTCGAGTTCAAATTTTGCACCTTGTTCGGGGCTTGTTTTGCCTCACAGGCTCATTTCTTTCGACTACTTTTTGCCTCATTCAATAGCTACGACACTTCTCTGTATTTTTAATTGCTTCTGCTTGGGGGTTGCTTGTTTCCTTTTTTTTTCTCTCCAAAATAACCTTTTTTGCTTAGGCATTTTGCGTTTAATGTTAAGAAGTTTATAGTTATTCCACTCCACTAGCACCACTCAGTGCTCACTCACGAGCAAATTAAAGTTCAAACCACGCATATTGGTTTATTACCTTCGGAGTTACAGCTCCCACTGACTTCAATTCGATGCTCCCCACCAACGCTCAGTACGTCATCACTGCAAATGTTAACCGGGTGAGTCATTGTAATGACCACAAGAAAAGTCTGCTCTACTAAGATATTATAATTTCAACTCTTTGTTTTCCTAGTTTACGAGTTTTAAGTGGCGTCGAATCCTCAACCGAAGTGACACCCGACCCGAGATTAAAGTCATTCATATTCCTGTCGGAAATTCATGTCATCAAAGGAATTATACAATATACAAATTATAGTATTGATAGCTCTATTGGCAAATTTTAAGTCAATGATGATAAGTTATTAGCCACTATAAGTAGTTAATTTTGTTTTCTTTGGTACATGAATTGGATATAGGTACATAGATTGTGTAAAATGTAAACATCAATAACAAATTTTGATGTGAAATGCATGATAGTTATGGATTGTTTATTAATAGTGAAACATTTTGGTTGATTTTAAATTCCATCCTTTTCAACATATAGGCATAATTAATATTTTACAATAAACATAATTTATTGATTGTAAATAATTACTTCGTGCATTTATCTCCCTTCCCTCATTTTCCTAAAACAATACACCAGTATTAAGTTAGCAAAGAAAGTGAAAACCAGTAAAAATATAGTTAAGGCTTTTCCGAATAACAATAATGAAATATCAGAAACTATTACAGAAATATTCATGTCAATAAATACAAATACCAAACTAAATGGCCACAACCTTGACTCGTATAATCAGTTTGTATTCTGCCGTTCTGAAACACATCGCAGGCCAGGGAGTGCAGGATCTGCAATGCACGGACACATCGGTTCTCTTATAATTTTATTTAAGTGTATGTCTCATATATGTGTGTGTTTATTCTTGGTAAAGTTAGGGCCTTACTAAAATTCTTAACCCGCTAAATGTTTATTTGAGTATTTCAGTTTCACATGCCATTATCAGTCTCTGATCATAAACCTTTGTGATTTTCAGGTTGCGAACTAGTACGGCCAGCATCAGAGTCAACTGCTACTCGTTGATTGGTCCCCACGAGCGAGAAATCATTGGGTTTTGTTTGCTGCACCTGAAGAACTCCAAAATCCAGACTGACTCACATCCCCAGGTTCGTGATGATATGGTTCAGTTAAAAATAATCAATGCCATTAGTTGTTGCTGTGTAGAATTGTCTTCATATTTTGGCAACCTTTTCTATATTGGATATAGGTGCATAGAATGTGTAAAATGTAAACATGTATATATATTTTAACCCTTTTCACTTCCACATATTGTTGGTTGCATTGAAAGTATATTTGCTAAGTTATATCATTTAATATTATGTATTTTAGTACTACTAATGTAAATGTTTATTAATTATCCATAACAACACAGTACAGTAAATTTAAATGACCCTGACATGTCTGAGACTTTCATCGGTTGTGATATTTTCGTTGTCAATGGTCCCATTGAGGTTATGTTGGTCACTACGACAGATGAAAGCCCAGCCGGTTAAAACGTGTCAGACTCTTAATAACCATTTGCTATCCCTCTTTGCATGACCGTACCATTTGGGCCTTGAAGTCTTGATTATGTTTTGTTTCTTTTTATTGCAGTATTTAAAATGCAGGCTTCAATTTTAATGGTTTGTGTGTGGTTTGCTTGTCTATCGTTGCAAGTTGTGTATGATATGCTGTATCCCACCTCACCGACCAATCACAACACAGCACTCACAAGGACACAATAGCATACAAATTTCCTAAACCTCGCGAGGCTTTTCGTTCAAAGAAATAAAACATGAAAAATCACAGTTTTTTTCTGATTGGTTGATGAAACCTCGTGATAATTTTCCCGTCTGCTGTGAGAGAGAACATCAGCCGATTTTCCTGTCATAAGAATTACATACAGAACGCTCCAGGAAGTCCCAGCACATAAAAAGTGTAAAAAATTGGCGCTGCTGAGTTTCGCATCTCTCTCTCGTTCTTCCTCTGACCAGCACAATACACAATGTCCCAGAAATATTGTTTTGGCTTTCAATTGAATCCTGATGTAAAATACCGGCATAAAAACATATTTAAAATTAATAAAATCCTGAAAAAATTCATTTACACAAATAATAAGCTAGCGAACAAAGCGAGAGGCAGTATAAACCTAGTTAAATTACTTTTCTGAATAAAACAACTAAGTGTCAAAATTAATTATTAGAATATTAAGAATGACAACATACATGCATAAAAACTAAGTCATTATGACCTTGGACTGTCTTATCAACTGATACTAAAGCATTACTTAAAAGCATTATGGCAAAACCTTACTGTGTAAAGCTAGGGAGGGCAGGGCTCTGAAACACTACATTGTCTCTATTTTTGAATTTATAAATATATTGTTACATCCTTTACATAACACATTTACAGAGGTGCGCTTATTTCAGATTTAGTTTTGACGTGATAAGGTCTTATAAATCGATGAACGCCGGTTGCACGCATGACTCATTGTCACGTTCCGCCTGAGCCGAGCGTGCAAGCGAGAGCGCGGAACAAGCGATAGAGAGGCACGATAGGCTTGTGACGCATCTATCTCTCTTCCTCTCCATCGGCCGATGCGTCCGAGTAGAAGAGAGACAGCGGCAGCACACAACCTACACGTGAACTGTTTTGTCAACTGTTCATAAAGTGAAGTGAAAAGTTAATGTGGTTTGTATGCAATTTTTCATCAATGGTTTCTTATGATGTTATCACGTAAAATTATCGTCCGTAAACCGACTTTACAGACAACCCCCCCTTTTTTTTTTCAGTATAAAAGAGTATGTAAATATGTATGAATTGATTTATAAATAATTACATGTACGATGCCTACAGTGGCAATTTGTGTTTGATTACCGGTGAGGTCACGTCTGCATTATCCTGAAAAGGGGGGGGGGAACTTGGTAGGCATTGCTGCGAGTCAGTGAGCTTCTTCAGAGTGCGTTCCATAACTGTTCCACCTCTTCGTCTCGCCATCAGACATCTGTGATGACGTTCACTAACCCAGGTGGTCCATCCAAACATTTGTGAGTGCATCTACAAGTGTAGATATGCCGACAGAATTATTTTTGCAAGTGGTTTGTTACACTGTATACCATGATGCAGAATTGAAGTATAATCATTTTGCTGCAATTAGAGTTAATTTGTAATAGTTTTTCCAACAGTATACAAGGATAAGGAATTAGTCTTCTGTATTGTGACTGGTTCCAGGTGGCTCACACGTGGCACAGGCTCGCGGGCGGCCAGCCACCGCACCCCCAACTGCTGCTGAGCTACTGTTTCCGAAGTGTTGTGCCACAGCTCGTAAGTCTTTATTGCCTTCACATTGTCCCGAGGTCAAATATGGGTCATCCATGTCATTATGCCATTAATGTCATTATTACATCTATGTCATGTCATCCATGTCATTATGCCATCCATGTCATTATGTCCCATGTCATCCATGTCATTAGGATATTTATTTTGTATTTCTTAAAGGGGTGGGTCGACCAGCCGGCCAGACTATCAGCGCTGCAGCTGACATGTTGTGTGTCACAAGGCCACCTCTGGCTTCAGGCCCCAGTGGAACTGTGGTTTCATTTGTAAATGTAGCTGGCTATCAAAGTGAATTTTTTTCATGTGATGAGCTGGTGCTGATGTCAGAGCTGATGTGTCAAGGTGTTGCCTAGAGTTAGGTCCTCTTAAAGGTGTGGTCTGACAGATCAGACTGTGACATACATGAACATGAAAAGTGAATTATGAGTGACTGTTCTACTTCTCCAGGTCACTGTGACCATTGTTGAGAACATGGGTTGAGTTGATAAACTTTTTTTTTTTGTTTTGTGCGCACACTAAGTCATTCATGTTCTCATTTCTGTTATCTTTAGCGTTATTTGCTTTAAGTTGCTGCGGGTAATTATTAATAATATATTTTAATCTTTGCAACAGCAGGTGACATGTTTTGTTTCCCTCTGTCCTTCCTTGACTAGCCTCACGAGTGTCATCTACGGTGTACATCATTGGAATGAGTGTACAATGATTTGTTGCTGAAGTGAAGTAACCTACGGGCATGTGTTCCAATTAGTTCTGAGTTTCTACATCCATATTTAAGGCTTAGTTGTTGCTATGTTCCCCAAGAGTTGCATCTTTAATACTTACTGGAATACACGTCACATTTAATATTTTCGGGTTTTATTTACGTTGCAAAACATTTGGGATTCCTTGTTTTTAAATATTGAAAGTTATTATGGGTTCATAATTTACTCTGATGCACTTTGGAGTAATATTTTCAGCTAAAGGAACAGTTGTTTACTGTTTAGCATAAATTTATTTTATGTTAGTGTTTCCACTTAGAAATACATAGTCATTTGTAACCGACATGACTAGTGTGGTAGGACTGTGTGGAGATGTGTTTGTCTCTCCTCCAGATGCAGACGGTGCAGAGCGCCCCCACGCTGCCCGGGGCGGAGATGGGATGTGGAGACCACGCCCCGTTAGTCCCCGATCTTCACAGCGAACAGGGCATCGTCCCGATTGGTTCCGCGTGTTTCGGCACAGACACTTTCCTGCTCACTGTCTCGGTTGACGAGATATCAAACTTGCACTTGGTGAGACCTTGTGAATGTTGCCCTGATGTTCTTTGTAGTTCTGTGTGTAATTATGTGCGAGAGATTGCCTGGTGTGAAAATGAAATGTGGGAATGGATTGTATCATATTATAGTCATAACAAGACACAAATGTACCTTATAATTATGTATATAGTTCTTTTAATTTGGTTTGCTTATGTCCTAAAGCTGACGGAGGATTTTCATCTTGTTTGGCTTAGCCACTCAGAAACTTTGATGTCCAGGTTTAAATTAATACATGTGGAGTATGAATCAGAGACTTTGTCTCTGGTATGGCCCTTCCTCTAGACATACACTGTTCACGCGAGATCCCCTTCGTGCTCTACTGCCTCGACATGATTGGTCACTTCTCGTGACTTACTGCGCTGCAATTGGCTGATCAGGTGGCAGGTTGGATGGTGGGTTTCTAAAATACTAGTTCAGTTATAAATGACAATTATTTCACAGGATAAACTGTCTGCAGCAGCCTGTACAGTTATATCAGGCGTGCCAGTAAACATTTTGCTGTGCTCTAACAGAGCCAAAATGTTCATAATATATTGTAAAAAAAAAGTTGAACAATAAATTTAAAACCAAGATGGCAACTTTCAATTCTCTCTTCCAATAAGTAAAAATAATATTATGATTTTAAAGAAATACAGCAAGAATAAGCATTATATCCCAAATTTTCATTTAAATATTACCTTTACAGCATAAAATAATTAATGTTCATACCTTACAGATACATAATTTTTCTTAAACATTACAAAGTTAAATCTAATACTTTGATGTCGACTCTGGCTACACCCTCCCCGAAGCTAGATGTGCCTCACTCCACATTCTATGGCCCGCCACACTTTACAAACTTCCCAGTAGAGTGTACATTCATGAACACTTAAATAAATCAATTGGGTGCTGAAAAAATATTTAAGTTCAAAAAGCAATGTGGTAACTGAAATAAAATCTGTTGGACTCAACTGATTTTTATTATTATTTTTTATTAAAATTTCACGAAAACTCTCTGGTCGTAATTTTGTGACCACGAGAAACAATGCATGTCGAATCTACAAGTAAGTAGCACATAATCTCTTCACTGACTCCAAAACAAATGAGTTGACTGTTCGCAGACACCGAAGGATGAGTATCAAAATATAGTTTGCAAGTAAATCCCGTGGTTGCACACAAACTCATGGTACGAGGCGAAGGACTCGTCCCCAGAACAAAGGGACAAAGTTTACGTGGTCCTTGCTTGTGCTAATACCGACGACTGTGGTCAAATATTCTAGTTGAAAGTTCCAAGTCACTAAAGGATGGTACCCGGATCACAGCCTCTAAATTCTCTCTTCAAACCATTAATATGTTATTTTTGAGCCACCGCCAGACACGTAACCTCTCCGTACCTCGTACAGTCGCTGACTGCCGAGGCTACACGCGACTGCGTGCCACCCGAGGGCGGTGGCAGGGGCGTGGCCTCACCACCCAGTCACAGCAAAATTTCCTGACCCTTGCAACGAGGCTTTTCCGGCAAAATTTACAAGAAAATATTACAAAGTCGGGGCGACATCATTTTTAACCAATTACATAAATACCAGCCAATCATGGTTCATGGTAACATCACTATGACCAGCTTCACAGTCCTTTCTCATGGTTACCGAACTCTCTGTCTCTCTCTGATTTTACACACTTGGCAAACTATTGCATCAACTCGTTGGAACAAATAATCATTGACAAAAAAAAATTACGTGAACACACATTTACGAATAAGTAAAAGCAAACATCAAAAATAAAAAAATTCTTGAAATCACATATAAACATGTTTGTATGCACTCTCTGTTACAGCTTGTGCCGGAAAACGCAGGACATCCCCGTGAAGAACCCACTTTTTATTTCTGCTATAAAGTTTTCGGGCACACAATAAAGACAAAGAGCTTTACCGTGGACTCCGCCACTTCTGATTTTGTCTCTGACTTAAATAAGTTGAAAATTTGTTGTTCATTATCTGGGTTGAAGTTGTATTTAGAAAAAGAGTCCATACCATTCGCGTTGATGTCAGGCGATGAGGAAGTCGGCTCCGCATCCGTAGAATTGAAGACCTTCGTTCCGACGGAAGACACGGATGAGTTCTGCTCCAAATACACGGGTGGCGGTGACAGAGTCGTCCGGAACGTTCACTGTTTGTTAACGAGCCCGAAGACGCAGCGAGTGCCCGTCGGAGAAGGGAACTCGAAGCCGGGCGTGAAGATCAGCCTCGCGCTCCAGGCGGAACAGAGGCAGACGCTGCCGGTGGTGGCGTTGGAAGTGGACGGGAACGTGGTGCTCTCTTCGTTGGAGCACCGGAGTGCGGGGCAGATCGCGGAGGAGGGCGACGAGCTCTCGGCCGACCCCGACAGCGCCTCGTCGCTCTCGTGGCTGTCCGGGGGCGAGCGCGATGCGGGCGACCAGGGCAGAGCTGCTGGCGAGCTGCCTCGGAGCCCTGGGAGCCCTCGGGGCCACTCGGCCGTCGAGCCCCTCGCGGGGAGGGCGGCCCCCCACCGCTACCACCTGCACATCAAGCTGGAGTCCGTGCTGTTCCACAAGCCAGTCTCCGACACGAAGGTGTTCTTCAAGTGAGTTTAATATTGCCGCTTGCAGTTTGGAACCAAGGTCAGGAAAGATCAAATTTTTTTAAAATTATGCAGTTGGCTTTGACGTATTACCGACATTAATGTTATTAGAGATGACACAGAAACAGGATGTTGGGGAAGGCTTGGCAGTGGCCGTAAGTCAGCCGGGGTTCCTGCAGACGGGGTCAACTCAGAAAGTTGAAAAGATGTCTTATAAACCTGGAAAACATAGGGAAATTGTCGATATCTATACTCTCGGTGATTTTTTTATACTGTACATGCGATGTCTTAAAACAGCATTTAATTAAATCATGAATTCATGCGCCAATATTAGTTATCCGTATCTGATTTTTACGGACATAAATTAAATGTTAGGGATACAAGCAACTGTGTATTTACTTGAAGTGGAATCAAATATCTACCCAAAGTTCTCTATCCTGATTGCAATCAATAATTGGTAAAATGTATTATCTAAGGGGCCTAACTTCTGACACTAAATGTAACTAGCTAACTTTGTTCTCTGATGCAGCCAGTGTTTCCCTGGAAGGAGCGGGATAGGGTAGAGGAGGGGTTCAGGATTGGATGGTGATTCTAGCACTTGACCTTGAAGTAATGCCGTTTATTGTCTTAGCACAGTTCTGCCTTGTACGTGGACGGGTTGCTGGGTACTGCAGCTCTGGCTAGACCCTAACACAGGACTGTGGTCGCGAGTACCTCTACTCGCGCTGTGGCTGAGCGGCCATTTAGTTTTTGGCCTATAGAATTTTTAAAGTTTATTTACCCTTTAAGTTCTTTCTTTAACGTATTTTTTTACTTTCTGTTTCCCGTATTTTTATTTAAAATTCATTATTTAATATTTATTTTTATTGTAAGCTTAATTTTTAGGCTTTAGTAATTAACGTAGGAGTCCGTTGTTGCATGCTACTGCCACCTGGGAGCGCGACCGCCGAAATGAGTGACGTCAGGTGTGACTGCTGCAGTGGTTCGCCGTGCTGACTCGAGTCGAAGAGGGATAACTGATCTGTGGCTGGTAAGAGACGCACGCGCGGGTCATGATGTCATCACAAGCAGCGTGCAGCACGTCGAAGACTTCGACAACGCAATACAAGGCAATGAGAACAGCTGCTACGTCGTTTACCAGTAATACCCGATACTGCCAGCAACTTCTACAAGCCTGTGCGAAGTGAAGCCATGTGTACACGTTGTATTGACAGATACGATGGTTACTTCACGTAGTTTTTACGCTGATTTGGTGTTCAGCTACCCGTCTGGTAATGACTGGCTAGATTTTTCGGACATCTCCAGAGAAATACAGTCAGTTAAAAAGTGAAGTTTTTTGCGAAACCATAATGGATTGTGATTCGTCAGTGTTAATCACGTACATGTTTAAAAGCATAATTTTTAAAGTAGTACTACGTGTGTTTGTGGGGACATGATTTTATTAAACGTGTTTATAGTGAAAAGTGTGTCAGAAAATTGCAGCTCCCAGTTCTACGCACTGCTGTGCCCATTTAACTCCTTCACGGTGTGTGTCACTACTGTGCTGCAGACAGTTGTCTCCATGATCTTCGTTGTGGTTCCTGCTTATGAAGCATTGGTCACGATTGATAGGAACTTTCGTCTTTGGTAATAAATAGTTCGCCTAGTTTTTTTTTTCATGGACAGTATAAACTTTGGATACTTTTTTAGTATGATTCTGTTTAGGCTATCCACTATGCAGTGATAAAGTTTATAATGGCCAAAAATTCTTATAGAAGTATTTTAATGGGATTTTTTGCATCTATTACTTTCTTGATGGAAGTGTATTTTTATATATATTGTTTTTATAATAGGTAGTATGTATTTTATTTCCATGATAAGTCTTTCTTTATATCCAGGAAGCTGATCAGGTCATTTTTAAGTGTAATATTTTAAAATAAATATACTAGCAACATATTTGTATTTCCAACGACGGAGCAGTTTCGCTTTGCTTGAGGCCGGCCTGCTGGTCTCTGGGCTCGAGACAGAGCAAATGAGGCGGGTGACCAAATGCTACTGAGAGTACATAGAGAAAATGTGAGGGTTATGAGGGTTGAGTGATCACATCACGTCATTGGCCTCTTGCCAAGGTGGTCTGTGTTCAATTCCTTCTGGATCAAACCTGCATGTTCATTGGTGGGGAACATGGCAGATGTCGCAGTGTTCCATTCTCACATCATCACCTCCGTACCTGAAGTCACTCATATCACCTTCTCTAATGGCCCGGGTGTCACTTTAATTTAAGTAGTACTTTATTTGATTTTCATTGCTTAAGATCCCTTAAATTTCCTTAAAATTCACTGGGAATCCATTAAAACTCCTTAAATAAACACGTTAGTCCAGTTGAATTTAAATTAAAAGCCTGTGTTGTCTGTGTATTTTATTATTTAGTATTGGACTCGGGCGACACAGCAATTGTTTCGCACACACACACTTTGTGATTGTTTCACATTGCTGTTTAGCTCCTGAAATACTCTTTGTGCAGTGGTTTTTTTTTCAGAATAATAATAGTAATAGATTCACGTGTGGTAAACTAAGGAAAAAAAATAAATAAATCTATTGAAATTCGGGTACATCTAAACACATTCCAATCGTAAAGGGATCGTTAAATACACATGTATTGTTGTTACTGTGAGAGGTGTTGAACGTGAAGCCCTGGTCGCCGCAGGTTCGTGCGCCCCGGCGCGGAGTCCCCGGGCGCCCGGCGGGCGGAGGTGCCGCTGAGGGGCGGCTCGTGCCGGCTGGCCGTGCTAGCAGCGCCGGGGGACATCGGCCGAGCGCTGGTGGCCTCGCAGCCCAGGCTCTTCCTGTGCAGCCGGACCCCGGGCGGGCAGACGCTGGTGCTGGCCTCCGCCGGCCTCGAGGGGGCCTCGCTTCTCTGCGCGGACCAGGTGAGCCTTGCGTGCTGCTGTTGGCTTGCAGAAGTCAAGTCCAGCTGGTGTGAACAAAACCACGTGGGTTTTTGACGTGACGTCTAATAATTCCGATGAACGCCGGCTGCATGCACGAAAAAGTGTCCCAGTATGGATGTGTCCTGTTTGCTCATTGTACGCATGCGCGGCATCTCTCTTCCACTCGATTGGAACGACCATCGATTTGACTTTTCAATCATATTTTCGACGTTTGAATTATTAATATTATGTAATTTAACGATCGTCCACCGATTTTCAGCACAATTGGTACGGTTATTTAAAAGTAATGTTGAATATTCAAATACGTTTTGAACCAACAATGGAGTTTTACAGTTACACATAATAATTCAAATTACACCCGGGATTTTTTGCACAATGTTTTAAAAAATATTGTAACACATTATAAATAAGTTTGGTGTATTTGGGATGCGTATTTGTTATCAAATAGTGTTATAAAAACGAAATAATATTATTCCCCTACCCTGAAAAAAAAGTTTTTAATATATATATATATATATATATATCATTTGAAACTACTCAATTTCATGTATGGCCTCGTGGTCTTGCGGTCAGCGTCGCAAATGTCGGTTTGAATCCTGGCAGGTGTAAAATTTTTTTTGTACTTCTAAAAATAAATACGGCGCACGCAACATTTCAATAGTAATAAATATATTTGAATTAATGAATGAATGCAACTAAAAGTAAATTTATTAATTAAATTGTACATTTCATTTCACCCTTATGATCCATACAAAATAGTGATAATTCAATAAAAATGATTCAAATAAAAAAAAAAATTCTTCCTCAAAGAATATAATATTTTTAATGCCTAAATGGTTTGGTTGCAGAAGCCTATTACAGCTCAGTCTCAGGCTGAATATGATATTTCCTTTTCATGAATGAAATGTTGCAGCGGAAAGTGTGAAAAATCTCACGCAAAATCAATGTTTGGACAAAGTTGCGTCACAAAAATCTGTCGAAATAGAAAGTGATGATGTATACGGTGCCAGTTCATGGTCATTTACGGTGGGAAGGGAGGGAGGGAGAACCACCAATACTGCTGCATGGCCACACGCACTCACTCACTCACACCCGCTTTCTCCCTCTTGGATTTACTTTATTGCCTCAGACAGCCACATCACTCGACAAGCGGCAGACGCAGTCCATGATGCTTCACACGCACTGCTGAGATTTTTAATTAAACAATTTATACTTACTTGTTACAGATTAAAAACTAATCCAGGCTAGTTATTTAAGCACATAGTCAACCACAACACTTAACTGTTGATTTGTTTTACTCCCAAAATGAAATAACTCGCATAAGAATTGCAGTACATGTTATTAAACAAAAATCTGCACACGATGTGCGACCCAAGCGAGGGTGAATACGGTACCTTCTTTAGAAATCATTTTTATTTGTTTTGATTTTTTACTACATTTTGTTAGTCAGTCTTGGTTTTCTGAGAGAATAAATCACTGAAATGGCTTATTCAAACAATTTCTTGCCAAATGTTTTACCACCATTGCTGCAATTTTTCAAAGAATACAATCAGGTTTGTATTATTGAATGCCTTCTTGGCTAAAGCTATCACATACCATGGGGTTAAGATTGAGTGGGATGCACTTTATTTGCATTACATCTTCAAGTTTTGAAGACCAAGCCGTCAATGTCCCAACAGAGAGGATGCTGCTTTTCGAAAGTCCTGCGGAACATTTCGACCCGAGACCAGGTGGCCACAGTGAAGATATCCATGGTGTTGGAAGACACCGGGATACACTTGGCGGGCGATACTGCTGGTAAATACCAAGTTCATTAAATAATTCACATTAAGTACAATTTAAATAATTAATTGTTTTAATTTATTAATTGTAAACATATGTAAGGTTGAAAAATGTGCTATCAAATAAATTAGTGATAGCATTTAAAATATTTGTTCATTAGGATTAAACCATTTTGCTTTGATAAAAAACATTTAGTGAATTTGTAAAACATTTTGTCAGCTGGCTTGAATTTTTTAATTTTTTATATTTTCTTTCTGGTTCTTGAGCATGTTATGGTGCCCTATTGGGTGTGCTAGGATGGTTGGTGACTGAGAGGTTATAGGTTTGATTCCATGTAGGAGCAGGAAATTGCCATCAACTTGCAGACAGGTTAGGTTTTGTTGGTAAGTTAGTATCTAAGCCGTCTCCCGTTAAACCTGTCGGTGTGAAAGACATTCAGGTACGAAAGCTTTGTCTCCCTGCACAGCTCCCAGCACGCTGTTAATGCTTTCCCCGCTCTCCAATATCCAGTCCTAAACCTACCAATCACGCAGATGGCCATCAACTCACAGGCCTACCACCCTCTACACAACACTTCCCCTCTAAGATTGCCACACGTAGTCTTGCAGCCTGCTGGGTCGGGTCGGCTGTGTGTGCCCTGGTCCCTCCGTGGCTGACGGTGGTGTCCCGCTGGTGATGGCCCCGCCAGTTGCTGCTCCTGTACCGTCACTAGTGCCTTCGCCGGCTCCGTCGGAGCAGAGCGTCGTGCCAGCACAGCCAGGACGTCGGTTACACACACTCCAAACAACCTCACAAGCCGCCATCTTGCTCCTGTCTTCAACTTCACAGGCCTACCACCCTCTGCACCACATGTCCTCCTGATTCTCAACCACAGTCTATCATTGTGCTTGAAGGAGAATTTGACATACATAGTAGGTACTTTGACAACCTGAAACTAAAAGTGTTAAACTTGTAGTTTGTAAGATGTGCAAACGTTTGTTTGAACGGAGTTTCTGACTGTTGCACAGAGAGTGGTTTGCCGAGGACGGCTGTGAACGCGACTCTCTTGAAGACGGTGGAAGAACTGCAGGAGTGGAAGGAGAAGCAGCAGGCAATCTTCACGGCGGAGGTGCGGCCATCTTCCGTTGCTAGTCCCAGATACTTACCTAGGAGTACTTCCTTTACCACGAGGCAGTTGGCGTGATATTTATGTTTCAGTTGCGAATATTTGCCAAAGATATTACTGTTTGGAAGAAAAAATGAAATGAAGTTCTTTAAATACGTATTGATTAATCCTCGGGAACTTCTGCAAAAAATATTGATGATTAAACAAAATAAATTCAGTGTGATGGTGAGATCGAGCCTTTTAGTTGGTCTGATCTCACTATGTATTTAAGTTAACATCATCTGATGGGGCAGGCATTTCAGCAAATGTTGTCAAAAATTCACTGGCAATGTCTTGAAATGTGTGCGGAATGATATATCACACACAAAAACGTATCAAAGTTATTGTTTTGTTGACTGAAAACACACTAAAATAGAAGCTGCAGGTTACGTAGCGACGGTCTCGGCAAAACTCAAACAAAAATCAGCGGTAATATAATTTCAGCAGCTCTGTACCACTGCACCGGTATGTTATGGTAGTTGTGATTCTTAGGACTTGTTTGAAATAGTTGTGCCCCCTGCAACTCTTGCCAGTCTTGTCAGTGAGCAGCAGCACGTGGTAGCCGCAGACCCCTGCAGCGGTGGTGGTCGCTGCCCGCAGATGCGCGAGAAGCAGAGTGCCCAACTGGCGCTGCTGGCGAAGGAGTGGAGCGCGAAGAGGGCCGGGCTCGAGGCCGCCATGAGGGGCGAGTTGCGCAAGTGCTCCCGGATGAAGGAGGACCTGGAGCGGTCCCGGGCGGACCTGCGGCTCGGACTGGAGAAGAACTCGGAGCGCGAGAAACAGGCGAGTCTAGCCGCGCATGCTCAACTCCACGTTCCTCAAGTATATCCTTAGTAAAATATTTAAGAGATGTCTTGAACAATTTGTCTGAGGCCTAAACAGTTGGAGGAAGGTGGAGCGGTGGCACTCCGGAGCTCCGGGTTCGAGTCTGAGACAGTTCCTTGCTGTAGGCCATGGCCAGTTTCCAGTTACCAGGAGGAGGGGGAGTGTTATAGTCCCTCCATCCCCCCTTCCGTAGGCTCTGCCACTACCCCTATTCCATGTAGCCTATATTCTGTGAATTTGTCTCTAATGACCTTGCTGTCGATAAGATGTTGAATCAAAAAAAAAAACCTCCACTGAGTCAAGAGCAGAACATGATGCAATCTCGGCCATCCACAAAGTAACAGAGAAACTATTTCGCTATCGTCCACCACCACTGAAAAAAAAAAGAAGCTTTTAAGTAAAACTGAGAAAGCTGGCATGTCACTAGATGTACGTCACTGTGCCCATGTTTGATCGCTGTGCGCACACACAAACACACACATATATATATATATTGCTATTACATTTACACTCTCAATAACTAATTAGAAGTGATAACATTTAACTAGGGATGTGCGAGTACCCGATATTTTCGAATACGGTTCGAATCCACAATTACCCGAACCCGGAATCGTTGTACATACATGGATTCGAACAGTAATACGAATATTCACAAAATTTATAAATTAATTTAATACGGCTCAAAAATACTAGCAGTGAATAATAAAATTAGGCTACTATTACGTGAGTATTTATAATATGATGTATCAAAGAAAAATATGCAAATTAAATAATTAACACAGTGAAATTAAAAGAATTTCAAGATTTCGAGAGCTTAAACTATAATTATGAATTTCGTCGTATAGCAAATTTTAAACTAAAAACAATTCAATTACATACCTACAAGAAAAAAGACATGTTGGCTATTTATTGGAGAAAAAATGGTTTCATTTGCTGAAACGTTTATAAAACTGAGATTTCCCTGTGGCGTGCAGTTTATTACGATTGAGTTGGAGAATCGAATATGTTTTGGTTTTCATATTTTAAAGTGTTATTATTAATTAAGTTTACATAATTATAAACATTTCAATCTCAGTGTAATAAATAATTGCCAGTAGTTACAGTTAGAAAAAAGAGAACACACATTATTTTTCAGTTAATCAGTTATTTTTAATTACATATTCTGTGCTTAATATTCAGAATCTGATTCATATTTCAAATATTGCCAGGCATTCGAATCGGATTCGAACCGAACTGAAAATCAAGGATTCGCACATCCCTACATTTAACATAACATAATTAGACACAATAATAAAACACACAAACATACCACTGGAATGTTTAGAAGTTAATAGTAAACAAATATGTGAATTGTGATTTTAACTAGTTAATTAAACAGAATTATCAAGCTTGTAATAATTAGCATTTAGTCTGTGGATGATGTCATTTTGTTTGTAAATAGTACAAAAAGTAGACTTTAAGTGACTGAGAAATTGTGGAATTCTGAAACCAGTGTTGTAGAGAATATGTTTATTATCAATTTTAGAGTTTTAACCATTTTTAATGAAGAGAGAATCAAGTAATGCACTACGATCAACTAGAGGGAATAAATTATGACTGGAAGGATATTTTAAATGTATAAGTTACACTATTTTATTTGGTTTGTACTCGATTTTAGCAGAAACAGATGAATTGATTGAATTCCAAATTATTTAACAATATTCTAATTTGGACCTAATTAAAGAAAAATACACAGAAAGGATGGAGTCAGGGTTAGTAGAATAAGTGTAGGTATTATATACCTGGTTTTATGTCATTTCAATCTAATTATTTAATGTGACACATAAAAAGTTGTTTTTTCTAATGTGGATAAAAACATAGTTTGATTTGATTGATACACTTGCGATTGGGCTTCCACTCTGTGGCACTACCTTATTCTCCCAATTCCTCAAGTCCTTGCCTCTTCTCTCATCAAGTATCTTCCCCTCACTCCTTCCCCCCAAGAATACTTGCCTTCCTCTTTCTGTTCGTCTCCACTCTCTCTTCCACCCATGATCCCTCCTTCCTCTGTACCGCCTCTGTTCAACCTAGCTCCCAGCGTCCCCCCGCCCCCTCGCCCTCAATCACCTCAAAAAGTCTCCCCAATCTTTCTACTTTCCTCCTTCTTTGCGGTGTGTCCTACCCCAGCTCTGTCAACATTTAGCCCTAGCACTTTGTTTACACTCACTTAAGTTGTTTATACAACATCTAGAAATACACACGTTGTGTAGGTTCTGCTAAATGATGGGGGTTTGTTTACTGCTTCATTTAGTACCTACCATGTTTCTTAATGATTTGAAAGTAATGTTACGAACGCAGACAGGACCGCGACACGTGCCAGGTTCGGAGCTGGCTGGCGTCACGCGCCGTGTCGCGTGCCGTCCACTGAGGTGAGGCATGTCAGGCGTGCCTGGCTGGATGACAAGGGTCGTCGCTAACCCCCTCCCTGCTCTGTTCCCCGCGCATCGTCGTCCCTCAGCGCTGTTAACTGTCACTGAGCGGTCTTGAGGAATACCGTGGGCCACCCAACCTGGCCACAGTGAGCTCCATTTACTCTGTACTGCATTCTCACAGTGAGACAGACTACAGCAAATGTCTTGTCTGGTAGACAGTTATTTGTGACCTTTATCTGGATGAGGCTTTTAGTCTTGGAATGATTGTCTCCAGAGACTCCCCAGCAAGGTGAAAGAACAGTAAATCTTTGGACTAGTACTCTGTTGGATCCGATTTGGAATCCAGATCCAGATATCTCCATTTTCCTTGGTTTTCCGCAGTCACTCCAGGCAAATGCTGGAATGAGATTCCTGCGTCGTATTGGCTGTGTGCATTGTAGAATATGTTTCAGAGATGGCTGAAGCGATCCGTTTGTTGTTATTGGTTGCAGGTGGTCCTCCTGAAGGAGAATCTGGAATCTGAGTGGGCGCGGAAACTAAGAGACTTGGAAGACTTATCTGCGAGATTGGAGCCCGAATTTGACAAGGTGTGTTATCAGCGTTATCGCGTGACGGCCCGCCTAGTGTGCAGGCCCACCAAGTCTGGTTCAGTTGAAACTCAGTAATTCTAACTTGGGCTCGACTGATTTTTGTCGTAATTTTGTGTGGAATATGCATTTGACAAATTTATTAGGATTAAGCAGGGTGTGAAGTGATTCAGTAGGAAACTGTTGTAGAATGTAGAAAGTATATTTTGGCAAATTTTGAATGTATGAAAATGATTGTCAAATTACACAGTTTAATTCACCAGGCGAAGAAAAACCATACCAGTCACTTAACAAGCTTATGATTTGTACAGTGATATCAACAAAATAGGAACTTATGTTCCTCAATACTAAAACATAACTTATTTTGTTATAGTAAATACATGAATTATGTATTGTCTCATCACTGAGGGGGCAAAAAGTATCCAATGGAGTAGCGATGGAATGTGTTATTGATGGGAGAAATCAGAGTACTCTTGGTTACAGCCACCACGTTTAACACTTATGTGAAATCTACGGTGATGGGACTACAGTGATAAGAGGTCCATTTGTGTTCCGAATACAAACCAAGTGTGCTGAAATCTGGACTTTCCATGAGTTAGAAAAATGGCAAATGTTATCTTAGCCAGTGGGTTTGTCGGGGTACTTCAGTTTCCCATATCCGTTAATTCAGTTAGTACTTCATCCTCATTTCATCGCACCTCATTGTCTCCAATGATGTCAATACTGATATGACATTAAGCCACTGTTCATTCATCAAAAGCCAACCTGCAGCAGGAACTAGAGGTGTGGAAGGAGAGGGCGCCAGTGGCATGTGTACTTGTGTGCAGGAGTCCCAGTGGAGGAGGGAGAGGACGCAGTTGGAGCAGAGGGTGGCAGACCTGCAGCAGGAACTAGAGGTGTGGAAGGAGACCCTGCCAGTGGCATGTGTACTTGTGTGCAGGAGTCCCAGTGGAGGATTGAGAGAACACAGTTGGAGCAGAGGGTGGCAGACCTGCAGCAGGAACTAGAGGTGTGGAAGGAGACCCCGCCAGTGGCATGTGTACTTGTGTGCAGGAGTCCCAGTGGAGGAGGGAGAGGACACAGTTGGAGCAGAGGGTGGTAGACCAGCAGCAGGAACTAGAGGTGTGGAAGGAGACCCTGCCAGTGGCATGTGTACTGTGTGCAGGAGTCCCAGTGGAGGAGGGAGAGAACACAGTTGGAGCAGAGGGTGGCAGACCTGCAGCAGGAACTAGAGGTGTGGAAGGAGACCCCGCCAGTGGCATGTGTACTTGTGTGCAGGAGTCCCAGTGGAGGAGGGAGAGGACACAGTTGGAGCAGAGGGTGGCAGACCTGCAGCAGGAACTAGAGGTGTGGAAGGAGACCCCGCCAGTGGCATGTGTACTTGTGTGCAGGAGTCCCAGTGGAGGAGGGAGAGGACACAGTTGGAGCAGAGGGTGGCAGACGTGCAGCAGGAACTAGAGGTGTGGAAGGAGACCCTGCCAGAGGAATGTGTACTTGTGTGCAGGAGTCCCAGTGGAGGAGGGAGAGGACACAGTTGGAGCAGAGGGTGGCAGACCTGCAGCAGGAACTAGAGGTGTGGAAGGAGACCCCGCCAGTGGCATGTGTACTTGTGTGCAGGAGTCCCAGTGGAGGAGGGAGAGGACACAGTTGGAGCAGAGGGTGGCAGACCTGCAGCAGGAACTAGAGGTGTGGAAGGAGACCCCGCCAGTGGCATGTGTACTTGTGTGCAGGAGTCCCAGTGGAGGAGGGAGAGGACACAGTTGGAGCAGAGGGTGGCAGACCAGCAGCAGGAACTAGAGGTGTGGAAGGAGACCCCGCCAGTGGCATGTGTACTTGTGTGCAGGAGTCCCAGTGGAGGAGGGAGAGGACACAGTTGGAGCAGAGGGTGGCAGACCAGCAGCAGGAACTAGAGGTGTGGAAGGAGACCCCGCCAGTGGCATGTGTACTTGTGTGCAGGAGTCCCAGTGGAGGAGGGAGAGAACTCAGTTGGAGCAGAGGGTGGTGGTACTGCAGCAGGAACTAGAGGTGTGGAAGGAGACCCTGCCAGTGGCATGTGTACTGTGTGCAGGAGTCCCAGTGGAGGAGGGAGAGGACACAGTTGGAGCAGAGGGTGGCAGACCTGCAGCAGGAACTAGAGGTGTGGAAGGAGACCCCGCCAGTGGCATGTGTACTTGTGTGCAGGAGTCCCAGTGGAGGAGGGAGAGGACACAGTTGGAGCAGAGGGTGGCAGACCTGCAGCAGGAACTAGAGGTGTGGAAGGAGACCCCGCCAGTGGCATGTGTACTTGTGTGCAGGAGTCCCAGTGGAGGAGGGAGAGGACACAGTTGGAGCAGAGGGTGGCAGACCTGCAGCAGGAACTAGAGGTGTGGAAGGAGACCCTGCCAGTGGCATGTGTACTGTGTGCAGGAGTCCCAGTGGAGGAGGGAGAGGACACAGTTGGAGCAGAGGGTGGCAGACCTGCAGCAGGAACTAGAGGTGTGGAAGGAGACCCCGCCAGTGGCATGTGTACTTGTGTGCAGGAGTCCCAGTGGAGGAGGGAGAGGACACAGTTGGAGCAGAGGGTGGCAGACCAGCAGCAGGAACTAGAGGTGTGGAAGGAGACCCCGCCAGTGGCATGTGTACTTGTGTGCAGGAGTCCCAGTGGAGGAGGGAGAGAACTCAGTTGGAGCAGAGGGTGGTGGTACTGCAGCAGGAACTAGAGGTGTGGAAGGAGACACTGCCAGTGGCATGTGTACTGTGTGCAGGAGTCCCAGTGGAGGAGGGAGAGGACACAGTTGGAGCAGAGGGTGGTGGTACTGCAGCAGGAACTAGAGGTGTGGAAGGAGACCCTGCCAGTGGCATGTGTACTTGTGTGCAGGAGTCCCAGTGGAGGAGGGAGAGAACTCAGTTGGAGCAGAGGGTGGTGGTACTGCAGCAGGAACTAGAGGTGTGGAAGGAGACCCTGCCAGTGGCATGTGTACTGTGTGCAGGAGTCCCAGTGGAGGAGGGAGAGGACACAGTTGGAGCAGAGGGTGGTGGTACTGCAGCAGGAACTAGAGGTGTGGAAGGAGACCCTGCCAGAGGAATGTGTACTTGTGTGCAGGAGTCCCAGTGGAGGAGGGAGAGGACACAGTTGGAGCAGAGGGTGGCAGACGTGCAGCAGGAACTAGAGGTGTGGAAGGTGACCCTGCCAGTGGCATGTGTACTTGTGTGCAGGAGTCCCAGTGGAGGAGGGAGAGGACACAGTTGGAGCAGAGGGTGGCAGACCTGCAGCAGGAACTAGAGGTGTGGAAGAAGACCCCGCCAGTGGCATGTGTACTTGTGTGCAGGAGTCCCAGTGGAGGAGGGAGAGAACACAGTTGGAGCAGAGGGTGGCAGACCAGCAGCAGGAACTAGAGGTGTGGAAGGAGACCCCGCCAGTGGCATGTGTACTTGTGTGCAGGAGTCCCAGTGGAGGAGGGAGAGAATTTAGTTGGAGCAGAGGGTGGTAGTACTGCAGCAGGAACTAGAGGTGTGGAAGGAGACCCTGCCAGCGGCATGTGTACTGTGTGCAGGAGTCCCAGTGGAGGAGGGAGAGGACACTGTTGGAGCAGAGGGTGGCAGACGTGCAGCAGGAACTAGAGGTGTGGAAGGAGACCCTGCCAGTGGCATGTGTACTTGTGTGCAGGAGTCCCAGTGGAGGAGGGAGAGAACACAGTTGGAGCAGAGGGTGGCAGACGTGCAGCAGGAACTAGAGGTGTGGAAGGAGACCCTGCCAGTGGCATGTGTACTTGTGTGCAGGAGTCCCAGTGGAGGAGGGAGAGGACACAGTTGGAGCAGAGGGTGGCAGACCTGCAGCAGGAACTAGAGGTGTGGAAGGAGACCCTGCCAGTGGCATGTGTACTGTGTGCAGGAGTCCCAGTGGAGGAGGGAGAGGACACAGTTGGAGCAGAGGGTGGCAGACCTGCAGCAGGAACTAGAGGTGTGGAAGGAGACCCCGCCAGTGGCATGTGTACTTGTGTGCAGGAGTCCCAGTGGAGGAGGGAGAGGACACAGTTGGAGCAGAGGGTGGCAGACCAGCAGCAGGAACTAGAGGTGTGGAAGGAGACCCCGCCAGTGGCATGTGTACTTGTGTGCAGGAGTCCCAGTGGAGGAGGGAGAGAACTCAGTTGGAGCAGAGGGTGGTGGTACTGCAGCAGGAACTAGAGGTGTGGAAGGAGACCCTGCCAGTGGCATGTGTACTGTGTGCAGGAGTCCCAGTGGAGGAGGGAGAGGACACAGTTGGAGCAGAGGGTGGTGGTACTGCAGCAGGAACTAGAGGTGTGGAAGGAGACCCTGCCAGTGGCATGTGTACTTGTGTGCAGGAGTCCCAGTGGAGGAGGGAGAGAACTCAGTTGGAGCAGAGGGTGGTGGTACTGCAGCAGGAACTAGAAGTGTGGAAGGAGACCCTGCCAGTGGCATGTGTACTGTGTGCAGGAGTCCCAGTGGAGGAGGGAGAGGACACAGTTGGAGCAGAGGGTGGTGGTACTGCAGCAGGAACTAGAGGTGTGGAAGGAGACCCTGCCAGAGGAATGTGTACTTGTGTGCAGGAGTCCCAGTGGAGGAGGGAGAGGACACAGTTGGAGCAGAGGGTGGCAGACGTGCAGCAGGAACTAGAGGTGTGGAAGGTGACCCTGCCAGTGGCATGTGTACTTGTGTGCAGGAGTCCCAGTGGAGGAGGGAGAGGACACAGTTGGAGCAGAGGGTGGCAGACCTGCAGCAGGAACTAGAGGTGTGGAAGGAGACCCCGCCAGTGGCATGTGTACTTGTGTGCAGGAGTCCCAGTGGAGGAGGGAGAGAACACAGTTGGAGCAGAGGGTGGCAGACCAGCAGCAGGAACTAGAGGTGTGGAAGGAGACCCCGCCAGTGGCATGTGTACTTGTGTGCAGGAGTCCCAGTGGAGGAGGGAGAGAATTTAGTTGGAGCAGAGGGTGGTAGTACTGCAGCAGGAACTAGAGGTGTGGAAGGAGACCCTGCCAGCGGCATGTGTACTGTGTGCAGGAGTCCCAGTGGAGGGGGGAGAGGACACTGTTGGAGCAGAGGGTGGCAGACGTGCAGCAGGAACTAGAGGTGTGGAAGGAGACCCTGCCAGTGGCATGTGTACTTGTGTGCAGGAGTCCCAGTGGAGGAGGGAGAGGACACAGTTGGAGCAGAGGGTGGCAGACCTGCAGCAGGAACTAGAGGTGTGGAAGGAGAGGGCGCGGCTCAGGGAGGCAGAGCACGAGGAAACGAGGAAGAACAAGGTAATGGAGGAGTCGGCTTCACACCTTGTCCAGGAGTTGGTGAGTGCACTTACATACTCTGGGTTAGCAGCAGCTGCTCAGTACTCTAGAATCTCATTGAGTCGGTTAGCCGAAATTAAGACAAACCATATTTTAGGTTATGTTAGAATTTAATCAGTTTAAACATAATGTATTACAAAAAAGTTTTAATGCACTTTTGAACAAAACATTTTTTAACATATATAAAGCTTACTATATCACGTAGAGGTGGGTCGAAAAGTATCAACCTGATATAGTGATGGGTCAATTCCTATTTTTTCCCGGTTCTCGGTTCGGTACCGGTTCTTAAAAATCGGTTCTCGGTTCTCGGTTCTGATTTAAACAATAAAATAAATATTATTCACACATTATTTTTGAGGTGTTTTAAGTAATAAACTATTTATTGTTTTGGCTACAAAAAAAAAGCACTATTTCAAGCTTCAGTAAACACACCAAGCTATTAAAAATGTAATATGTATTAATAAAAAAATTAATTTGAAATAATATAGAGAACACTTAATATAACTAAAATTTACTATATCAATCTAGTAATTACCTCAGGAAATCTACATACACCCTCCTTTAAAACATAGGAATAAAAAGAAAATGTTACAATAATGGAAATAAATACAATGATGGTGAACTTTCAAAGAATTAAACTATTAAATTGTCCATAAAATTTATTGCCTTCATTGAATTCAGTTTGTTTGCACAGTCAACAGTAAATTACTGCCACACTTCTGATGCCATTTCTTACACAATTTGCTCTATTTGGCCAGAATAATTATACTTTAGAAGTGTCAACAGTCAACAAGCATTTCGTTTGATCAGCCAATAGTAAAATACATCTACACATCCATACATCACTTTACTATAATAATAATAGTAAAAAAATTCCCCCTTCAAAGCAATCCGTTCACTTAAAAGATAAAGTTACTAGCCATTACGCTAGATGGCTGCAGATGCAGTGAACTAACAGTCCAAAGCACTGCACAAAAAGCATAAAATTTTAGAATGCCTAAAATTATTACGGAAAATTTTATATCAATCATTAATTCTATTAAACAAATATTCTGTGGAATTTTGCACTTTTAATTATACACCAGTCACCCTTACTTAGGTGTCAACGACTCAATTAACTACCTATTTTTAAAACAAATTGAAACAAACATGGCGTCTTTTTATTCTCACATCTCTGCTGAGGCACGTTATAGAGTTGCACACATCTATGAACTACATACATCTATGGCACCTTCAACTGTTATGTTTTGATTGTATAACGCACTCTGTTTACAGATGTGCCGAGGACATAAAATATTTTCACGTGTAATTTATTTTATAGTTAGAGATGAATATTATTCCACAGAAGTCCAAAAAAATAATTCATATGTGAACTAAACGTGAGTTGAGCCATTTCGTGCTGCAGTTAGGTTGTAGTGAAGGACTATTTTGCTATACTGCCGGTACCGGTACCGGCACCGACATTTTAGCTGCGGTTCTCGGTGCCGGTTAAAATATTAAGAACCGTAGGTACCGAGAACCGAGAACCGGCACCGACCCATCCCTAAGTCCTGATACTTTGTCACTGATACGCGCCTGTATCAGGAACGGCAAACGAGTACACTTGAAAAGTATCAGAGACTTTAGTATCAGTTCAGAATTCACCTGGAACAACACCACGGCCAATGTGCTCAGAACCCGATCGCAGATGACGGTCACTTGGGCGGAGCTTGTGAAAGGGGAGGGAGCAGGAACGACGAATAAGGGATAAAGAAGGGAAAGAATGTAGGGGAGGAAGCGCAGGTGAAGGCGTTGAAGCCTTGAAGGAGAGGTGCAAGCAGGGCTGCCACTCATGGGTTTTTCCACCCAGATCTGGGTTTTTCCAATGGTGTTTGGGTTTCTGGGTATTTAAATAATGAATTCCAACAATTCTAGGTTTTTTATAATTTTAATTATTTTTATACCTAAAACAATAATAAAGGTAGTAGCTACTGTATCTGTTGCAATATCTGTTTGATAAATGCAAACAAGTCTGTGTGTTTCACACACAAAAATACATGTAAACACAAAACTAGTTTTCAAGAAGCTAAGTCGAATATTAAATTAGACACATTCTTCAAAGAGGCTTGCAGAACACAAAACCAATGCAACAATTAACCTTCAAACCAATCTTGTAGAATCAGACTCTGAATAAAGACTGACGTACATGATGCAGTTTTATAAAAACAATTACCGGTTTAAAGAATGCAGTGATGGTGTTTGTTTTGTCATGTATATATTTGTAGGTTTTTTTATGATATGTGCTGGTCCAAGAATTACTTATACAGCCATTTTGCTGCAGTGTAATTTTCTTGTATTGGTTGTATTTAACCGTTTTCAGTCTTGTAAGGTAATTAATTGTTTTATATTAAAACCAGTTATGTTTATATTTTTGAATTAGTACGCAAACATTTTCAACGATAGCATTTTAGACGCATCTGGGTTTTTTACCCATGTGTCTGGGTTTTTTTGTAGGTTATCTAGGTTTTTAATGAATATCAGAGTGGCAGCCCTGGTTACAAGTCGTTTTGTTTATTGTCCTACTTCAAAGTACGCTCAGTGCGCAGTGCGTGCACCGTCTCGTTCAATAATAAAACTAATGAAATTTTAATATTAAAAAGTACATTAATACAAGATATAATATTTATATTTGTGCACCTAACAGCTATGAAAATGCAAATAAATTCTCAGTTGACACTAATAACAGATGTAATCAACATATGGACTTTCTTTTTTCGAAAACAATTAGTAACTAGTGTTTTTATACATTAAAAATTCATGATTTTATCAAAAATAAAAAATAAAAAAACAGATAGGTACATTAGTGAGCATACTATATCAATGTTTTTTCAAATGTTTCTTCAGATTAGTCGATGATTTATAACTCAGTTTTTGTTTACACAAATTACAATTAGCAAACTCATTATTTTCCGTGAAAAAATTCCACACAAATGAAGTCTTTTTCGTGCACTTATCCATTCCTTATTTCACTATAAAGATACTAACTACAAAGCATGACAGCCCGCAACAATGTACATGGTGATACACGGCCAGGACGAACTGCAGTGAATGTTGAACTGATTGATACTGGTTGTATCAGGCGGGCATGAGAGTATCAGAGGTAGAGAATTACCAGGCGTGATAAATAATGTATCAGATCTCCTTCGTCGCACGGTCTGCGTACGCGGAGCTTTGTTGCCTCCTGGGACCGTCTGATACAGAAGTATCAGAGACTTGTAACGTGGTATAATGCTGTATCTGTATCAGGTTGGAACAGATACCGAAAATTGCTGTAACAACCCACCTCTACTATCATGTAACCCCTAATGTACTATAAAGTCCTGATAAATTTTCATTAGGTACCCTATTTATGTGTAAGTTCTATAAGAAATGTATTATTTCATGCAGTTAAGTTACAAATGTGTGTATTAATTAAATCAATAACTTTGCCTATGATTGTTGCTTTTAACTGTTATTTTTACTGACGTCTGGTGTTTCACACCACAGAGCTAGCTATGGACACCCCCTCATACCCCCTCCTATCACCACGGCAGTTTAACCTCCTGCCAGGGACGTGTGTGTGCCTTTGATTGAATAGTGCGCCATGAGTGCTATGAACTACTGCACGAGCGTGCCTTTGAGACAGTGCCTCGTTCTCTTAAGAAATGATTCTGATTTTGTGCTCACTGAATGTTTTCTTAGGTTGCTATGCTAAAATACCTTTTTTGAACGGAGTGTGTTGTACAGAGGTAGGAGTCTGTGCTGGTAGACATGTGTTGGAGTCCCAGGAAAGCCTCTGTTTGTTCGGCTTGCCTGTAACTGATTCTCTCCCGACATTAAACCCAAGAACCCAAAAATGTACATGCGCCCTCCTGTTGGAATGAGGTGTTTTCATGCCACATGTCCCAGTGTCGGTTGTTTATTTCTGTCGAACTAGTGGTTTATGCTTATTTTTACCTGTGTGGTTTATTATCATCGGTGTGGATCATTGAACCAGAACACAATAGAAGAGAAGCTGGATGCGGCCTTGAAGCTGAAGTCCTTCTACAAGCAGCAGTGGGTGCACGCGGTGAAGGAGGTTCTCCGCCTGAAGACAGAGAACCAGAGCTCTGCTCAGATTAGCGTCCGCAGAGAGGAGCGAGACCTCCTGGTGGACCTAGGGTGAGTCGTCAATGCAGATCCACATGGGGCATTTAGTTGATGGACTGGAGACCAGTGAATTTTTTCAAATGCCCTTGCTATAGTTATTGCGACTTATGTCCATTAGGGATGTGGACTATTTTATTGTAGAAGTCAGAATTCTGCTGATTTTCACCGAGTCGGGACTTATTAAGATCAGGAAATTTACAGATTTATTCCAAGTCTAATTTTTGTAGTGATTCTTATAATATATGAGCCATAGTTCATATATATATATATATATATATATATATTGCAAGTTTTGCCTTGCCAATTGCAGGGGATATTTTTTCTACATACTGAATTTGACTATTACTTGTAATTACAGGGCTTTCTTCTGCTTTGCCCTTTTACATTTTTGTTGAACTTTAAAGTAAAGTATTATTTAATTTTATATTGCATATTTATATTAAGAAAATACAAATTTATTTTCAACAGTTTTTGATACTTGCCTATTTTACCACAACAAATCATGATTGGAATAAATTAGCGTTGGAACTGGTAAATTTATGCTTCATCAGTTGTGATTAGTAGCAGCTTTAAGTTGAATCTGCTCATCCCTAATGTTCATGTGCCACTTGGAGGTGGTTGGTTTGCTGTGAGACAGCCGTAGCAACCCTGAGTTGGGCCTGTCAGGTTGGTTGTCCTGACATCGCACAAAGTGGAGGATTGATGAATAGCATGGGCGGTCACAGGGGTGAAACCCTCTGAGGGTGGGTTCCTTTAGGGAAGTTGTGTAGCGAAGGGCAGTTTAGGGCAGGTCTTATTGCACATGTCAGTTTGTTAATAAAAATGAATAAACTTTTATGAACCCAGTGTTCAAATTCAGGGCAGCAAAGTGCTTGGTTTATCATTGAAAATATAAATTTACACTAATGATGCGAGCTAAGCTTTAGTAAAATTTCCTCTCACCTCATCATCGTTGCTTTGAGTTGGGTGTCCAACTGTCCTTTGGACCATGAACTTGAAGGCAGGAGCGTTGTCAGAATTTAATTTTCGAGGGGGATAGAACCTCTGTTCCTGCTATTTGCTTTCAGATTATTTCCTTTTGTTGGTGGAAAAGATATATTGTTAGGATTTTGGAAGGGAGAGATGCATCCCCTCCCCATTGCGTGTGCCCCTGCTTGAAGCCAACTAAGCTAGGTGTGCCTTATCTCTTTTTGTTTGAAAATTCCATACGCGGAGGAAGTTTGCCCATGAACTGGCAGCTCTGGGGTGCGGCAGGCAGTGACGAACTGTCTTGGACAGGGCACTGAGAGCTCTACACGAGGCAGAGGCTGGCAAGAGAGAGGACCAGGACGCTCTGACGACCATCAAGGACCGAGAACTTGGCCGCGGCGGGCAGGAGCAAAGCGACGCCGTCTCCCGGGCTTCCCGCGGTGTGCCGGCTCTCAGCTCCACCGACAAGGGACCAGTGGCGAGCGTGAGTTCTGTTCTCGGCAGTTAGGCCTGTGTGAATACGAATACCAAATTATTCTTGAAAACTAATATTTAATTCGAGTTGTAAGAATGAGAATTAGAATCCCAAACAAAACTAACCTAACCCACCCTCCCAGAAAAATATAAATATAAATAACTATTATTTTTTACACTGACCGCACTTTGGTAAATTTCGGAACTGTTTGGGTTGTGGTTGTGGTTGTGGCTATCCTTGCAAAACAGTGTCTGTTGTTTTGTGGGGTTGCAGTCCATGGTTGATTTATATTTATTTTTTCCCACCAAAATATGTATGATGAAATGAATGCAAATAATATTTTGTTTTCGAGTTTGAAATGTTATGAAATGTTATGAAATGATTTTGCGATAGTCATACAACAGTTATGTGAATGCCCTTTAGCATTGAAGTTGGTTTTTTGCGGTGCTAACAGGTGACTTTGAAGCCACTCCAGAGTTGTATGCTATGTCTTCCGAGCCTGTTTCACACGGATGAATGAAATGAAAAATAAAGAATTTTAACAATCTGATGATTACAAAAAAGGGGTACCTTTTATAAATTTGCCAAGCACTGATGCTACAAACTACATGGTATAAATCATATCTTCTCATGATTTTACACCTTGTTACAATCTTGTAGTTGTAAACAGACTTCGGTCTGTTTCCAGTGGAAGTAATTTACTCATTATTTTACGCCAGCAACTACCACCCACACACGTAGACTTCAAAAGTAGTATTGTGCCATCAATCAAAATCAAAAAATGTAGTACTGTACTGTAAGCTAGGATGTAGTAGGGTAACATGGGGTGAACTGGTGGTTAAATTGGAGGTAAAATTTACAACTTTTTTCTTCACAATCTTATATTACTTAGATTAATTAATACGACCGTAGATCCCCGCTAATCCAGACTATATGGGACTAGACCCTGCCTGCATCACTGAAAGTCTGGATCACAAAGTTTGGATGACTGAAAGTCTGGAGTAAACAAAATTTTTCTTAAAATACATGTAATAGTACAAGTTTTAAATAGGTAGAACTGTAAAAATAATTCCTTTTGCATAAATACAAGTCATAGTTTTAATACTAAGTAGACCTAAGTTTATAACTGGAAACTGACGTAAGGTTAAGAAAATAGAACGGACGAGCAGGCCAGGATTAGCAGGACTTTAGTGTATTTCAGAATGTTGCTAAGTGTATAAGCAACATTTGGGTGTATTCATATTTTTATATAATTTTACCTGCAATTTACCTCACCACCGATCTATAATAAATCTTACCCTGTGTAAAACATTGAAGACGGAGGGTGGGTTCATATTTGGTTGAACGCCGTGTGAACAGTGTCGGGGAAGTCGGGCAGTCGCCATGGCCACGTGTCGAGCCTGCAGTGGTTCATGGCAACTGGGGTAATGTTGCGTCAGCTGGCTCCGTCACTGGCCCGTAGCGTAGTAGCGTTCAAGCTGTGATCCGTGCGATGAACGATGCTCGGGCTAACGTGTCAGCATTGCTACTCAGATGTCGTCGAGGGACGCTGAAGCCCTTCGTGAACTGACTGCCGAGCGAGACGCCCTGCTGCGCACCGGCAGCTACGGACCGGACGACCCCATCATCGCCAACATGAATGCACAGATACAAGTCCTACTGGCCAAGCGGAAGATGTGACTCATCGAGTACGTAAGGACTACTTGTTTGTTCATCACAGTATTGTCATCTTATTTAATTTTGACATGACGTCGAATAAATCGATAAACGCCGGCTGCACCCACAAAAAAGTGTCCCGTAATGCACATTGTCCCGTTACGCTGTGTCCCATTACGCTCATTGTACGCTTGCGCCCCATCTATCTCTCTTTCACTTGATTGAAACAACCATAGATTTGACTTTTTCGAGGCATATTAAACTTGAAACACTCCCATTTGTTTCCTACTTTTCCTATCATAGTCCTATCCTTAACAGAATAACACAGATTGGAAGAAGTTAAATAGCAAACATGCATAAAAGTTATAGTTAAAATAATCTCTTCGTTAAAGTAATAAACATATTTGAATTAATGAGTGCAATTAAAAGTAAATTTATCAATTTTATTCATAAAAGTATGCAATCATTTCATCAATGTTTTGTTATGACGTCACGCTAAACTATTGTCCGTAAACCGACTTTACAGACAACCAATTTTTTTATTTGATACATATGCAAAATGTCTGTGGTATAGTTTATTTTTAATAAGAACTTTCTTGTTTATTTCTATTTTTTTGCCATGTGTCAGTCTGTAATGAGAAATTATTAAACCAATTCTGTGTAGAAATTGTAGTTTCTAAATTTCTGATGGAAAAATCAGCTGTTGGGTTGATGAATTTTTAGTTTGTAATGTGCAAAACCTGATACACAACTTAACTTATTCCTCTTTTTAGGAGCAGTTAAAAAAAAGTAAACATTATTTTTAATAGTTACCGTAACTTGGAGTTACTTTATTGCTTAGGAGTTAAACATTGCTCCATTTAAAGAAAAAGTTGTGTTGGTACATACCTATGCACATAATTAGCTTTAGTTCGACTGGAATTTTTTTTTTGATATTACGTATACTGGAGGTTGGCAGAAATGAGAAATTTAATTTTCCATTCACCACAATTACACGATTAGTTGGCAACTAGACTTATGTTCATATGTGTAAAAAAATTCATGATACAAATCAGTGTTCATCGCACTGAATGTTAGTGCATTTGGAGGTAAGTTGGCTTTCTTTTCGTAGTGCATTATGTGTGCTTTTAGAGTAATATTTTAGTTTTACATTTCAGAGCATTGTATTATTGTCACGAAATATTCAACTTTTTAGGTTGTATTTTTTTTTCCTGATTTTGGGGAGACATTGCACTACAACAAAAGTGGAGCAAATTATCACCACGATAAAGGTTTGTACATACGAAGGAGTTTTGGTTGTCACTGAATGGTACAAGTATATTCCTTCTTTCAGGTTGGTTGAAATATGACAAAAAATATAAAAGAATTGAGAGAAATAGAAGATATTGTGACTACAGCTCAGAAAAGTTAGAAGAATGTCTTGAAGCTATTAGAAACAAAGTCTTGCACAAAGAAAAGAATGCACAAGTATTTGTTAAAATATAAATTTTTAATGATACACCATACAAGCAAGGACATCACAGTCTCTTGACAGTCACCATTCTGGTACTGAAACATAACTGTTGTATTGCAGTAAGCACTAACTATTTTCAAAAATTACTTCCAAGAGTTTGTAGATGAGAGTGCTAGCTGAGAGGTGTCACCTTGGCACTGACAGGCTGGCGCTGGAACGACGGTCTAGTCACTGACGAAGCCCCTGATTGGCCACGTTGCGCTTCTCTGCGCAGTCCTGGCCGGCCTTCTCGGTGGGTCCCATCTCGTGAACAGACTTTGTCTCTCTGTGGAAAAAAGTTTGACGCTTCAAACGTACAAAACAGGGCATAACTGAATTTCCAAATATGTAATCATTTGTAAAATAAGACAGCAGTAGCAGAAATATTTAGACGTCAAACTTAAATGTTTCCAAACAAACTTTTGCTTAGTTTAGCCATTCAATATGCATCTCAATATGAGACTAATTATTTTATTTTTATTCCAAATATCAAGTTATCTTAAAAACTTTCAAAGAATTTAATTGCAGTTGCTTAAATTTGCATGGCTTGTAGGATTTGGCTGCCTCAAGCTAGAAGAAATAGTCTCCAAAGATTCGGTTGACGCTGCAGTCTTCATCTTCAGGGTAGCAGCAAGAGTAATCTGGTTTTAGTCATTTAAAAATTTTTGGTCAATAGTGTGGCCTGTGGGAGTATGTGTCTGTTATTATTTTTACATGGACTGCAATGACCACAATGTCCTAATGATCCCAGGCAGTACCACGGTGTGTGGAACCATGATGCACCTGAGATTCCTGGTTAGATAATGCCTCTGGTAGGCAGTGAACACACACATACCCTAATCCTGAACATTCTTACAGCCTGAAAGATCCCCAACATGATCAGGAATCAAACCCATGACTTCCAAACTAATAGTGGCGTCCTAAGTACTGAACCAAATGGCCAGTTTCCATTACAGTTTAACTCCTTAATCTGGGAAGGGCATCTGTTCCGAGCAAAACTGCAGTCATGTGCTGATAACTTACCATGATAATTCCTCTGTTTTATTTAGTTCATTTATTTAATTTTACTATAATTTATGATAAAGTATAATTTTCATGACTTATGAATGTGTCTGGAAAAATGTAGTTTACCAATGAAAAAAATAACCATATGAATAATAAAAAATTTACATTACACCTTACATGGTATCATGAAACTGTTACTTGGAAGGGACGTGTAATGGGTAATGAGTAATGATTTTTTTTGTTTATATTCTCCTGGGTTAAAATAATGCAAGTGCTGATTAAGTAACAGAAATTCAGAAATCTATATAAAACTCTGAAGAAAATTACCTATCACTTCTCGACAAAAAATTCATGCAGAGATTGTTTTCTCGGGAATAACCAGAAATACTCAGAGAATATAAGCAGAAGTCTCGCCAGGAATGACCAGATGTTCATGCTGTACTCAAATGATGATGTTACTCACCGAAGGTTCATCAGTTGGTTTCTCTCATTCTTGGTGATGTTAATGTGGAGGGCCTGGCGGTTCTGCGTCTTCACGTGCAGGATCTCCTTCACGGCCCGGCACCACTGCTCCTTGTAGAAGGACTTGAGCTTGCTGGCCGCGTCCAGCTTCCCCTCGGCCAGTTTCTGGTCCAGTCACAGTCAACACCAAACATCACAGTGTTTCCTTCTGGTCCAGTCACAGGCATGATTCAAGCGTATTTCAATGGATCCCGTTGGTTTCTGTTGTATACAGTGGCACACCCGGGGGGGGGGGGGGTTTAAACCCCCTCCGAAAATGTGAAGAAAAAATCTAGAATGGAAAAAAAAAACATTCCCAGTCCCAGCAAAATAGGTACGATGGTCTATGGGCAGCGCTCAATCTACCAAACTTTGTGAGATGTTTTCACGTCAGTGTTTACATTATGGTGTTAGTATTACATCTGTAGTCTGCTACCGTGAATTACTTTAATTTTTTTACAAATTAGGTTGTGTTATATAAAATCTAAGAATTGTTTGTGCGCTACGTTTATCTCAATTTTTGCATAATTTTGGACTGAATTTTTTGCAGTTTTAACTAGAAATTATATGTGTGAATTTTATACCCTTTGTTTTTACTCGTAGAGTGAAATTAATTTGTGTGTGTGAATGCATTAAAAAGCAAACCATCATTGTCAGTGATTTAAGTTGCACAGAATGTGGACTTTAATGCATGCTATGATTCTGATGGTATTAAAATAATACTCATTTTGAGCGGACGAGACCCTGGGTTTGATAAAGGTATCTTTGTTTGATTCTTGTCTAACACAAAATTTAGTACCGTACTAAAAATTATTCTTTTTTTTTACCAGCAGTATATTCAATAATTAGATACAAAAACTTCTTAAATAACACCAATTTTCACCTAGAAATCCAAATTTTCCCGGGAGAGGACCCCCGGACCCCCCTCATTATTTTTGAAATCGGTGTTCCTTCATAAAAAAAAACCAACTTCAACCCCCTCCCCCCAAATAAATATTCCTGGGTGCGCCTCTGGTTGTAAATACACTACAGTAAAACCTTTTTGTTGCGACCACCTCTCTATTACAACCCGATTTTGAGGAACTGTGGAAAAAATTGCCGAAAATCCGAAGAAAATTGGACAGAAAATAAGTTTCTTGTGGTGATTAGCATGTTACTGCGTTTCTCTTGCCGAGTGCTGTACTACCGTAGGCAGCGCATATCTAAAAATAGATACCACTTCCTGTCGACCGCTGTCAGCGCTTGACAACCCCCATTCCACGTCCCTTTGCCGGCAGGGTGCAGATAAAGGTTTGTGTGGCAACGTGTTTACGTTTAGCTTTTTGCGAGTGTCTAGTGTGGTACGCAGTTAAGGAAAAGCTACCTGCTGGATTTCTCTTGATTTTGATTACTATCGGTTGACGATACACAGCGACCGACTGGATGCACGCCCGCCTCGACTTGTTTTAACTGCCGCAGCGATGTTTATTTTGACAGCTCAAGCAATTATCTTTTCCCGTGGGTTATAAAAAAGGTCGCTTCACCCAGCATAAAAAAAAAAGGCTACGCCACTTATTCCCCAAGCAGAAAACACACTGGCTGCCGTCTGTCTCCCCGCATTTATCTTTCTTCTAACATTCCACGTCTCGCCTCTCGCGCGAGCAATAACGAAGCGACCACGCATCGGGCTGTTTTATGCTTTGTTTGGTGAGAGCAGCTTCATTTTATTCGGTATATTTCTTTTCATAGGACCCTTGCTATTAAAATACATTTATATTTAAGTTTGAAAGCTTGTAAATTCCTTGCCAGAGATGACTGAACTCGAACTTAGTGTGAAAAGTGACATATTTTGACGCCTCCCTCACTGCTTTAGTACCCCATTCATAATAGCCCAATTTTATGGGAGAAGGGAGGGTGAAATGAGCATTTTCTCACTGAAGGTTTTTCAAAGGAAGTTGGGGTGTTATAAGGGAGGACAATACATGGTTTGTGTGTCTGGGAGGGATGAGCTAGCCTTGAAGAATGTGATAGAGGGGAGGGAGGGGTGAGCTTATGCGTCATGAAGCCGCTGCCGCCAGCCAGCCGGGCGAGCTTCGTGTGCGCCCACTCGCGTTGCAGAACCTACAGCTGCCATATTTTTAAAGGAAATGTCCCATTACTATTTTTTTTGTTATCTTACATGAACATTATTGGAAGTATTAAAGCCGGCACAAAAATACGCTGTGTGTTAAAATTAACAGATTTTAATGATCTTTCATTTCGTTATTTTTAATTTTTTTCTTCCGATTTTATTATTTTGGTCAAAATGTCCAATTTTTTGACTGTTCCTGAGAATGTATTCGTTAAATCACTGCTTCGTTAAATCCGGGGTTCGTGACATCGGGGTTATAGTGTATTTAACTACGGCAAGCAGAATACGTACATGTAAACTAACCAGTAAAAATAAACTGTCTTTTGACATATTTTCGTTAGAGGTGGCCTGTAGGGCGAAGGACTTGTCATGAAGGTCGAAGTGGGTTTAAAGCAAAGCCGTCTAGCATTGTGAGTGACAGCATCCTGCCATTGTACGGCTGGTTTCTTAGAGAGTAATGGTGTGTGTGTGTGTGTGTGTGGGGGGGGGGGGGGGAGGGGGGTGTGAATGAAATGAACTGAAAATCTCGGAAAACATCTATGACGGCCCTATTCCTGGGAACCGTGAGAGGTCGTTTCAGAGAGGTTTGACTGTATCTTTATTAAGTTTCACACCAAACAGTACAACAGGAATCCCAGTGTTTCCTGTTGTGTCACAGAGATGATTCAAGTGTATTTCATTGGATACTGTTGGTTTCTGTCGTAAACACACACTACGTATCTTTATTAAGTTTCAGCGGTTTCTGTTGGGAGATATTTGCCCACAAACAAAACAAAAATCAGTGTATTCTGTTGTGAACTAATTTTGAACAGCATGTGTTCGATTTTGCTGTTTCCTGTTATGAAACTGTTTGTTAGTTTCCGTTGTGTTTTAATGTTTTCATTGTATCTGATGGGTTTTGTTGGTTTCTGTTGTTTTCTGTAAGGCAACCTATTAGTTTATGCTGCATTTGGGTGTTTTTTATGTTTTGTTGTTTTTTGATGCAAGCAGTTCTTTGGGGGTCTGTTGTTTTGTAGTTTTCTAGTTTTGTTCATTGTACTGACGTGCCTGGCAAGACGCCGCCCCCTTCCCAACTCTCATCTTTCTCTTCCGGCATTTGAACCACCGCAGTTTGACGTCACCGATCGAGGTAGGACGCGCCAGCACCCCGGGGACTTCATCCGTTGCCATCTCTGTTTTAGTAGCTCTGTTTCATCTTTTCATTAATCCTAATTGTTTTATTAATGTCCTCTGGGTCTGCCTCGGGTGGCAGACTGTTAAAATAATTATTACTTGTTCTTAACCGAGACTTTGAAATCTAATCAGTAAATCTTCAGTGCGGCCACTAGGGTGGCTCGCACACCACTTAAACCAATCCGTGCCACAGAGTTTTGGAACCGTTTTTATTGAGGCATGTACGTGGGCGTGTGTTAATTTGCCAGTGAGAATAAAAGGTTTTTAGACAAACTATGTTACTTTCTGGCCACGTACCGACCAGCCGCAGTTGTCAGGTGTGTGGGACGCCTTAAGAGCCCTCCGGAACATTCTATGCTTATAGCGTGTCCGACGCTGAGAGCGGGCCAGGCCTTGGTAACGCTGGTAATTGCATGAGGAGGGTCCAAATCTTGTTCTCCACACGAGACATGTCACACCCTGAGAGTAGTCTCCGCCGGGTTCGTGTGCCCTTAACATGGGGTGGTACCTACTTAACATCTTTCTTAATAGGACACAACCCTTGGAACTTGTGACAGTATCATGTTGGCATTTTATTCTGCTGTGAAACATTGTTGTTTTCTAGTGTTTTCCAAAACAGAAACAAATAAAAACAAACTCAATAGTATGACTTACAAAAATAACTAAATACAATAAAAAACACTAGAATGTAAAAAAACTTAAAACAAAGCAGTGCTTCAGAAAATAAACAGAAAACAATGGAAAACACTAGAAACAACAGTAACCAACGGCCTTACAACAGATAAAAAACAGAAAACAATAAGGAAAACTAAAAAACATATCCCAACAAAGTGACTTACAACAGAAATCAACAAAAAAACCAACTGAATTAAATGAAAAACACTAGAAAAATGACAAAATAGTGCAAAGCAACAGAAAAAAACAGAATACAATGAATCACTCATATACAATATAACTATTATAACAATAACTACAGAAAATATCAAACACCAACAGAAAATGATGGCAAACACTAGAAAACATCAGAGTGCCTTACAAAACAACAGAAACAAAACAACCAACAGAATTAATGAAAAAAACTAGAAAACAATAAACCCCAAAAGAATGCCTTGCAACATAAAACAACAGAAGAAAAAACCCACTTAAATACAACATAAACTTAAAGAATACATTACAACAGAAACAAACAGAAAACAATGAATAACACTAGAGAGAAACAGACCCCAACAGAGGTTTTTACAACAGAAACCAACTCAATAAAATGGAAAATCCTAGAAAACAACAGAAACCAGCAGAAATAGGCCAATTCCCACATTGAATACAATAGAAAATCTTTTTGTTTTCTATTTTATTTTGTTGGTTTCTTTTGTAAATTCTTGGTAGGTTTGGTAGGCAAGACAAATCAGCCACCCACAATAAAATATATAATATAACGTTTCCAAGGACAAAAATAATTTCATTTGGTTTACAAAATTCAGTTAATCTGAGAGTGAATTGTAAGAAATATCCCTTATATTAATATAAATTGCAGTTATGTTGTTAATTTTACTGAACCTTTTTTGATAGTTTGCTTTTCTTGATCATACTCATAATAGTGATAATACAACAAAATATTTGCTTTAATATGTTCAAAAATAATTATAAATGCATTAAATTTTTAAGTTTCATTATCATAACCCATTTAATTTATGACAACAGTGTTTACTATGCATTTACTGTTATATGATTAATTTTATCAATCATTAACATGCAATCAATGGAAGCTCCTCGAAATACATACAGCATAATAGAGCATAATTATGCTGTCTTCTATTTGAAATTTCAACCCACTTAGTGGCTGATGTTGCAGGCCCCTTCCCACCATAATTTTAATTTATAGACTATTAAAATTATTATATCACATTTAAGTCACAGGCAAAATGTATTTATTTTAATATTTTTAGTAGTGGTGCACCGATATGACTTTACCGATTACCGATTCAATTACCGATTATGAGAGCAATAATCGGCAGATACCGATTCAGTTACCGATTATAATGAACAAATTTTTTTAAGTGTAATAATGCACACAAAAATTTTTATTCCCATGTGAATTTAATTACAAGAGTAGGTAAAATTGAGAATACAGTTATAATAACATATAAAAATATATAAAATACACTATTAAGTCATTGCAAAGTGTAAATTAACCCATTCGTGCACAGATCGGTCTGTCAGCCGTCGCATTCCTAAATGACCTTCGTGCACGAGTCGGTCTGACAGACGTCCAAAATCCATAGCATTTTTAAACTTTTTTTACAAATTTAGTTCCTCGATTTTTCACTAGAATGCGTGTTTACTCTCTTTCCTAAGTATTATTCTTTGCTTTGGTGGTTAAGTCTTATTCTAATCTTTGCTGTAAACAAATATATTTGTTTTTATTCACGCACGTGTTTTTGTTATGACATTTGGTGACACGTGACAATGTGTTCAAAACGTAAGCGGATTTTTGATGACAGCAATGCGGTGGATGAAAGAGATTCTGATGTTGTGGAAATGTCAGATAATAGTGATAGTGACAGTGGAAGTAGTTATTCTTCATCAGTGAACATTTCTGAATTAGAAGAGTGCGGCCAAGGCGACAATCTGTCAAAATCTGACACATCTGCGCCTATCGGTTCTCGCGAATGGTCCAACGAAAAAGGTAATAAAATTATAACTAAAATACCATTTCACAGTAATGTTGGTGTAAATCCAGTGGCTTTACTCACCCACAATTTTCCACCAAACCCTACAAAATTAGACTGTTTTCGGTTAGTGTTTGATCATGATTTGTGGCAGTCAATCTGCACTGAAACCAATGACTATGCCACACAGTGCATTGCAGTAAAACCAAATTCTAATTGGTTTCCCACCACTTGTGACGAAATACAAGCATACTTCACTTTGTGTGTTATGATGGCACAAGCAAAAAAACACAGCATTCGTTCATATTGGAGTGGCAAAGGTATGACTCGTACACCAGGCATTCGTGAAGTTATGTCTTTGAAGAGGTTTCTGGACATCTCCAGGTATCTTCACTTCCAAAACAACAATGCTCTGAACAAACATGATCGTTTGTGTAAAATAGCACCAGTGCTAGATTATTTCAGGAAAAAATTTCCTGAGCTAAATTGTCCAGGGGAAAACCTTTCATTGGACGAGTCCCTGATGAAGTTTCGAGGCCGTTTGTGTTTTGTACAATATAACCCTTCAAAGCGAGCTAGGTTTGGAATAAAAATATACAAACTTTGTGACTCGAAAACTGGGTACTGTTTTTCCTTTTCTATTTACACAGGGAAAACAGAAGGCAAACAAGCTACACTAGCCAGTGAAGCTATTGTAATGAAGCTAATGGAGCCATATCAAGGGGTTGGTCACACACTGTTTGTGGATAACTGGTACAGTTCGCCAAAACTTTTTGAAGAGTTACATAATCATGGAACTAATGCTGTTGGCACTGTTAGGCATAACAGAAATAACATGCCTAAAGATACTGAATTCAAACAGAAGTTGCACAGAGGGGAAAGTATGATCAGGTACAGTGAAAGTATGAGCGTTGTAAAGTGGATGGACAAAAAACCAGTGTTAGTGTTGTCTACATGCAATAGTGAAATTGACTATGCTATGACAAAAAAGGTAGACAGGAAAACAAAGATGGCTGTCATGAAGCCGAGAGTTGTAATCAACTACAATACTTGGATGGGAGGTGTAGATAAGCAGGACCAACAGTTAGCATCCTTTCCCAACATGCGGCGGTATGTAAAAGGTTACAAAAAAGTTTTCTTTTATGTAATGGACATGGCACTTTACAACACATATTTGCTGTGGATGTCAGTTACTGGAAAAAAGGCCAAGTACAGTGCATTCAGAATTGATGTCATGGAAGAACTGATGGCATCACTGACATTGCCACACTATCAACGGCGGGGACGCAGATCTGCGGGTGACACTCCAATGAGGCTTCAAGCTGCTCACTGGGCTCATTTCCCAAGATTCATTCCACCGAATCCTGGCAAGCAAAACCCATCCAGACGTTGTGTTGTGTGCAGTGCTCATAATAAAAGGAGCGAAACACGGTGGGAATGCAAGCGCTGTGTGGTTGCGCTTCACGTGCCAGAATATTTTGAGATTTATCATACAAAAACCAATTATTGAATCTTAATTATGGTTTGATATGTTTATTTAATCAATGCACAGTTCTGTAATAAGTGGTTCTTAAAATAAATTTTAATATGTTGTAATCGAAACTATTTTTAACCAGTAATTTTTCTCATGATAATTTTTGTGATTTTGGACTAAATTAATTGGTGTAAAAGGGCCGCGTTTGTAGTGAAAAATAAAGTGAGCGAATGGGTTAAATTAACTTCTATTTATATTTAATATTGTAAACAACTTGAACTACAGTCTAATAATTGTAATTTACAATGGGTAAGTTTTTGTTTCGGAAACTAGCATTATTATCGACTATCACATAAGGTTGCATCGAGAAATTACCGTTTAACAATGTAAACATGTTGCTATATTTTGTTCACTTGAGTTTATAGAAAAATGTTTCCACACTTCACTTTTTTTCTCCCTAGTCGCCATCTCACTATAATTATATAAAAATGACTCAAAACCAATTCTAGCACATGCGATTTTATTAATGTTGACTGAATGTATAAAATTATAAATACTTTTTCACTTTTCACGTCACATACAAATAACACAACGGATAATGTTACCGAAGACGCCCATAACGAGTTTGTAAAACGCAGTGTAAACTCTGAAAGATATCGGGACCACGATTTTGAACCGCTACTACGGCTCGAAAAGATCGATTCTCATAGAATCCACTGCAACTGCTTGTGGTATTTTGATTGCGTGCCATCTATTTTACGTCTCTGGCTATAGGTAATCTACAAGGCCACTAAACAAAAGACAGAACAAAAGACGAAACGTAAATAAACGTGTAGGAAAAATGTATTTTTTATTGTTAGAGGCAATGAGATTTATTAAACTTAACGAAATATCTGTAATCTTGATATGACGGAGTTAGATGAATTTGGTAATATATACAAATATTACCGTATTTCGTCCTAAAATGTGTAACAAAATATTACACGGTAAAAACCTACTTAATTACGCCGGGACGTAGATAATCAGCAAAGTAATCGTTAAGATAATCGCATATTACGATTAATCGGTAAGTACCCATAATCGCCGATTACGATTCATCGGTATCCGCATCGGTGCACCACTAATTTTTAGCATACATCTATGGCGTTACAGACGTATAAATAATAGTGTATCAATAATTAAATAATCATTTATCTAATAAACTAAATTAAAATGATGATGTCTTGCACGTTGACCAGAGACAGAATCATTTCAGGGTATCGAGCCATGGGCGGGATCGTTGCCGTAAGAGTTTCGAACTGCACGCCAGCACCCAGACACCTCCACTCCTTCGCTGATGAGTACGCAGTAATGGTTATCTTTTCATTTCAATCTATTACACTAAGTCAGACCTGACGTAAACGTTTAACGGTAAAATGATGGCCGTGTGCCCCATCACAGCTCCACCCCATTTTATCCAAATTTTCATCATCCCGGATTGGGTTCAGTTTCAATTGTTCGATTTAACGAGATACTGTACTTAAATAATGCAACAAGGTGGCACAACCGTGTCCTCTTAAAGGGGGTATGGGTTCAAATCACAGTCCGATCATCATGAATTATGTTTCCTTTGTTTCTCAAAATCCCTCTGTAAGAACTGAAATATTTCCTCACTCCACATCATGGCCGAATCCTACATTAACTATATGTATTAGTGAAGGTTCACGGTGGGTGTCGTCCACTCTGTTAGCAGGCTACACACTCACCAGCTCCTGGCAAAGGTAGGTTACTTGCTCCTGGGTCAGCCTGATCTTCTTCATCTCCTCCAGTTCTGCCTCTCTGAGCCGAGCCCTCTCCTTCCACACCTCTAGTTCCTGCTGCAGGTCTGCCACCCTCTGCTCCAACTGAGTTCTCTCCCTCCTCCACTGGGACTCCTGCACACAAGTACACATGCCACTGGCAGGGTCTCCTTCCACACCTCTAGTTCCTGCTGCAGGTCTGCCACCCTCTGCTCCAACTGTGTCCTCTCCCTCCTCCACTGGGACTCCTGCACACAAGTACACATGCCACTGGCGGGGTCTCCTTCCACACCTCTAGTTCCTGCTGCAGGTCTGCCACCCTCTGCTCCAACTGTGTTCTCTCCCTCCTCCACTGGGACTCCTGCACACAAGTACACATGCCACTGGCAGGGTCTCCTTCCACACCTCTAGTTCCTGCTGCACGTCTGCCACCCTCTGCTCCAACTGTGTTCTCTCCCTCCTCCACTGGGACTCCTGCACACAAGTACACATGCCACTGGCAGGGTCTCCTTCCACACCTCTAGTTCCTGCTGCACGTCTGCCACCCTCTGCTCCAACTGTGTTCTCTCAATCCTCCACTGGGACTCCTGCACACAAGTACACATGCCACTGGCAGGGTCTCCTTCCACACCTCTAGTTCCTGCTACAGGTCTGCCACCCTCTGCTCCAACTGTGTTCTCTCCCTCATCCACTGGGACTCCTGCACACAGTACACATGCCACTGGCAGGGTCTCCCACACCTCTAGTTCCTGCTACAGGTCTGCCACCCTCTGCTCCAACTGTGTCCTCTCCCTCCTCCACTGGGACTCCTGCACACAAGTACACATGCCACTGGCAGGGTCTCCCACACCTCTAGTTCCTGCTACAGGTCTGCCACCCTCTGCTCCAACTGTGTCCTCTCCCTCCTCCACTGGGACTCCTGCACACAAGTACACATGCCACTGGCAGGGTCTCCCACACCTCTAGTTCCTGCTACAGGTCTGCCACCCTCTGCTCCAACTGTGTTCTCTCCCTCATCCACTGGGACTCCTGCACACAACAGCATATAACAACAAACAAATCCCAAATCACTCGACAAGAAACTACAGATAAACCAAGTGGCACATTGATTATTACTTAGATTTGTGGCCTCTCAGAAAAAATAAGACGATTGGGAAACAATTAAGTTTAAGAACAGTTTTCAAGTCCAGTTTTACCATCAAAAGCATGATTACCAGAGTAAATACAGCCATAGATAAGTTGCAATGTCAGAACTGTGTTTATTGGATCACCTGTTAATGTGGTTGCATGTACAATGGAGAAACAGGCAGGGTCATTTCAACATACATTAAAGAACACAAAAACAGCATAAATAAAGGGGAGACAACAGCCATAAAATACTTTGGAAAATGTTGCACCACTCACGCGGGAAAAACACCCAATTAAAAAGAAACTAAAGGAATCAGCATTTATTGTCAGCAATTACAATATTATCAGTCAAAAAAGTATTGAATTAAGAAATATATGGATACATATATTTAAAAAAGAAACCAATTTACCACAAAAATTACTTGTAAACCAACTTTCACAGCTTGGGCTCAGATCACTTGCTTCAAGAAGCAACCCCTCGGCAGCCTTTTCTGGCCGACTCACAGGGCTCATTGCCATGGTGGACCCCGGGGGGGGGGGGGGGTTTGTGTGTCTACATATGTGTGTGTGTGTTTTAATATGTTCAGGAAGAAAATTTGTGAAACATTTCATAGAATACAGCGTAGCTAATGCCTTCCTGCTTATACTCCTAGCATGCTCGGAACATTTCTATGCGAGTGAGACGATGTCTCAAATTGTGTGCTTATACTCTATTTTCAACATTAGTTACTGTATGTTTTGGAAATTCTGCAGGGATAAAAATCAAGTAATGACTTGCCAGCACCAAACACAGTATGTTGTACATCTGCCTTGCTCGTGATGGTTGGCATCACTGATAACAGGTGAATGTCAGTTCCGGTTATGGCGCCTGTATATGTACCACGGTGAACGGACAATAAAGAATATTAAGTGCTAACTACATGCATTTGCTTATCTACAACTTTATACCTATGAACTCAAGTAAAACATGGCGCAGTCGTGTGGAATTGTGTTTATATTTCAGTTCGTCCATGTTCGTTTGATTTGTCTGCTATAGGTGATATAACCTATAGGTGTGCGTTTGTTTGTCGACACATGTTTGTCGGACGTCGGTGGTAGATAGTGGATATCGAACAATGTTGTGGACAGACTGAATCGTATAGTTTTTTTTTCTGTTTGTGCCATGGCAGGCCTCAATCTTGTAAAGCTCCCCGACTGTCGACTTGGAGAGTCCCACGGCCCGAAAAGACTGGGATGTGTTTGAAGGAGATTTTGAAAATTATTTAATCGCAACGGGCCAGGATGAGGGCCCAGATAAGGTTAAGATCGCCCTACTCAAAAACATGTTAGGCTCCCAAGGACGAGCCCTTTTCGAAACTTTCGACATCCCACCGGAGGACAAGCTAGTGTATTCTAAAGTAAAGGAAGCGTACCGCGTGTTCGTGGCACCAAAAACAAATCCTTTGTATGAACGGTTTGTTTTTAACCAGCGTGTGCAACTTGAGGGTGAGACTTTTGATCATTTCTTGACTGATTGCCGCCGCCTGATTAAAACATGTGGCTATAAGCGCCCAGTTTCGCAGGAAGAGAATATGCTGGTTGACCGCATCGTCCAGGGCATCAGAGATTCATCCATTCGGGAGTCTCTGCTGAGGTTAGACAATGCTACTCTTACTAAAGTTGCTGTACACTGCCGTCTGATGGAACAAAGTCAACAAAAAGCAAAGGAGATTCAAGCTCGGAGTTCTACTCACGATAGTGTAAGTTGTGACTTTGTGTCCACTAAGGATAGGAAGTCGTCACGCCCAAGACAAAACAGCAAGTTTAGTGATAATGGTGAGTACAACTGCTCAAGGTGCCAGACACAGCATAAGGCCAGACAATGCCCAGCATATGGGGAAAAATGTGCCAAATGTGGCATTATGAATCACTTTGCTGCCTCATGCAGTGTTTGGAAAGTTCGGGAGGTAAAAGCAAAGCATTCTTCTAGTGAGAGTCTATACTGTGATGCGGTGACAGTCAATTCTGTGTATCCTAGAGGGACTAGAACAACCCACATCAATGAGTGGAGGGAGCTTATACTGATTGAGGACAAAGCAGTGAACATAAAATTGGATCCCGGTTCTGAAATAAATATTTTGCCACTCAGTTTGTTCAGGACGGTTGACAAACAGTTCAATGTCAGGCCAACATCCCTAAAAATTGAGGTTTGGGGTGGGACCATTCTTGCAGCAAAAGGAGTAGTTAATTTGTGTTGTACCGTCAAAGGCCAAGAGTCTTATGTTGAATTTGTTATAGTTGACTCTGACAGCACTCCTTTGTTAGGGCTACAGTCTTGTGTTGACTTCAATCTTGTGAAAAGGGTTCACTCAGCTTGCCACGAGGCAAAGGACAGATTCATTAAAGAACACAATGAAGTATTCACTGGTTTTGGCTGTTTCCCCCAAGTATGTAGAATTAACATTCGCGACCATAGCAACCCTGTTTGTAAGCCTCCAAGAAGGGTCCCTAGAGCAATCAGACCTGCGTTAAAACAAGAACTGGACAGACCCGAACAGAAAGGCATTATATGTAAAGTTGACAAGCTCAGTGCTAGCGCTTGGGTGAGCAACCTAGTTGTTGTGGAAAAGTCAAGTGGGAAGTTGAGGTCATGTCTTGATCCGACTGACCTCAATAAGGTGGTGATTCGAGACTACCATGAAATACCGACATTGGGAGAAATGTCCGAGAAGCTCACAGGAAAAAAATTTTATTCAGTGTTTGATCTTAAGGAAGGGTTCCACCAAGTGCAACTAGATGAAGACTCGTCTCACAAGTGCTGCTTCTCGACACCATTTGGGTGCTATCGCTATCTACGCATGCCATACGGCATTGCCAATGCCCCAGAAAATTTCCAGACGTTTATCAAAGAGAACTTTGCCTCTATTCCTGGAGTGGTGACATTCTTTGATGACATCCTCTGCACAGGCGAAACAGAAGGTGACCATGATACGTGTGCTCAGCAAGTAGTGGAGCGTGCAGCCAGCCTTGGCATCAAGTTCAACCCAGATAAGCTTCAATATAAGGTTTCCGAAGTAAGGTATGTGGGCCAGATCTTCTCCGCCGCAGGCATGTCACCTGATCCTGAGCGAATCCGAGCTCTGACTAGTCTACAGGCTCCCAGCAATCGCAAAGAACTTCAACGTACTTTGGGGATATTCAATTTTGTTCGCTGTTATATTCCAGGTATGTCTAGTGTGTGTTCCCCATTGTATGAACTTCTTAAAGCGGATGTAGACTGGTTGTGGCTCCCGTGTCATGAAGAGGCTTTTTGTAAACACAAGTCGCTCATCAATAGTGCCCCTGTCCTGGCAACTTTTGATCCCACAAGCCAACTTGTTATATACAGTGTGATGCGTAACAGAGTGGGCTTGGTGCTACTTTGTTTCAGGAGGGCCCAAAGGGTCTACACCCTGTGCACATTGCCTCCAGGTCCCTTACAGCAGCAGAAAAGAGCTACTCCCAGATTGAGAAGGAGCTCTTAGCAGTTTCTTTTGCCTCAGCTAAATTTAACTACTATATTTATGGTAAGCAGGTCCTAGTGCTGATCATAAGCCACTTGTGAATGTTATGGTCAAACCAGTTCATCATATAGGCTCAGCACGCCTTCAGAGGTTACGTCTTAAACTGTTGAAGTATGACCTAAACGTTACTTACCTACCTGGTAAACTCATGTATTTCGCAGACCACCTGTCGCGGTCATATCTTACAGACAAGGTATTCGACAATCCTGCAATGGTTGAGGTAGTACATTCCGTCAGTAAGCACTTGCCTATGTCAAACAAACGCTTGCTTCAGTTCCAGTTGAAACAACTTAGGACGCGGCTCTCTGTCAAGTGTCCCAATTTTGTCAGTCAGATTGGCCCCCCTACAGTAGAGTTCCTCAAGTATGCAAACCTTATTACAAAATGTGGGATGACTTGTGTGCTGAAAGTGGTTTAGTCTTCCTCTGCGATAAGGTTGTTTTTCCTGAGGCTCTAAGACCATATGTTCTACAGCTGCTTCATGAAGGCCACTGTGGAGAATCGAAGACCAAGTCCAAGGGCCATCAGTTGTTTTACTGGCCATCTATGTCAGTCGATATTGTGCAGTTCATTCAAAAATGCTCTGTGTGTGAGAAGTTTCGCCCAGCCAACTACAGACAGCCCCTCTGCCCACATCCCATTCCAAAGCTGCCATAAATGACACAGTAGGTGCAGACATTTTTGACTTTGCTGGGAAAGATTATTTGGTTCTTGTGGACAAATATTCCAAATGGATAGATGTGTGTGAACTTCCCAAAAATACTTCTTCTGCCGTCATCAGTGCCATGCAACAAGTATTCAGCACTCATGGTCTCCCACGAGTGCTGATGGCTGATAACATGCCATTCAATTCTCATGAATGCTGTCAGTATTATGCCCTGAGTGAAATTGAGTTACGAACTAGTAGTCCTCATTATCCACGCAGTAATGGGTTGGCAGAAATGGCAGTAAAAATTAGCAAAATGCTGCTACGCAAAAGTCAGGGCACTGATTTCAGAAACTTACTTCGTGAATATAGAAACACCCCTCTTCCTGGCTTAGACTGGTCCCCCTCTCAGTTACTATTTAATAGGAGACTTCGGAGTAAACTGCCTGTCTCATATAACACCCTCAGACCTAGGGTCATCTCCCCAGAACACGTGTGCTCCTGATTATTCTTGTCAATATTATGGTGGTTTTCTTCAAGCTTGTGATGATCACTGTCTCGATAATGAAAGTTACCCTGAGGCTGGTGTTAAAACGGAAGACACCAGAGATCATAATACTTATTATAAACGTACAAGGAAGATGGTGGTAGAAGAGATTGATTACACATCATGGAAAGATCCAAAAGTATTGGTTGACCGGCTGACTTCTACATGGCTCGCTTTGTGCAGGAAACTATTCGTGCATCAAAGAAATATCCTTCATACTCAAAGAACTGAGGAAAGCTGACTACATACAATAATGGCATGTTTTACTTGCATTTGTATAATGTAAAGAAATAAAATAAATAATTTCAATTATAAAAATTTAATGTTTTTATTTCTTGTATTCTGATTTCTAACTAAGACTTAGTTCTTGTAACTTGTGCTTCCAAATGTGCTTCATTTTTTTTTTGATGGAGCTTCCAAATGTGCTTCCTTTTTTTTGATGGTGCTTCCAATATGTGCTGCCTTTTCGTTGTCGGTGCTTCCAAATGTGCTGCCTTTTCGTTGTCGGTGCTTCCATATGTGCTGCCTTTTCGATGTCGGTGCTTCCAAATGTGCTGCCTTTTCGTTGACGGTGCTTCCAAATGTGCTGTCTTTTTGTTGTCGGTGCTTCCAAATGTGATGCCTTTTCGTTGTCGGTGCTACCAAATGTGCTGCCTTTTCGTTGACGGTGCTTCCAAATGTGCTGCCTTTTCGTTGACGGTGCTTCCAAATGTGCTGTCTTTTTGTTGTCGGTGCTTCCAAATGTGATGCCTTTTCGTTGTCGGTGCTACCAAATGTGCTGCCTTTTCGTTGACGGTGCTTCCAAATGTGCTGCCTTTTCGTAGTCGGTGCTTCCAAATGTGCTGCCTTTTCGATGACGGTGCTTCTAAATGTACTGCCTTTTCATAGTCGGTGCTTCCAAATGTGCTGCCATTTCGATGGCGGTGCTGCCTTTCCGTTGTCGGTGCTTCCAAATGTGCTGCCTTTTCGTTGTCGGTGCTTCCAAATGTGCTGCCATTTCGATGGCGGTGCTGCCTTTTCGTTGTCGGTGCTTCCAAATGTGCTGCCTTTTCGTTGACGGTGCTTCCAAATGTGCTGCCTTTTCGTATTCAGTGCTTCCGAATGTGCTGCCTTTTCGATGACGGTGCTTCCTATTGTTTTTCCTTTTTTTTTATGGTGCTTCCAAATGTGCTTCCTTTTTTGTTGATGGTGCTTCTATTTTTTAATGTTGTTTTGACTCTAGTATTTTAGTAAATTGTTCTTTATTTGACTAGCGTATTATTCCAACCGGTTCTCATGTATATAAACGAGTCCTAGACAGCAGGACGCTCAGTTTGTTACTGCCGTCGATGGTGTACGGATCACCTAGTTTGTTTCTTCTGGTGCATAAATCGTGTAATTGTCTGTTCTTGAGACTTCGATGGCATCTTTACCGACTTTAATGTCGAACTCGATGGAGGATGTACCATCGACTACGGGAACCATGACGTCAGCGCCGACGATGTTGGAGCAGATCCCGTTGGCAACGCCTCTGACAACACTGGAGGAGACTTCGATATGTGCTGTTCCACCATCAGCTGAAGTTTCATCAGCATTGAATACTTCAATTAATGAAGAGCGTACTTCGCATCAGTGCAAATACTGTGGCGCATCATTTACTATCACCTCAAATGCTCGCAGACATGAAAGAAGCGATTGTTCTAAGAATACAATTTCATTGCAATAAGTAAAATAAACTAATTTCACGTCTCAATAGCTTACAACGTCATTATAAAAAATGCTCCGAGACGTATAATGAACATGGTTATTGATTTGACTCATATGTTGTACCGGCTAATGAGACTATATAAGTGATATGAACTTCAGTCCATCTCTGGCTGCGGTGATGAACGGATCGGATAGACATTAAAAGTCATGTAAAAGGCTTAGTCCATACAATAAGAAGACTGTTTGAATCGAGGAATCCAAAAGGCTTTAGTAATTTGTCAGTGTTTTTTTTTGTACTTGTAGTAGTGTATTCAATTTATGTAATAAAATTTTTTAAAAGAACTTGCGGTGTTTTTATTTCTCAAACCTGTCGCTTTTGTGGTATTTTTTAAAATTAAAGTTGATTTGTATCGGCCAGGGATCGAACCAAGGACCTTATTCGATCTAATCAATCAGTATATAAATTACAAATTTATTTAATGAATTTTGAACTTTTTCCCGCATCTCTAGCATTAAAATTACGAATTTCCAATATGGTGGTCTTGATGTCTGATAGGATGATGGTAGTAGGGGATTTAAAGTCTCTTTAAGAATGTTGAACGTGGTTTATTGAAATTATTTTTTTTTCCATAAAATTAAACATTATCGTATCGATTGAGTATCGAACCAAGGACAGGAGCGGATCGAATCAATCATTATATTTATTGTCAATTCATTTAATGAATTTTGGATTTTTTCCTGCTTTTCTAGCTACATTATTACATGATTTCAAGATGGCGGCCGAATTTCAAGATGGCGGGGGCACCTCGGTAATAAATGATTACTGCACTCTAGCAGGTAGGAATTAAACTAACATGTCATCAGCACACTCTAGCAGACGAAAACAAGATGGTGGTATCCAGCGGGTGATTTCAAGATGGCGGACATGACGTCATATCAGCTGACGATATATGAATCTTGGTATTGGTGACGGTAGATTGGTCTGTAGGTGACTTCTGTGGAGGAAGGATCTGATGTTTTTTTTATTTTTTCCCCTCACCGGTTTCGAACCAGGGATGGGAGTCGATATAATCTATCATTATATTTATTGTCAATTTATTTAATGATTTTTAAAATTTTTCCCGATTTTCTAAAATAAAAATTACGGATTTTCAAGATGGCGGCCATAACGGAAATTGCAACGGTGACCTCATAATCCATGATGGTGGTTCTGTCTCGAACAGGTGGTGTTATTTTTACTTTAACTTAAAAAAAATTACAAGTCCAATTATGCATGTTATTTTTTTATATACCTTATTTAATTCTCAGTCTGGTAAATGTCTCGATGGCCGAGCGGTTAAAGGCGTATGTTTTCCAACCTAGAGATCAGAGCTGCGCTGGTTCGAATCCCAGCGCTTCCAATATATTTTTCATAAAAAATTAAATTTAATATGTCGATAAGGACCATAATAGCTATTGTAGGTAATGGAACATCGACCTTACGTGATGAGACAGAGCGACGCTGGCGCTCTCTAGGAACAAACAGCAGAAACATATTCGACGGTATCCAAGATGGCGGCCTCCAGTGGAACAGAAAAAAATCAATATGGCGACAGAGACGAAAATTTCGTCATAATGAGTGGGGCGCTCGATTTAAAGATGGCGGATCAAAAATGGCCATCGTAATCTACTTGTTCCGTTACATTGTGTCCCGTTACGTTGTGTCCCGTTACGCTCATCCAAGATGGCCGGCGTGACGTCAAAGATTGACGTGACGTGAGAGATGTGGATCGGCTCTCGGCTCCACACCCTGAACCCTGATCTCGGAGCCCCTATTATATACTACTTGGCTTCCATAGAGGAAGCTTCCGTCGCCATTTTTTTTTGCTCTTGCCATGTTTGAAGAGGATTCCATGACACAAGTGCATTTAAAATTAAAATTTTATTAAAATTGTATTTAAATAATTATTTTTTTATATTAAAATTTTTGCCCAAATATTTTTTTAATAATTATGGATTTTAAAGATGGCAGACATGATGGCATAATTTGTCCATACAATTTTTTATTAATTTTAAAATTCCCCCCCATTTTTCTGATTATAATTGCAATTTTCAAGATGGCGGTCATAACAAAAAATGCAATAATGACATCACGATTCAAAATAGTGACCATGACATCCTAATGGTCAAGGTCAAATGTCCTCAGGGGTTTATTGGAGGCTTGTAGGTGAGGAATTTAAGCATCTTTGAAGAATTTTAATTTCTTCAAAGGCAAAAGTCTTTTGAAGCATTTCAAATTATTGAATTTTTTAACGTGTTTTTTACTCCTCCAAAATGAATTTTTTGTTTATTCAAAAATTGTTGAGATTTTTGTAAGAATTTGTTTTCTAAAAACTGGAAATTTTGGAGTTATTGACAAATTTAGGGTAAATTTAGACAAATTTTGAAGGTTAAGGGTCAATGTTATCCGAGATGGCCACCAAGACATCACAATACAATATGGTGGACCGAAAATTCAATCCTTACTCTGACTTCAGTAGCCAGACCGACTATTATATACTACTGGTGGATTTGAGTGTTCGGTCACGGACACAATGTGATATCTTTAATCTGGCATTAGCCTATCTAGTTTGGTATTTTGTTTGATCCAGCAAAAATCAAGCTGCTATTGTTAGGGTTTATTTTAGGTGGTTTTGCTCAATTGCTCAATGACACAATGCGATAAAAAACTTGTTTTCAACATCTTTGTAAGTATTTAAATTTGTCTTTCGTATTTGTTTAATCTACAATGACGTTTCATGATCTGGCCAAATCGCTTATTTAGCTTGCTCATCTTCCTGAACATGCTGGATTTAAGTGGCCTGCCTCGTCAGGGGTGTATGTGTGTCAGTGAGGCGAGATGATAAGCTTGACGCTCGCTGGTGCTTCTAGCGCGGTATAGCCTCTAAGCGCAAGGCTCTGAACTGGCGCTCAGTCTTCTAGTCGTCACAGGAAAACTGTGAAATTTGACCGGTGACAGTAACATTATATTGCAGAGAAATGAAGATGAAGGTGTAATACAAGTCCCTTAAGTGCTTTAAAGAATCTTTACCGGTTGTTTTACGCCTAAAAATTACTCTGAAAACATGCATTTTAGCCATTTTAACTCTTCTGAAAATACAGTTTAAAAACTTAATCCAAAATCAAAAGAAATTTTCGGCCCTCAGCAAACTCTTAAATGCTTTTCGTAAGCAGACCCCACTCGGATATGTTGAGTAGTTCTGAAATTGCGTTGTTTTTCCTGAAGCTCTGCGCACCGTGTGTGTGCCCGGGTGGGCGGAGCCCTTAAGAGCCTCGACTGTAACTACAAGAGTATGAACTGAGGAACGCGACGGGTGACTGTACCTTGTCTGCATCTCGCTCCATGCGGGAGGTGAGCTCCTCCAGCTGCAGCAGTCTGTCGGTCCACTCAGCCTCCAGCTTCTCCTGGAGCTGACGTACCTGCCGGCAGGAGCACACACCTCAGCGCTCGGCCGTGTCAGCTGCCACCACGCACAACGCTGTAGTGAGGAACTGGCTCCCTTCTTTGAACCTTTACAGCGATACGTGTTTCATTCAGCACATGGGGCCACTGCCGGCCAGATTGCTGAACGTCAACATTGCTTTAATGGAAATACTGAATGTGAACACGAAATGTAACTAAATGTGAACACGAAATGTAACCTTCTATAGGAAACACTACTGAAATGAAAACCAAACAGTAACAATGAACTCTGAGCGAACTGGAAACGCTGCTGGCTCAAGGGCTACAACCAGACTACACCCGAAATCCACAAGCGGCTCATTTGGTGCCGTATTACAGAATGTACAATAGAATGCCGGATAAATGAACTTTGCATAAATATGCTTTTAACCATTTATGTACTGCAAGTAGTAATGGCAATATTGATGATGCTCACTTCTCCTCGAATTTTTATCTTTTGTTGAACTTACATGTTTAGTATTTAGAAAATATTAATTAATTTTACCTGGCATTTCAAAATTCTCAAATGTGTTACGATTTTGACAGCCAAAACACATGAAATGGGTTTTTGTGATAGAAATGTAAACCATATTTTGAAGTAGGCAGTGGCATTGCAGTTAAACCTAAAAAGTTTCAGTTCTGCAATAAATTTAATTCTCCGTATTTGTACAACCCAAAAATGTTAAAAATGTAACTTTGGCAGCTAATTATGCAAAACATATGCGCTGAATATATTTTTCATTTTGTTAAAGTTAAAAAATTGAAAAAATCTAAAAGTTGATCAGTGATAAATATAAATATAAAATCATGACCTGAAATGGGAGGCACCCCCTTAAGCGCCACTCCAGCCCTCTGGCTGTCTCGTAACAATACAGATACTACCGGTGAAGTTCAACTGACTATAGAGGGGAAAGGCTGCTTTATTACATGCAGGTGGCATGCATTTTGTCGGAAGCTAGTTCACTTCACACTGCTATGCACAGGGCAAGTTCAACAGCTGACATTGTAATAGGCTCTGAACCACTTGGTACCGACTTGATGTTCATTAATTTATTAGAAACATTTTTCAAGAAATGATAACAAACATTTTGGCGAATTATTACTGAAGCAGGACAAACTGACTCGCATATAATGGTGAATAGTTACCAAAATTTGAAACTAGAATAAATATGTCATTTTCTCTGTTTTTTTGTTGTTATTTCATAAGTTTTCGAATTAGTAAAAATTAGAATATGCCAATATCTCGCAGTTGTATCAGGCATATCCATACGTCCATATATGACCATGTGTTAATTGTGTTACTAAAATGATAAGAGAACTTGGCAGCATACTTTGTCGTGCAGTAATGGTAGTTGCAGGTAGCAAACTGTTTCTTATTTATAAACTTCCTGTGATGCGGAACCATATATTTGAGTCAGTATTTTTTATTTTTATTTTATACTACACTGTTTACTGATGACCATCTTCTAAATAATTTTCATGTTTCCGGAAAGCGTCAAATATTAGGACGGTAGATGCTGTATAAATACAACAATAAGTCTTGATAACGATACAAATATAAATAATAATAAAGATATGTACACCTAAAAATGTTCGTTGGTTTAGTTTTTTTCCCATCCATTAGATCACGGGTGGCAATGGAGAGGGCCAATACAAAAAATGTAAACATAAAGTAAGCTGATTGGAATCTGGAATGATCTAACACCACCAACCAATATCTCCCCCTTTCACGCTGACTTAATATCATTTGATTTGTGAGAGAATACAAACACGAATGCATCTAAGCATTGTATCAGTAAAATCACAGCCATCGTTCATGTAGTAAGTAGCAACAGGAAAGAAGGTGGAACACTATAAATCAAAATTTTGCAAGAGTTAGTTCTTGAGGTTATTTTGTTCTATTTAACATAGAGTATTGACTTTCTGTTTTTGCGACCGGTCATTGCTCGAGCCTTGGTACGCAAGCCACGGGTTGGCTACCACTGCTTACATATGTTTTGTGTGCACAAGTTTAACCTTAGAAACAAACAAATTGAAGAAAGATGATCGACTCTGTCTGTGGTATTGATTGCAATAGAACTAGTGGTTATGAGGACTGGAGATAGCTGCAACAATGAGTGTTATAAAGAAAAGTATCCTTCGAGACAGTTCTAAAGTACAGGTTCCTCCGTCACACTCGCTCACCTCTTCTTCTCGTTTTGAAATGTTCTTGCGACTGATTTCCAGTTCCTTGCAGACCCGCTCCTGTTCTTCTGCCATCTTGCAACATCTGTCTCGCTCTTTCTCGAGGACAGCTTCGATGCCTTCTCTCTCTGTGTCCCAGTCATGCTTCAGACGTTCCAGATGCGCCTTCTCCTTTTCGCACATCTGCAAACAGCAGGCGCATGCATGTCCGAAAACCTCCAATTAAAAAATTGAATGTTAAGAGACTTTAGTACAATATGATCTATATCTGATGGTAAAATGTAATTGCAATAAGAATTCTGTATTAACTTACTTTGTCCTAAAGCATGCAACAACAGATGTGTGCCACAAGCTAGCTCTACTATGCTATTAATGTATTTCTCCACATGATTGGTCACATATCCAGTGTCTTGGCGTATCTGTTGGAGGTATTATAATAAATGTCTTATTTATTGGGACCTGGAAGACTTGCATTATTATTTTGATACAGGCTAGCAAGTATATTATTCATTATATGTTAAGACTGACATTTTCATTGGTACATGAGTTGACACGCCCGAAGAAAAAGAAAACAATGAGAAAATAACTGACTTCCATTTATTCAGCCGCATACAATCCAGACAGAAGGTAAAATGTGGTAACAGCCAATGAAAGAAAGACACTGACTTGTTCCAGTACAAGTGTGTGTAATCGAGCCTGGTGTCTAAAAAAAAGTGAATTTTACAGGTCTCCACTTATATTTTAGTTTATTGTATGTGTCACTTCTAATTGGAATGTATTGAGTAACATTTTAGAATAATAACATATGATTTTTAACATAACATTTTTAATACAGTAGGCATTCTTTAATCAGGCATTTTTCAGTTTGGTACATTCTGCAATTCGGAACCTATATAGCAGCTCGCATCACGATTTTTCCATGTGAATTCAGGCTTTTTTGACCTTGCTACTACACTACCCGTGTCATAAGGTTGCTCATTGTTTATTTTGAATGCCAGTTTCCATTTCAGTTCAGTTTTTACTGTTGTCTAGCCAGGAACAGAGACTGATCTGAGCATTCCTTTGCCTGTAGCAGAAATTATGATTAGTACCCCCCCCCCCCCCCCATACACACACTCACCAACATACAGAATTAAACGTAAGTAGTATAGAACAGGCAATCCGGGAACATTATTAAGGCTGTAAAGCCAGAGCCAGCTGCCATCTTGGACGACCTTGACCCCAGAATCGATCTTGAATGGCCTTGACCTTGACCCCAGCAGCCATCTCGAAAGAGCTTGAGACTGGGCACCATCTTGAATTCTGCCATTTTTAATTATGTCTCAACCACCATCTTGGATTCCAGAACTTAACCACTATCCTGGAATTTAAAAATTTCCACCATTTCTGATTTCACCTCCACCATATTTAAAATTCTGAAATAATTTTTAAATCTATAAAAATTTAGTTAAAATTTTAATAAAATTTTATAAAAAAAACACACGTGATTGACTTTGAAGTCCTCGGTTCGAACCCGGTGAGGTCATTTAATTAAAAATCTGAGATTGTGGCGGTGCCCTCATAAAATTGTGGTATCCAAGATGGCGGCCGAGATATAGGTAATGCAAGATGGTTTGTTGGTCAAGGTTATAGTTATACAACATGGCGGTCTGAATTGACTAATCTATACTATTAATGTACTAGGAATTATTACTTTTGCATATCTACACTACATGTAATATTTTAAGTTAAATTTGATCAAACCCTATGTAGTTACCAGTGTTAGAGTGTACATTTTATGTACTGTATTTATAGCAATAACATATGTTCAAGATCCAATGTGGAAATATAAGATTAAAACAAAAACACATACCGTAGCTTTACTTGTGTTACACAGCTACTATGCAAAACTGCCACCTGCAAACTCACTAGAAACTAAGTAGTAAAGGTCTTCACTGGAAATATTGACAGTAAGTAAAATCAAAACATTAGAAGATATTTAAGTTACTTTTTCTATTTGGCTTTTAATTCATACTTTTTGTTGTCTACAACAATCTTGCGCCACTCTAACTCGGCGGCTGGGGCAGACTACCCCCTCGCAAACACGTCCTTGTGTCTAGCCGGTAACGGATCATGTTTGCACAGTATTACAAATGTGTATATGTAGCACAAGATATGCTCAATAATCTGCAGAAATGCTAATCCGACATGGCTGTCGTACCACAGGAGCTGTATAAAATATATCACTGGTATCTAAGAATTAACCGAAGATAGCCAAATGTTTTATATTGTGGGTTTGCATCTACTAGCAATGCATCCTTGCACAAGAATGAATGTGATAGTGATCTATCACTAACTGCTATCCAGTTCACCTGCCGAGGGCCCGGCATTATGCAGTCAGGATTTCAAAGAAAAGAAAAACACAAGTGAATAGAAGCTAAAAAATTAATAGCAACTTAACTAAGTAAGGTTACTCAGAGATTATTTTAGAATGATTATTAAAATCGTTAGTGGGCTTCAATAATGTTTTTCCTTTACATTAAAGTCCGGCAAGCTTGATACACAGAAGCTACAGGAATTGTGTATAAATTTATGCCGGTATGCACGCATGTTACTACTGTATGTATTTCATACAAAGTTGTTCTGTGTGTTTCACATATTTAATTAATTTATATGTAGTTATTTATGACTTGTTCAACTTAATCACCAAACAACTGATTTAAGCATATAGTATTAAAAACCATTAAATAAAAACCAAACTATTACATGTATAAGTTTTTGTTTCCCAACCAAAATCACGACTAATATTTCTATATGAGAATGTTCGTTTTATAAAAGTATAGTATTCCTAGAGATTTCAGTGTGACAATCAATTTTATTTAAAAATTTTATTTATAAAAAATCTCATTAAAAAAATTATATAATGCTTATTTTGAACCCCCCTCCTTCACCATTACCTGGGCACGATCCTGGTCCCATACACGACTTCAAAGCTCTGACAACCAAATGCCGCTGTGTCCCCCCCCCTCCCCGAACATGTAATTGCAGCCAAGACACGAGCGATGCAACATTATCGATGCTGGGACCTGGAACACAGCTACTATCTGTTTCTGAACCTCAGTCAGCTGTGTACTACCTGTGCTGCGAACATCTCCTGTTGCTTCAGTCTCCACTCCTCGAGCTCTTCCACTGTTTTAAATACAGTCAGTTCGTTCACCGCTGTCCTCTCCAACCCGCACCCTGCAACACGTCCACACGTCACTTTCAGCTGGCAGCAATCACTCAAGAATATTTTACACAGAGTATACAAACATCATCACTTGTTCAATGAATGTTTTAGGCCTTCATTTAGTTTTCATGCCAATGTATAATAGTACAATGTCGGCTAGCCCTTAACTGTAGCAGCAACCAACAACTCCAGCACCCTCGTAGGAGTTAAGTCTAACGCACGCGACATGAAGTGGTGATCAAAACAAACCACCCATTAAAATTATCTGTGTGCATAACTGACATTACTGACCAAAAACAGGGTGCTGGTAAAAACATCCAAATTTAGCATAGTCAAAAAGTTTCAAGAATTTGAAAATTAATGAAGTGGCTAAATGAACTAGCAAGTAAAAATGTTTCTGGACAATAAGAGGATGAGATGTGAATGGAGCACTGAGGAAAAAGGAGTACTCTGAGAAAACCCGTCTTCTCTCGCATCATGCCATGCCTGTCTGCCAGTAACAAGATGGCAGGCACTGCACGAACTTGAGATATGAACAATTCAAAACTATTCAATCATAATGTGTCAGCATTAAACTTGCAATATTCCCTCACCAACAATTCTGCTTTACCCATGGACGTGAGAATTAAAAAGAATGTAGCAGACTTAGCCAACAGACAAGATTCTGCAGCTAGCACAAGTAGATTATAAGGTTGTTGTAACTTTATTATTTTTAAACTTTCCATAATTTCTTCTATAAAGGGCTGCTATGTAATACTACTGCATGTAGTGCAGTAATTGTAGAGGTACAGTACATTGAGGGACACCATCATGCCGAATTAGCAGTCATACTGGAAAACTAAAAAAAAAAAAAGTATATAAAGTACAATAATATTTGAAAAGTTGTAATAAGCTTCTCTTTACAAAGACAACATTCAGATGAGCACTAGGCCTACTGTAAAAAAAAAAAAGGTCTCTGATATCACATTGTGTCCGTGTTTTAGGTCTCTTCTTAAAAAAAATAATTATGGAAATGAAATTTATTATAAAACAAGAAAAAATGTTCTGAAATGAAAATAGGCACTAATGGTAATCATGAGTAAACAATAAAAGCCGGCAACGCAGTAATCGACTTGGCAGCCAAGGACAGCTGGAATATGAACACGAGCTGTTCAACAGGTGCCGGACTACTCTGTACACTATTCCAACGTGTGCCACCACAGTGCCAGACCTGCCAGCTTCCTCTCCAAGTGGTCCTCCGCTGAGAGCTGCGGTCCAGAGTCCTCCAGCACCAGCGAGATCTTCACAATGGAGACTTGCTGGCCGGTGGAGACGTTCTGCAGGCTCTTCCAGTAGCAGCACTCTCTCTACATCACAGCCACAGTTTTACATACCTGGCGGCGGTGAGACACTCGACACGTGTGTGTGTCGCAGTGGTAATGTTACGAGCCTATTGGGCTCGCCACATTGGTCGGTGCGCCTGGGGCGACCGGCTCTTGTGATGCGCGGTGGAGGTATTTGGGGTGACTGCCGCGAAGTGCGTCGGGCCGCTGTTGGAACTGACGCTCCCGCGTGGTACGGGAGTACGTTCGGGTCACTGCTTGAGCAATCCCACCAGAGGGGTGGAAGGTTTTCCACTCTGTGCTGAGAGAGCGGGAGTGGAAGAGACGCGTCCTGGACTTGGTACGAGCAACATGAGTGGTTCATCGAAATAAAGTTGCTGTATATTGTAATTTTACAGTGACGAGGATGGCTTTGCTGTTATAAAGAAAAGCAGCTGTTAGTTTGGCAAGATATAGTGCGTGTGGTTTATTGTTGGTACTTCACCTTTTTAATATGAGTTTAGACTGATATAACTAGAACAGCATTAAGCTGTCTTAAATTCGTCGGGCAGACATTTGTGCTCATGGTGAAAATTCGTCGGAAATAGGCAGCACACAACATGGCGAAGTGGAAAGCCTTGTGTGAAATGTGGCCATGTTGCTGGTGGGCTGTGTTTTGCACGAGTTTCGACCGCCATTTGGCAATCATTGGCTGGAGCTAACGACTAAATTGGGTCTAGTGGTATGTAGTCCTTTCCATCGCATCTAACTGTAAGTGTTGAACTTGATATTCCATGGCAGATAGTAATATTGTTAATACACAGTATCAACTTATAGTCTTCATGATCAACATTTTTTTAGGCCTGTTACGTAGCAATACGGGATCAATGAAACAGCTCCCACTTAAGCATTTATAGTCCAGTGGGTTTTATTACACACATTTGGCAATGAATAGTTTGACATTTTGAAGTTTGCTCGTCCAAGAAGTATTTTGACTGAAATAAAAGTTTTTGATCAGCTGATTAAATAAATTTTATTTTGGAATTTATAAACTTTGGAAATTAGTTACACGTGA